>NC_088419.1:39065486-39665486 GCF_034236695.1 Oncorhynchus nerka | reverse complement strand
TTCAAATGTATTATTATTTTTTGACCTTTTCTTTTTTTAAAGCCTGTCACATCTGTGAATGTGGAATGTGTTTTGTTGGTTGATTGAAAAACAAGAAAACTTAATAAAACTTTAAATTGAAAAAAAAATAAACACATTGCTCGTTCAACCGATAAGATGCTGCATTGTCAAAATTGCCACAGCAATGCTTCACAATTACCTCAAACAGCATGGCTGCCGAGATCCTCGCGTTGAGGATGAGGATGGCCCAGATGTTCCCATGGTTGAGGCAGACAATGACAGAAACGGAAGAGATGCTTTTGCTATGCAGCACCTCTCATATACAAAGTGATTGAAATAAACAATAGGCATGGATTCTTAACAAAAAAAGGTTTTTAATTCACAAATGGAAATATTGGGACCCCCGAACTGGTGCTGGTTTTTGAAGAACATTGGTACTGCGGCTGCTTCACACCATAGCCAACTCAACATGAAGGATTTGCCTCTTCATATCATTCTCTTCTTTTAAATAGATGAGTTTACGCTCATGAAATTCCATGGCCAGTTTCTCATGCATGCTCAGCCTTGTCTTTGTCCTCCGGCCCTGGTTAATGACACAATCTTCCGTCCTGGCTGCTGCAGATGTAGTGGGCTGACCTTCATCCCTTCCAAGCTATGGTGATCATCTGCCTCCAGGAAATTATTACATTGCTGCATTAGAGAACATTGTTTCTTCAAGAATTGAGTTCATTACATAATTGTTATTATGGGAGTGCAAGAGATGACTGACAACATCACATATCCCCTGCAGTCCGGGGATGGCACATGTTGAATGAATGTGTCCTACAAAATGAGGATTGGAACAGTCCCCCATTAGAACTGCCCAAATAGTCATCATTGAGGATACCTTCCAGGGGTTGCTGGCTATCAATGATCCCGGTCAAAGTCCCCCAACTCATCTCTGTGGTTTTACCAGTCTTGAAACGCTGCCTACAAGCAACAGCATTTGTCTTCAAACAGATGATTTAAACGTTTTTCCACAGAACCTTAGAAAGACAGTATAAAAAGTATATTAGTAATTATGTATGAGATTGTTTGTGTTACATTTCTGTCACACAAGTACATTTAGGCCCCATTGTGTTGTTAAAACAGGAAAACTAACATTTCAAAATTACTCTGATTCGTAAAAGTGGGCCAACAATAAAGTTGTTTGTGGCATGCTTTTGCTCACTTTTTCATTTCAGTTGAATTCATTACAAATGGTAGTCCAGGCATTATTTTTCTTGTTTTCTGTGGAGGAATAATGCTGTTTGTTATTGATAATTGGATGGTTTACACAATTCGCTTCAAGAGTTGTTTTTTTAAACCACTTAACTTTGAACATTTTCTTTTACCTCTGTCCATTGTTTAGTCGATCACCACACCACCATCGATCACCACAATCTTTTGGAGGGATTGGAAACCCAAATTGGTCTACACAGACAAGTTCTGGCCTGGTTTAGATCTTATCTGTCGGAAAGATATCAGTTTGTCTCTGTGAATGGTTTGTCCTCTGAGAAATAAGCAGTCAATTTCGATGTTCCTCAAGGTTCTGTTTTAGGACCACTATTGTTTTCACTATATATTTTACCTCTTGGGGATGTCATTCGAAAACATAATGTTAACTTTCATTGCTATGCAGAAGACACACAGCTGTACATTTCAATGAAACATGGTGAAGCCCCAAAATTGCCCTCGCTAGAAGCCTGTGTTTCAGACATAAGGAAGTGGATGGCTGCAAACTTTCTACTTTTAAACAAAACAGAGATGCTTGTTCTAGGTCCCAAGAAACAAAGAGATCTGTTGAATGTGACAATGAATCTTAATGGTTGTACAGTCGTCTCAAATAAAACTGTGAATGACCTTGGCGTTACTCTGGACCCTGATCTCTCTTTTGACGAACATATCAAGACTGTTTCAAGGACAGCTTTTTTCCATCTACGTAACATTGCAAAAATCAGAAATGTTCTGTCCAAAAATGATGCAGAAAAATGAATCCATGCTTTTGTTACTTCTAGGTTAGACTACTGCAATGCTCTACTTTCCGGCTACCCGGATAAAGGACTAAATAAACTTTAGTTAGTGCTAAATACGGCTGCTAGAATCCTGACTAGAACCAAAACATTTGATCATATTACTCCAGTGCTAGCATTCCTACACTGGCTCCTGTTAAGGCAAGGGCTGATTTCAAGGTTTTACTGCTAACCTACAAAGTATGACATGGGCTTGCTCTTACCTATCTCTCCGATTTGGTCCTGCTGTACATACCTACACGTACGCTACAGTCACAAGACGTAGGCCTCCTAATTGTCCCTAGAATTTCTAAGCAAACAGCTGGAGGCAGGGCTTTCTCCTATAGAGCTCCATTTTTATGGAATGGTCTGCCTACCCATGTGAGAGACGCAGACTCGGTCTCAACCTTTAAGTCTTTACTGAAGACTCATCTCTTCAGTCGGTCATATGATTGAGTGTAGTCTGGCCCAGGAGTGTGAAGGTGAACGGAAAGGCTCTGGAGCAACGAACCGCCCTTGCTGTCTCTGCCTGGCCGGCTCCCCTATTTCCACTGGGATTCTCTACCTCTAACCCTATTACAGGGGCTGAATCACTGGCTTACTGGTGGTCTTTCATGCCGTCCCTAGGAGGGGTGCGTCACTTGAGTGGGATGAGTCACTGATGAGATCTTCCTGTCTGGGTTGGCGCCCCCCCCTTGGGTTGTGCCGTGGTGGAGATCTTTGTGGGCTATACCCGGCCTTGTCTCAGGATCGTAAGTTGGTGGTTGAAGATATCCCTCTAGTGGTGTGGGGGCTGTGCTTTGGCAAAGTGGGTGGGGTTATATCCTTCCTGTTTGGCCCTGTCCGGGGGTATCATCGGATGGGGCCACAGTGTCTCCTGACCCCTCCTGTCTCAGCCTCCAGTGTTTATGCTGCAGTAGTTTATGTGTCGGGGGGCTAGGGTCAGTTTGTTATATCTGGAGTAGTTCTCCTGTCTTATCTGGTGTCCTGTGTGAATTTAAGTATGCTATCTCTAATTCTCTCTTTCTCACTCTCTTTCTCTCTCTCTGAGGATCTGAGCCCAAGGACCATGCCTCAGGACTACCTGGCATGATGACTCCTTGCTGTCTCCAGTCCACCTGTCCGTGCTGCTGCTCCAGTTTCAACTGTTCTGCCTGCGGCTATGGAATCCTGACCTGTTCACCGGATGTGCTACCTGTCCCAGACCTGCTGTTTTCAACTCTCTAGAGACAGCAGGAGTGGTAGAGATACTCTTAATGATCGGCTATGAAAAGCCAACTGACATTTACTCCTGAGGTGCTGACTTGCTGCACCCTTGACAACTACTGTGATTATTATTATTTGACCATGCTGGTCATTTATGAACATTTGAACATCTTGGCCATGTTCTGTTATAATCTCCACTCGGCACAGCCAGAAGAGGACTGGCCACCCCTCATAGCCTGGTTCCTCATAGCCTAGGTTTTGGCCTTTCTATGGAGTTTTTCCTAGCCACCGTGCTTCTACACCTGCATTGCTTGCTGTTTGGGGTTTTAGGCTGGGTTTCTGTACAGCACTTTGAGATATCAGCTGATGTACGAAGGGCTATATAAATAAATTTGATTTGATTTGAAATTAGGTGACTTGCTCAAATTCCACACAAGACATTAGTGTCTCATCCCTGGCTTTTGCACATCGTTAATCAAATCAGTCTACACAAAGATGAACTGGTTAGCCCTTATTTACCTTAATCTGGGACTCCCTAGTCTAGAACTAATTAATCTGAAATTAAGCAACGTCTAAGGAAGCAATTTTTTACATCTGGATTCAGTTAGCCAAGTCCTGATTTAAATACAACTCTGTTTTGGAAACCGCCCCAGAGAGGGTATTTTTTAAGCCTTGAGACATGGATTGCGTAGGTGTGCCATTCAGAGGGTGAATGGGCAGACAAAATATGATGTCTTTGAACGGGGTACCAGGCACACCGGTTTGAGTGTGTCAACAACTGCAATGCTGCTGGGATTTACATGCTCAACAGTTTCCCGTGTGTATCAAGAGTAGTCCTGTAACGGTTTTCTTCTGGTGAAAGAGAGGCCACCAAAATGCAGCGTGGGTAGTTTTGTACATCTTTAATAAAGATGAAAATGCAACAATCTACAAAACAAGAAACGTGAAAAAACCAAAACAGTCCTATCTGGTGCCACAAACACAAAGACAGGAACAATCACCCACAAAACCCAACACAAAACAGGCTACCTAAATATGGTTCCCAATCAGAGACAATGACAAACACCTGCCTCTGATTGAGCACCATATCAGGCCAAACATAGAAATAGACAAACCAGACACACAACATAGAATGCCCACCCAGCTCACGTCCTGACCAACACTAAAACAAGGAAAACACACAAGAACGATGGCCAGAACGTGACAGGTCAAATACCCAAAGGACATCCAGCCAACTTGAGACAACTGTGGGAAGCATCCCCGTTGAACGCTTTCGACACCTTGCCCCAACAAATTGACTCTATTCTGACGGCAAAAGGGGGTGCAACTGTGGGGATTTTTTTCAGTGGCAGAGACTGGGAGACTAGTCAAGATCGAGGGAAAGATACAAAAAGTACAGAAGGATCCTTTTTGAAAACCTGCTCCAGAGCGCTCGGGAACCCAATGCAGGAGTGGGTTCGGGACAAGTCTCTGAATGTCCTTGAGTGGCCCAGCCAGAGCCCAGACTTGAACCCGATCGAACATCTCTGGAGAGACCTGAAAATAGCTGTGCAGCGACACTCCCATCCATCCTGACTTGAGAGGATCCGTAGCTTGAGAGGATCCGCAGAGAAGAATGGGAGAAACTCCACAAATACAGGTGTGCCAAGCTTGTAGCATCATACTCAAGAAGACTGAAGGCTGTAATCGCTGCCAAGGTGCTTCAACAAAGTATTGAGGTAAGGATCTGAATACTTAATTTAAACATTTTACATTTGTAAAAATGTCTAAAAACCTGTTTTTGCCATGTCATTATGGGGTATTGTGTGTAGACTGATGAGGGAAAAAACGATTTAATCAATTTTAATATAGGTTGTAAAGTAACAGAGTGTGGAAAAAGTAAAGGGATCTGAATACTTTCCAAATGCACCGTATAGAGGGGATACCCGTACAGAGTCAATGTGTGGGGGGTACAGGTTAGTCGAGGTAATGTGTACATGTAGGTAGGGGTAAAGTGACTACTTATAGATAATAGATAATAAACAGTGAGTAGCAGCAGCGTAAAAAAAATGGTGTGGGTTCAATGCAAATAGTCCTTGTAGCCATTTGATTAGCTGTTCAGCAGTCTTATGGCTTGGGGTAGAAACTGTTAAGAAGCCTTTTGGACCTATACTTGGCGCTCCGGTGCACATGAGGGTAACCATAAGCAACAATTTCTGCTTAAAAAAACACAAATTTGATTTTTTTTTTAGGTGGATATAGCGTTTTGTAAATAAATTATTCAGATATCAATCACACACACACACACACTCTCTCTCTCAACTGTCTGATGTCTAAGACGTATTCTCAGACAACAGATAGAAGGCCTCATCATAAAGGTAGTTGTAGCCCCTTGGTGTATTATTCATTGTTGATCAAATTTGACAACATTTTATATATTACATTTTACCCCAGCTTATTGTGTAATAATAACAGTGTATTTTCTGATGGTATTGTCAGCTTGGTGTCACCAAGAGCTCCAGTATAATTTTAATTTTAGCAGCCAGGCCAAATTAGCATACATCACTCCATAATGCAGGACCGCTGGGTCTTCTACAGATAGGATTAAAGAACAGAGACTGCCAGAGCAGAACCGATTTAGATACAGGGGAGGGGGATAGAGGGATAGGGAGAGAGGACGGTGGGGAGAAAAAAGAGGGAGAGTGAATTGGAAGGGTGTGTGTGTGTGGGGGGGGGGGGGTGTATAAGGGCATGACCTTTATCATCAAAATGTACAGTATAGATCAGTATAGATCTGCCCAAATCAAAAGGGTTAGCACCGAGGTGGAGAAGGATAGGGAGTGATTTGGGACCGGCTGTCAGAGTGGAGGTCTACAGTTCTCTGCTCACCAGCCTGGCTGTTGCCTCCATCACTCTGGCATCTCTATCCCCTCCACCCTCTCCAGAGAGCTCACAGCCAGTACACCCCTTTATGATTATTTCACATTCTCATTTCTCTATTGCAATTTGATAAGCCCAGCACATCAATAATGTACGTGGGTGTGTGTGTGGGGTTCTATGTGTGTATGTGAGTATGCTCTTTGTGTGTGTGTGTGTGTGTGTGTGTGTGTGTGTGTGTGTGTGTGTGTGTGTGTGTGTGTGTGTGTGTGTGTGTGTGTGTGTGTGTGTGTGTGTGTGTGTGTGTGTGTGCGCAAGTGACATCAGGTCTTTCAAGGTTGATTCTGAATGAGGAGCTCTCTAGTCTTTAGCAAAACCTGGAGCTGTTAATGTATAGTTTGGTATTTAGCTAACTACAGTAGTTGCTAGCATTCACTTTGATTTGTAGACTTGTTGGCAAAATGTTTCAATAAGTTGCTTATGAATCTCTGCCAATGCCAACATAAATACTCTGTTTCCCAATCTTCCTTAAAATGTGTGAAGTAGTTTTTGTCTTCATCAAGTACACTGCAAATACATTTAGATTTTTGAAAAGATTAGAACTGCATCTTCTTATGATGAGACCAAGATCAATGGCTGAAAAGTTATTCTTGAAATGTAGAGTACAGTAGAGTAGTATAAACAGCTAAAAGCTTGAGGGAAAAAATCTGCTTCAATTGAGTAGAAGTTCTGTGAAACCGGTTTCTTCCTAAAATAAAGTTTATTGCGGCCGTTGGATCTAAAGGCCAGCTGCTCTTAGATATTCAATGAGTCTTCTCCAGTGGCAGGTCCTGAGTCAGCCCAATAGACTGCCTCTCTACTGCCAGGTGAGGAAGACATCCATCAAATTGGAATAGACAAGGCTTCTCTCCTGCTCTCTCTGCCACCACTGCATCCCTAACCAGGGCCCTCAACTTTGCTGCTAAATTGCTGTTCTCAGCAGTAAGCATTGAAACTGCTCAACATGCAGATTAGTCTTGTACCATAAAACGTTTTAGTTGGTATCCTTGTAAGGCATCTAAGCTAACATACTCTTCAGTTCTTGTCGAACTGTCAAGATCATTTATATCTGTGAGTAAAGTCCAGAGGATTTATTAAAGCTTAGGCAGGAACACTATGTGTGGAATACACAGCATTAAGGGAAAGTTACCGCTTGCACAAAACGTATTTAAAAAAGATATACAGTATACACTGTATATATATATCATGTTTTTTTCCCCCTTAATTAATTTTATTTTTTTACATTCCCCCCAAAAACGTATATAAATAACAACAACTTACAGACACACACAAAAAAGAATTACATCTCATCTACCCAGAACTGCATGGACCCACCCCCATTATTGTTTGCCATTTGGCCTTAAATTGTACCAATTTGTGATTTTTCCATTGGGTCAATGATGGCGGATTGATTGACTTCCAAGTTTTTAGTATTTTTTTCAAGATGAGTAATGAAAAGAGAAACATCCAGCCCATTGGGTATCTCACTACAGCCCCATATGACATGTTTTGAAATATTCAGGCAGACAGATTAAAAGGAAGTTCACACTGTAATACATCTGACAGCCAACCTTCTAGCTCCGCTCACAACTTCCAGACTTTATAGCATTTCTGGAAAGCATGGATTATTGAGTCATTATTCGTTTTTCAGTTGAGACATGACTCTAGTATATAATACATTCTATACATTCCTTTATACTGGATTAAGCATGTATTTTCGTAAACTGTAGTTATGCTCCAACTTTCCCTCCATCTTGAATCAACACCAGTTCTTTTTACATCTCGGTTTATATTTTTTTTCTAAGAGATTGTCATAGATTGGATAGGCTCTCTGCCAGGTTTTATATATCTTCCCTATCATATGAACATCCTTTTCTGACTCAAATAAGATTCCCTTGAGGTTACTCTGATGATATGTAACTTTTAAGTTGCATGTATTTGGAGGTGTTCAAATTGATCAGTCTAATTTTTTTTGTACATTCTGTCAAGGAAATAAATGTATTTCTTGTTACCATGTAATTTACGGTTTCTATGACTTTAGTTTTCCATGTGGACCAATTGAATATGCGTATTCTGAATAGCTATCCAAGGATTGTTCCATAAGGCTGTGTTTTCAGGGAGTGAAAATGGTTCTTGTAGAATACGTTTCATTTTCTTCCATATTGTTAAAGTGTTCTTAACTATGAAGTTGTTAAATGTTCTTAGCTTTATCCATTGAAACTAGACACGTAAAAATATTATTCAGTAAAATTCACGACAGCCTGCTTGGAGTTGGCCAAAAAGACTCTCAGACCATGAGAAACAATGGTCTGATGAAAGCAAGATTTAATTTTTTGGCCTGAATGCCAAGCGTCACGTCTGGAGGAAATCTGGCACCATACCTACGGTGAAGCATTGTGGTGGCAGCATCATGCTGGGGGATGTTTTTCTCCGTGCTAGTGTTTTAACAGTATCCACTATTTATTCTTGGGGGATCTCTGTTTATAATTATTATTTTAAGTCTGCTGATAGTTGCTTCAGAGTTGTTGAGTCTAAGAAGGCTGTATGATCCGTCCCACTGTTGTTTCATTTATATACATTTTCAAAGCAGCTTTAAAAATGATTATTAATCGCATTAATGTTTCTAATGACCATTTTTTGTGTCTTTATCTTGTAAACGTATAACTGGTATAGCATGCATTTGTTTTGTGAGAGCCGCAGGTTTGTTTGTCATTAACTAGTATGCTTTGCTTGAGTTTAACCTGACGTAAAAGATTGTATTCCTACTTAAGTTTAACATTTTATTTTATTCTTTACAAAACCTATTTCTCACTGAACCACCACCTCCATACAATGTGATTGTAGAGACATCATTTAGAATGAGACATAGTAACAAAGACATGATGCTGACTGGAGGTTCACTGAGTGAGACTTTTAATGCAATGGAATGACGAACAGCAAAATCATGAGGCCTGAAGGTAGTAGATGCCCCTCCGTGTACCCCTCAGTAAATCAGAGCCGTGTAGAGTGTCAGATCAAAACTCTAGTCGCTCATTATCCAATGACAACATAACCATCTGTGCTGGTTATAAACCATGAGAAGTGTGCTCTTGTCTACAGCTCTGGGCAAACCCCAAGGCCCCCAAGCGCCCTTCCTTCCCATTCCCACCTCTACTGTACCTGTCCTTCTTTTCAAGACACTACCCCCATCCCTCTTCCCCATAGCCACGGGAAGTAGGGGTGCTGAGGGTGCTGCAGCACCCCCTGAAGAATAAGAATAATTTTAAAAAATATATAGCGATATATTAAGTGGGCAACAAAAAATATGAAATACTTAGGATGCTTAATAAGTGACAGCAAACAACAAATATATAAATAGAACTTTATTCCAATAATCAACCATATGAAAGCAGATCTAATTAAATGGAATAATCTCCTGAGCCTTTAATAGTCCTGTATTAGTGGATATATACGTCTGTATCACCAGCGACTTTGCGGCTATGCTCTCCCCTCTCTCCTTCCACATTTCCATGCACCACCCCCTCAACATCCCTATCCCCTATTCCCCATCCTTCATCCTTCCCTCCCCTCTCTCCTTCCTCCTTTCTTTCAGAGACCACCCCCTCACCATCCCTCTCTCCTTTCTATGAATCTGTGATGCGACAGAGAGCCAAATTGAGCTCACCACATTCCCCCAAAGTGCCCTTCATCAGACTGGCCCGGTGCTCCAGTGCTTCAGCAAACAGCACACTGTACACTGGGCCAATTAGCAGGCACACAGCGTGGGCGAGGGGGGCGTGGCAGACGTGAGATGGATGGGGCATAATGACCCTGCAGGGTAAAGACCATGGTTCTCTCTCTCTCTCTCTCTCCCTCTCTCTCTCTCTCTGTCCTTCTTTTACTTGTTCTTCTCTTTTTATCTCTCTCATTCTGTCTGATGACTGGCTGTCACTCCCAGCGTGCTCTTGGGGATGGCTAAGGTTACACACACATTGGGAATGGTTACACACATATGAAGTACATACCCTTACAAAAAGAAATGTATAATGAAAAAAAACACGTTAAAAAACATATGTGGTTTCCCAAAGTTTCACGTGTGCTTTTGTAACTGGCATGATTAGAACCCAGATCTCCCAAAGGAGAAGCCAACATCTTGATCATTCGACCAAGAGAGCCAACGCTAACTTTGAAGTCGCAGACAGAGCTACCTCATCAAGTGACCATGAGCAACCGGCTCATATCCTCTACACTTTAACGTGTGTATTTTCTGTCCTGCAACGCCCTCTACTGCTCATCCTGTGTGTTCTTGACCTGCCACCACTCCCCCTCTCTCTCTCTCTCTCTCTGTGTGTGTGTGTGTGTGTGTGTGTGTGTGTGTGTGTGTGTGTGTGTGTGTGTGTGTGTGTGTGTGTGTGTGTGTGTGTGTGTGTGTGTGTGTAGAGACATGTGTGCTGGAGTCAGAGCAGATCCCCACCAGCTGCAACCTGTTCCATAATCAAGAACTCTACAAATACTCAGCCCTGCCAGTTCCACGCTGCCAAATTGTAATCTCTGCTCAATCAGTCTACGCTTTTAGCCATTTGTTACTATTCAGATCCTGTTGTGCCTGTTTTCCTTGCCTGATGCTATTTTCCTCTCCGCTACAGTTCTGCCCGCTCTGACTCTGGTCCCTGTCGGCAGTCCCACGTCTCGTCATCCTGCTACTCTGTCCTGGATACCCCACTATACTACTCCCTTGGATTCCCCTCTGGACCTGCTTACCCTGTCCCAACCCCTCTCTCTCCAGCCTCAGCCTCCACACCTGTTTTCCAGCAAACCGCCCGAGCTTCCCCTGACCTACACTACATCTCCCCCTGTGTCTCTGAGTTTGTTCTTGGGTTCCCCTGTTCCACTTCTTGTAACATTTTCACATTTAAGGTCAACTAGGGCTGTCAAATAAGAATAGATGAATAATCGAGTTAATCAAAGGTTTTGCTGTGATTAATCACGACTAATCACAAATGCATAATTAGCTCGAATTGTGTTGTAATTTAGGATTTTTTTATACCAAAAAACATTGTACAAGTATTGACGTGTTGATTTTGTCCAAAATAACGATTAGCTAAATCAGGTAACTTGATAAACACAATTTCTTTTTTTAATCACCAACTATTTATTCAGTATTGTCATTTTTCTTTTCCAGGTGGATGCATGGAAAGTTAACTCAAACCCATTTCCCCCCTCAGTACCCATCCAACCGCACACGCACATCCTCCCTCCCCACCCAGAAACCATGCAAAGAAAGTAAAAAAGTCTAAATATACAGTTGAAGTCGGAAGTTTACATACAATTAGGTATGGAGTTGGAGTCATTAAAACTTGTTTTTCAACCACTCCACAAATTTCTTTTGTGGTATAGATTTGGCAAGTCGGTTAGGACATATATTTTGTTCATGATACAAGTAATTTTCCAACAATTGTTTATAGACAGATTATTTCCCTTATAATTCACTGTATCACAATTCCAGTGGGTCAGATGTTTACATACACTAAGTTGACTGTGCCTTTAAACAGCTTGGAAAATTCCAGAAAATTATGTCATGGCTTTAGAAGCTTCCGATAGGCTAATTGACATAATTTGAGTCAATTGGAGGTGTCCCTGTGGATTTATTTCAAGGCCTACCTTCAAACTCAGTGCCTCTTTGCTTGACATCATGGGAAAATCTACAGAAATCAGCCAAGACCTCAGAAAGAAAATTGTAGACAACCACAGGTCTAGTTCATCCTTGGGAGCAATTTCCAAATGCCTGCAGATACCACATTCATCTGTACAAACAATAGTACGCAAGTATACACACTATGGGACCACGCAGCCGTCATACTGCTCAAGAAGAAGACGCGTTCCGTCTACTAGAGATGAACGTACTTTGGTGTGAAAAGTGCAAATCAATCCCAGAACAACAGCAAAGGACCTTGTGAAGATGCTGGAGGAAACAGGTACAAAAGTGTATATACAGTGGGGAGAACAAGTATTTGATACACTGACGATTTTGCAGGTTTTCCAACTTACAAAGAATGTAGAGGTCTGTCATTTTTATCATAGGTACACTTCAACTGTGAGAGACGGAATCTAAAACAAATTACAGAAAATCACATTGTATGATTTTTAAGTAATTAATTTGCATTTTTATTGCATGACATAAGTATTTGATACATCAGAAGAGCAGAACTTAATATTTGGAACAGAAACCTTTGTTTGCAATTACAGAGATCATATGTTTCCTGTTGTTCTTGACCAGGTTTGCACACACTGCAGCAGGGATTTTGGCCTACTCCTCCACACAGACCTTCTCCAGAAACGTCAGGTTTCGGGGCTGTCGCTGGGCAATACGGAATTTCAGCTCCCCACAAGATGTTCTATTGGGTTCAGGTCTGGAGACTGGCTAGGCCACTCCGGGACCTTGAGATGCTTCTTACGCAGCCACTCATTAGTTGCCCTGGCTGTGTGTTTCAGGTCGTTGTCATGCTGGAAGACCCAGCCACGACCCATCTTCAATGCTCTTACTGAGGGAAGGAGGTTGTTGGCCAAGATCTCGCGATACATGGCCCCATCCATCCTCTCCTCAATACGGTGCAGTCGTCCTGTCCCCTTTGCAGAAAAGCATCCCCAAAGAATGATGTTTCCACCTCCATGCTTCACGGTTGGGATGGTGTTCTTGGGGTTGTACTCATCCTTCTTCTTCCTCCAAACATGGCGAGTGGAGTTTAGACCAAAAAGCTCTATTTTTGTCTCGTCAGACCACATGACCTTCTCCCATTCCTCCTCTGGATCATCCAGATGGTCATTGGCAAACTTCAGACAGGCCTGGACATGCGCTGGCTTGAGCAGGGGTACCTTGCATGCACTGCAGGATTTTAATCCATGACAGCATAGTGTGTTACTAATGGTTTCCTTTGATACTGTGGTCCCAGCTCTCTTCAGGTCATTGACCAGGTCCTGCCGTGTAGTTCTGGGCTGATCCCTCACCTTCTTCATGATCATTGATGCCCCACAAGGTGAGATCTTGCATGGAGCCCCAGACAGAGGGTGATTGACCGTCATTTTGAACTTCTTCCATTTTCTAATAATTGCGCCAACAGTTGTTGCCTTCTCACCAAGCTGCTTGCCCATTGTCCTGTATCCAATCCCAGCCTTGTGCAGGTCTACAATTTTATCCCTGATGTCCATACACAGCTCTCTGGTCTTGGCCCTTGTGGAGAGGTTGGAGTCTGTTTGATTGAGTGTGTGGACAGGTGTCTTTTATACAGGTAATGAGTTCAAACAGGTGCAGTTAATACAGGTAATGAGTAGAGAACAGGAGGGCTTCTTAAAGAAAAACTAACAGGTCTGTGAGAGCCGGAAGTCTTACTGGTTGTTAGGGGATCAAATACTTATGTCATGCAATAAAATGCAAATGAATTATTTAACAATCATACAATGTGATTTTCTGGATTTTTGTTTTAGATTCCGTCTTTCACAGTTGAAGTGTACCTATGATTTAACAAAAATACAGACCTCTACATGCTTTGTACGTAGGAAAACCTGCAAAATCGTCAGTGTATCAATCATACTTGTTCTCCCCACTGTATATCCACAGTAAAACCAGTCCTATATCGACATAACCTGAAAGGCCACTCAGCAAGGAAGAAGCCACTGCTCGAAAACCGCCATAAACAAGCCAGACTACGGTTTGCAACTGCACATGGAGACAAAGATCGTACTTTTTGGAGAAATGCCTTCTGGTCTGATGAAACAAAAATAGAACTGTTTGGCCATAATGACCATCGTTATGTTTGGAGGAAAAAGGGGGATGCTTGCAAGCTGAAGAACACCATCCCAACTGTGAAGCACGGGGGTGGCAGCATCATGTTCTGGGGGTGCTCTGCTGCAGGAGGGACTGGTGCACTTCACAAAATAGATGGCACCATGAGGCTGGAAATTTATGTGGATATATTGAAGCAACATCTCAAGACATCAGTCAGGAAAGCTTGGTCGCAAATCTTCCAAATGGACAATGACTCCAAGCATACTTCCAAAGTTATGGCAAAATGGCTTAAGGACAACAAAGTCAAGGTATTGGAGTGGCCATCACAAAGCCCTGACCTCAATCCCATAGAAAATTTGTGAGCAGAACTGAAAAAGCTTGTGCGAGCAAGGAGGCCTACAAACCTGATTCAGTTACACCAGCTCTGTCAGGAGGAATGGGCCAAATATTCCCTCAACTTATTGTGGGAAGCTTGTGGAAGGCTACCAGAAACGTTTGACCCAAGTTAAACAATTTAAAGGCAATACTACCAAATACGAATTGAGTGTATGTAACCTTCTGACCCACTGGGAATGTGATAAAAGAAATAAAAGCTGAAATAAATCATTCTCTCTACTATTATTCTGACATTTCACATTCTTAAAATAAAGTGGGGATCCTAACTGACCTAAAACAGGCAATTTTTACTTGGATTAAATGTCAGGAATTGTGAAAAACTGAGTTTAAATGTATTTGGCTAAGGTGTATGTAAACTTAAATATAAAGATATTATGGAGGAGCGGGGACTGTGAAGCAACACAAACATTGGCACACACACACACACACACACACAATAACATACGCATTATACTGTACATACACATGGATTCATTTCTCTAGATATGTGGTGGAGTAGAGGCCTGAGGGCACACAGTGTGTTGTGAATATATTGTAATGTTTTTAAAAGTGTATAAACAGCCTTAATTTTGCTGGACCCTAGGAAGAGTAGCTGCTGCTTTGGCAGTTGAAAACGTGTGTGTTGTTGTATTCTGGAAGGGCGCTTTTGGTTGTTGACTGCAGGAAAGGGCTAAAAATGTTTTGTACAGCTCTTCTTGGAAAAAGGAATCATTTAGAAGGAGCCATTGTAGCGAATTAACGAACCAGAAAAAGTCTGGCTCATCCTTGGGAGCAATTTCCAAATGCCTGAAGGTACCACGTTCATCTGTACAAACAATAGTACGCAAGTATAAACACCATGGGACCAAGCAGCCCTCATACCGCTCAGGAAGGAGACACGTTCTCTCTCCTATCAATACCAGAACAACAGCAAAGGACCTTGTGAAGATGCTGGAGGAAATAGGTTTAAAAGTATCTATATCCACAGTAAAACGAGTCCACCTCTTCCACACTGACTTTATGGAATTCAAAAGTACAATTCTTGATTTATGTAATATTTATAAAATATTTTTATCTGGACACTTTCTATTTACCTGGGAACTTTCCTTATTATAGGCTACTACCACTTTTAGTCTTAATCTTTACTATACTTCTCACTGTTTAACACATTACCTCACATGTGAATCCTTTAAGAGATGGGTGTGGCTGGTTTAAAAGACTGTGTGAACAACGCTGAATGGGTGTAGACAAAGGAGAGCTCTAGTAGGTACCAAAACATTCAATGGCCCTTTTCTCAAAAGTGAGTTTACAAGTTTATCAACTTTCAAAGCAGAATTACTTCCCCATTGTTCCTCAAAAATGCAGTGTATGATATACCATTTTGAAGCTCTGAGTCTCTACTTTTGACCAATGTCAAAAACCCAATTAAAAATGTTGCTACCTAAGACTGATTTGATCCGGTCAGTCACATATGCTGATCCTCTTCTCCACATGGGTCAGAACCCCGGATTCTGCTACGAGGCGAACAATTTGCAGTTTGACTTCAAAACTGTGGATTCATAAAATCATTCAACGAGATTTGTTCCGGAGAGGACCCATATGGTGTGCAATATGTATCAGCAGCATGGGGCCCAGATTCTAACGCCTAAATGGTTCATAGAAAAGATTGCTCATTAAGAAAGTTGGATTCTGCGCTTCAAGTCCAGTGACCCGCACGTTGAATTTATGTGAATGATTTTCGAGTGATTTTGTTTTCTTTATATGGAGATTGATTTTTTTCCCCCTTCCAGCTTAGTTCACACTGTTTCCAGATCATGGAGTGTCCCCTCTGTCACGTTGGCCACTGTCTCCAAACTTTCCACTTTAGTTGAGTTGGTATCCACTTTAGAAGAGAGCAGTGCAAGAGATTAATTTACCGGTTTTAATTGCAAGTCGAGGGCAGAGGTAATTTACTCACAAACAATCTAGAGAGAGCCTCCACTTTCCCACAGGTGAATTATAAATGTAAAGAATATGCCAGCAGCTGGAACAAAATAGACCCGCTATTGTAAGAGTGAACAACCTTTATTTAACTAGGCAAGTCAGTTAAGAACAAATTATTATTTTCAATGACAGCCTAGGAACAGTGGGTTAACTGCCTGTTCAGGGGCAGAATGACAGATTTGTACCCTGTCAGCTCAGGGGTTTGAACTTGCAACCTTGCGGTTCCAAGACCAACGCTCTAACCACTAGGCTACCTTACATGGGATGTTGTATGTTGACAATTATTTGACAATAAGTCAGTTAATTCATAGTTATTTTGCAAAAGAAAAGTCACAAGAAAGCCACGCATATTCTCAGTGTATATTGAACGCTTTAAGACGACGCAATTGAAAACAAATTGTGACTTAAAATTACAAAAAGTTAACTCAAGTTAACTTTGACAGAGCTAATAGTAACATGTTAATTAAACAGGATCAATAAGAATGTGCAGAGTGCTAGTTTCTCTGTGCTTTTCATTGTGCTTTTCCCAACGGTCACAGACCTACGTATGAAGAAGAGAGGCATGCACCTGCAGCAGTAACACTCAGAATGGATGGCTCAGAAATAAGACACCATACTTTTAAGACACTTGAATTGTTATAATCAGGTAGGCTGTTACCTATTTGCAGAACTGCATTACAGCATTTGCAATTCTGTATGTGGAAACACTGCTACTGCAACACGTTAGCACCACCTCTGGGAACTTACAATTCCACCTGTGAACATGAGATTTTCACCATACAGTTTTTAACACGTGAAACCGCAAATTTCACATGTGCAACTGCAATTCACACGTGAGGTGAAAACATCTCACACGTGAAAAGGTGGTGTTAACATCTGAACTGTCAATTTAATACACTGCTCAAAAAAATTAAGGAAACACTAAAATAACACATCCTAGATCTGAATGAATTAAATATTCTTATTAAATACTTTTTTCTTTACATAGTTGAATGTGCTGACAACAAAAATCACGCAAAAATTATCAATGGAAATCAAATTTATCAACCCATGGAGGTCTGGATTTGGAGTCACACTCAAAATTAAAGTGGAAAACCACACTACAGGCTGATCCAACTTTGATGTAATGTCCTTAAAAAAAGTCAAAATGAGGCTCAGTAGGGTGTGTGGCCTCCACGTGCCTGTATGACCTCCCTACAACGCCTGGGCATGCTCCTGATGAGGTGGCGGATGGTCTCCTGAGGGATCTCCTCCCAGACCTGGACTAAAGCATCCGCCAACTCCTGGACAGTCTGTGGTGCAACATGGCGTTGGTGGATGGAGCGAGACATGATGTCCCAGATGTGCTCAGTTGGATTCAGGTCTGGGGAATGGGCGGGCCAGTCCATAGCATCAATGCCTTCAATGCCTTCCTCTTGCAGGAACTGCTGACACACTCCAGCCACATGAGGTCTAGCATTGTCTTGCATTAGAAGGAACCCAGGGCCAACCGCACCAGCATATGGTCTCACAAGGAGTCTGAGGATCTCATCTCGGTACCTAATGGCAGTCAGGATACCTCTGGTGTGCACATGGAGGGCTGTGCGGCCCCCCAAAGACATGCCACCCCACACCATGACTGACCCACCGCCAAACCGGTCATGCTGGAGGATGTTGCAGGCAGCAGAACGTTCTCCACGGCGTCTCCAGACTCTGTCACGTCTGTCACATGTGCTCAGTGTGAACCTGCTTTCATCTGTGAAGAAACACAGGGCGCCAGTGGCGAATTTGCCAATCTTGATGTTCTCTGGCAAATGCCAAATGTCCTGCACGGTGTTGGGCTGTAAGCACAACCCCCACCTGTGGACGTCGGGCCCTCATACCACCCTCATGGAGTCTGTTTCTGACCGTTTGAGCAGACACATGCACATTTGTGGCCTGCTGGAGGTCATTTTGCAGGGCTCTGGCAGTGCTCCTCCTGCTCCTCCTTGCACAAAGGCGGAGGTAGCGGTCCTGCTGCTGGGTTGTTTCCCTCCTACGGCCTCCTCCACGTCTCCTGATGTTCTGGCCTGTCTCCTGGTAGCGCCTCCATGCTCTGGACACTACGCTGACAGACACAGCAAACCTTCTTGCCACAGCTTGCATTGATGTTCCATCCTGGATGAGCTGCACTACCTGAGCCACTTGTGTGGGTTGTAGACTCTATCTCATGCTACCACTAGAGTGAAAGCACCGCCAGCATTCAAAAGTGACCAAAACATCAGCCAGGAAGCATAGGAACTGAGAAGTGGTCTGTGGTCCCCACGTGCAGAACCACTCCTTTATTGGGGGTGTCTTGCTAATTGCCTATAATTTCCACCTGTTGTCTATTCCATTTGCACAACAGCATGTGAAATGTATTGTCAATCAGTGTTGCTTCCTAAGTGGACAGTTTGATTTCACAGAAGTGTGATTGACTTGGAGTTACATTGTGTTGTTTAATATGTGTTCCCTTTATTTTTTTGAGCAGTGTACAAAGGAAAATATGATTTAAGATGTGAAGTTTAAGCTTAACATGTGAAAACACACACACACACTCACACACAATCTGCTCTGTTGCAGGGGTGCAGAAGGGTGAGGGTAGTGAAGGGCCCTATTGATGTGTTCTTAAACAGTATTCCATGGGTGGGTGAAGCTAGTGGGTCTCATATGCGGCGCTGTATGGCTTTACAAAATAACTACCCATATCTGCTATGCTAACAACAAGACCTGAAAGGAAACTGAGATCTGGCCTGGTTACAACTGCCCCACAGGGATAAACAAAGTTGAATTTTATTCCACTGGGTACAAACTTCGAGGTATAAAGTTCAACCCTTTCTCTTTGCATGGAGGGACACTGTCTTATCTGGCGTACACCTCTCCCGTTCCGCCGCTGTCGCTGTCAGGTGTTGTGGCAGATCAGCCTGAGAGTCTCCATGAAGGAATAGAACGACAGGATGTGACTAATTATGTGTCACAACTTGTCAATCATCTACACCCCAGAGGTTGTTTGTTGTCACACAAATAGCAGCGACTAAACTTCACAGCGACTAAACTTCAAAGGAAATATTACATTTTCTAAAGGTCTGGGTTTGTGTGCTTCGATGGAGATAAAAAAGGCAGTCAGCTATTATTGGTATCAGGGACATTTACATTTGTTGATGAATAGTCAGTAGAAGTGTTGCAGTATGTGTTTGCTTGGCATGCAAGTGAAGATTTTTTGCAAATCTGGATTGTGATAATGATGCCTCATTATTGCGCTCGCTCTCACAAACTGACATATTTGAAAGCACCCATGCACACTGCAAATATATATACAATAATTACATCCACAATTACATTATTTATTTTTTTATTTTTTTCCCCCTGTAAATGGCTGCTTCCTGAAGACCCCTTCTGGCATATCACTGGAGCAGAATATTCCTTTAGAGTTGAATACATCACACACAGCTGTCACAAATGATATAGTAAGATAATTACGGCATGAATCCACTTGAGCACAAAACGTGAATGGTTAAGAGGTAACGGAGGACTAGAATGCTTTCTTAAAGGTGATGATGTTTGACAACATGGATCAGGTCGAGACCCCCCCCCCACAAAAAAACAGCTGTCTTCATCTCTTATAATCTAGCTATAACCGCTAATGACATTACTCGCTAGTTTAAACCCTTGTAAGACAAAAAATATAAAGAGCAGACATTTCAGTCTTTTTTTCACTTTTATTCCAGTAAACCTATAAGCTGTCATTATCTATGCCTAATTAAGCTTTGACTTTCTCATCAGTTCTATCTAATCAAGGAGAAAATTAATATTTCACTGTCATTTCTTCACAGTAAATGTTAGAATCTATTCATGTCTTCTAACGATGCAGACTCTGAAAGAAATCAGACATTATTTATTAATTATCTACTGTTTACCATTATCATTCTAACATATTCTCCCCCTTTCTCCCCTTTTGCCCTCAGAACAGCCTCAATTTGGACTGTCAAAATACTGGCCAATGTTGACTCCATGCTTCCCACAGTTGTGTCAAGTTAGCTGGATGTCCTTTGGGTGGTGGACCAAGAAACTGTTGAGCGTGAAAATCCAGCAGTGTTCCAGTTCTTGACACAAACCGGTGAGCGTGGCCTGGCAGCTACTACCATGCTATGTTCAAAGGCACTTCAATATTTTGTCTTGCCCATTCACCCTCTGAATGGCACACACACAATCCATGTCTCAATTGCCTCAAGGCTTAAAAATTATTCTTTAAACTGTCTCCCCCCCTTCATCTACAATGATTGATGTGGATTTAACAAGTGACATCAATAAGGGATTGTAGCTTTCACCTGGTCAGTCTATGTCACGGAAAGAGAAGGTGTTCTTAATTAATGCTTTATATACTCAATGTATGTTGCTACTCAGGTATGGTTAGATTCCCTGAGGAGATCCACATGGAACAGGGATGGAACTCTCTAGCTCTGTTTGTGGAACCCTGAGGATCCCTAAAGTCTATCAAAGAATCTGTGATGATGATCTCAGGGCCATGAAGGATCTCGGAACTGAAGTTAAGAAAGAAAGAAAGAAAGAAAGAAAGAAAGAAAGAAAGAAAGAAAGAAAGCTGTGAGACAGTCAAATGGAGAAAGAAAGAGATAAAGGAGAGGAGGTCTAACTTTGTGTAAATAAGGAGTGCTGGAGCGTGGGCACTGCATGCAGCCTCTGCCTTGTCAATGAGCATGTCGCCACAGGGAGCAGCTTCCTCACGCCTGTCAGGGGCTTAGGTCAATAATCCATTGACTCCATTTGCAGACCAGGCACTTGCTACACACACACAAGCGCTCATGCACAGCTGGCCTCCCCTCTGTCTCACACACACACACACATAGACACACAAACACACGTACATTCATTAACCTCTTCAACCTATGGGGGCGCTATGTCATTATTGGATAAAAAGACGTGCCCGTTTTAAGCGTAATATTTTGTCACGAAAAGATGCTCGACTATGCAGGGAATTGACAGCCTTGGAAAGACAAAACTCTGACGTTTCCAAAACTGCTAAGATAGTATCTGTGAGTGCCCCAGAACTAATGCTACAGGCGAAACCAAGATGAAACTTCAAACAGGAAATGAACAGGATTTTTGACGCTGTGTTTACTAACGTCTCCTTATATGGCTGTGAATATGCTGTGAACGAGCTTATGCGCTCTGCCGTTCATCCAAGATGTCTGCAGCATTGTGGCGTATTTGCAGGCATATCATTGGAAGATTGGCCATAAGAGACTACATTTGCCAGGGGGCCGTCCGGTGGCCTTTGTCTAAATTGGTGCGTAATTCCCAGTGGCATTCATTTTACCTTTCGATACAGAAGGAGAAGGATACTTCCAGGAACGATACATCATTGAAGAGATATGTGAAAAACACCTTGAGGATTGGTTCTAAACAACGTTTGCCATGTTTCAGTCGATATTATTGAGTTAATTTGTAAAAAGTTTGGCGTTTGCATAACTGAATTTTCGTTTTTTTTAGCCAAACGTGACGCACCAAACGGACCGATTTCTCCTGCACAAAAAATCTGAACATTTGCTATCTAACTGAGAGTCTCCTCATTGAAAACATCCAAAGTTCTTCAAAGGTAAATTATTTATTGAATGTTTTTGCTGGTTTTTTGTGAAAATGTTGCCTGCTAATGCTAACGCTAAATGCTAATGCTAAATGCTAACGCTAAATGCTAAATGCTAGTTTGCTATGGTAGAGAGCATATTTTTGAAAATCTGAGATGACAGTGTTGTTAACAAAAGGCTAAGCATGTGAGCTAGCATATTGATTTAATTTCATTTGCGATTTTCATGAATAGTTAACGTTAACGAGACTCTCAATTTCAACAAAGGACACCGGGCGGACCCCTGGTAAATGTAGTCTCTTATGGCCAATCTTCCAATGATATGCCTACAAATACGTCACAATGCTGCAGACAACTTGGAGAAACGATAGAAAGGGCAGGCTAATTCGTGGCGCTTTCACAGCCATATAAGGAGACAATGAAAAACAGAGCGTCAAAAATCCTGCTCATTTCCTGTTTGAAGTTTCATCTTGGTTTCGCCTGTAGCATCAGTTCTGGGGCACTCACAGATAATATCTTTGCAGTTTTGGAAACGTCAGAGTGTTTTCTTTCCAGAGCTGCCAATTATATGCATAGTCGAGCATCTTTTCGTGACAAAATATTGGGCTTAAAACGGGCACGTTTTTTTATCCAATAATGACATAGCGCCCCCATAGGTTGAAGAGGTTAAAAAATACATTTGTGGAATTTCTTTCCTTCTTAATGCGTTTGAGCCAATCAGTTGTGTTGTGACAAGGTAGGGATTGTATACATAAGATAGCACTATTTGGTAAAAGACCAAGTCCATATTATGGCAAGAACAGCTCAAATAAACAAAGAGAAACGACAGTCCATTATTACTTTAAGACATGAAGGTCAGTCAATGCGGGAAAATTTCACAAGTTTTGAAAGGTTCCTTCAAGTGCAGTTGCAAAAACCATCAAACGCTGTGATGAAACTGGCTCTCAGGAGGACAGCAACAGGAAAGTAAGACTCAGAGTTACTTCTGCTGCAGAGGATACGTTCATTAGAGTTACCAGCCTCAGAATTGCAGCCCAAAAAAATGCTTCACAGAGTTCAAGTAACAGGCACATCTCAACATCAACTGTTCAGAGCAGACTGCATGAATCAGGTCTTCATGGTCGAATTGCTGCAAAGAAGCCACTACTAAAGGACATCGATAATAAGAAGAGACTTGCTTGGGCCAAGACACACGAGCAATGGACATTAGACTGTGGAAGTCTGTCCTTTGGTCTGATGAGTCCAAATTTGAGATTTTTGGTTCCAACCGCAGTGTCTTATGAGACGCAGAGTAGGTGAACGGATGATCTCTGCATGTGTGGTTCCCACCGTGAAGTATGGGGGAGGCGGTGTGATGGTGTGGGGGTGCTTTGCTGGTGACATTATCAGTGATTTATTTAGAATTCAAAGCACACAGCCAGCATGGATAGTAGAGCATTCTACAGCGACATGCCATCCCATCTGGTTTGCGCTTAGTGGGACTTTCACTTTTTTTCAACAGGACAATGACCCAACACACCTCCAGAATGTGTAAGGGCTATTTGACCAAGGAGGAGAGTGATGGAGTGCTGCATCAGATGACCTGGCCCCAATTGAGATTGTTTGAGATGAGTTGGACAGCAGAGTGAAGGAAAAGAAGCCAACAAGTGCTCAGCATATATGGTAACTCCTTCAAGACTGCTGGAAAAGCATTCCAGGTGAACCTGGTTGAGAGAATGCCAAGAGTGTGCAAACCTGTCATTAAAGTAAAGGGTGGCTACTTTGATAAATCTAAAATCTAAAATATATTTTGATTTGTTAAACCCTTTTTTGGTTACTATATGATTCCATGTGTTATTTCAAGATTTTGATGTCTTCACTATTATTCTGCAATGTAGAAAATAGTACAAATAAATAAAACCCTTGAAGGAGTAGGTGTGTTCAAACCTTTGACTGGTACTGTAAGTATTTAAACCCTTTTGCTATTAGACTCGAAATTCAGCTCAGGTGCATCTTGTTTCCATTGATCATCCTTGAGATGTTTCTACAATTTGATTGGAGTCCACCTGTGGTAAATTTAATTGATTGGATATGATTTGGAAAGGCACCCACCTGTCTATATAAGGTCCCACAGTTGACAGTGCATGTCAGAATAAAAACCAAGGGGTCGAAGGAATTGTCCGTAGAGCTCCGAGACAGGATTGTGTCGAGGCACAGATCTGGGGAAGGGTACCAAAACATTTCTGCAGCATTGAAGGTCTCCAACAACAAAGTGTCCTCCATCATTCTTAAATAGAAGAAGTTTGAAACAACCAAGACTCTTCCTAGAGCTAGCCGCCCGGTCAAACTGGTCAATCAGGGTAAAAGGGCCTTGGTCAGGGAGATGACCAAGAACCCACTGTTCTCTCTGACAGAGCTCAATAGTACCTCTGTGGAGATGGGAGAACCTTCCAGAAGGACATCCTTCTCTGCAGCACTCCAACATTCAGGCCTTTAGTGCTGTAGCCAGACGGAAGCCACTCCTCAGCAAAAGGCACATGACAGCCCGCTTGGCATTTGCCAAAAGGCACCTAAAGACTCTCAGACCATGAGAAACAGGATTTTCTGGTCTGATGAAACCAAGATTGAACTCATTGGCCTGAATGCCAAGCATCACGTCTGAAAGAAACCTGGCACCATCCCTACGGTGAAGCATGGTGGTGACAGCATCATGCTGTGGGGATGTTTTTCAGAGCGTTGTGCGGTTTCCTTTTCAATGATGATTGCATGTTTTTATATCACTTTGACTCATGTTGGTTAACTTGTTATGGCTGCAATCCCAATACCGGGATCGATATGACAACTACCAGTGAAAATAGAGGGCGCCAAATTCAAACCACAGAAATCTCATATTTACAATTCCTAAAACATACATGTGTCTTATATCATTTTAAAGGTAATCTTGTTGTTATTTCAAATAGGCATTTCAGCGAAAGCACTACAAACGATTATGTTAGGTCTCCACCAAACCACAATAAGCACAGCCATTTTCCAGTGAAATATAGCATTCACAAAATCCAGAAATAAAGATAAAATGAATCACTAACCTTGAATTATCTTTATCAGATAACACTCATAGGACTTCATGTTACACAATACATGCATGTTTTGTTTGATAAAGTTCATATTTAAATAAAAAAATCTGAGTTTACATAGGCTTATTAGATTCACTTGTTCCAAAAACATCAAGTGATTTTGCATAGCCACATCGTTTCAACAGAAATACAAGTTATACACATGCAATTATAGATATACCTCTCCTTAATGCGACCGCTGTGTCAGATTTCAAAAGAAGTTTACGGAAAAAGCAACACATGCAATAATCTGAGACGGCGCTCAGAACAGAAGCCAAATTATCCGTCATGATGGAGTCAACAGAAACCAGAAAATACATGAGAAATGTTACCTTATATTTGATGAACTTCATCAGAATGCAGTCCTAGGAATCCCAGGTCCACAATAAATGCTTGATTTGTTTGAAAATGTCCGTTATTTATGTCCAATTAGCTACTTTGGTCAGCGCGTTTGTTAAACAATTCCAAAGTCACAAAGCGCGTCCACTATAACGTGACGAAATGTCCAAAAGTTCCGTAACAGTCAGTAGAAACATGTCAAACGATGTACTGAATCAATCTTTATAATGTTGTTTACATATATCTTGAATAACGTTCCAACCATAAAAAGTTAAGAGCCCTCCACTTCTTTCCATTATGAACATCTAGGTGTATGTCGCAAGTCACGACTTCACAGGAGATCCATTTTAACATACATGTATATATTTTTTTTTTTTATCAAAATGTGTTTTTTGGTAGAAATACCTTCTGGAACATGTGAACTTCCATGCACCTTAATAACAAACTTGTATGCCATCTGTAAATATGAATACAATTGTTACATTTGTAATATATAATGTAGTGGAGCTGCATAGCTAAGTGTTGCTCTCCACTTTCTGGATGATCAAGTTTTGAAATCAGTGGAATTAGAGTATGATAGCTAAAGAGAAAAAAACTGTCTCCAGATTACATCTTCAAACTAAGGGCAACTGTGGCATGCCTCCGTTACAGGGAAACACGTCCATTATGGATGATGATGTATACAGATAAGGTAGTCTAGCGTTAGCTAGCTACATTTTCAGATATTACATGTTTCTAATTTTGACAAAGTGGTTTAATTTCAAGCTAAAGTGTACTGTTAGCTAGCTAACGTTAGCTGGCTGGCTCCCTAGCTGATGTTATTATTTGCATCCCAGAGCTGTTTGCTTTGTAGTTACAGCCTAATGTTAGCTAGCTAACATTGAACCTGGTTGCTTAGCTCCCAGCATATTCATACAGTGTAGTAACGACATGATTTGGCTCTATGTTCATTGTTGTTTAACTAGCTAACGTTAGCTAGCTGGCTCGTTAGGTAACATTACGCGATGTGTGTGATCTTACACGTTGTTTACCTAGCTAGGTTCATTGATTACCTTAGCTAGCGAGCTACATGTCTTAAGATAAATTGGAAAACACACTTTGAATATGGCCGGTGTCAGTAAATGTCTACAAAAAAAGCGTAATGAAATTGTTGCCAGCAGAGCTGGTTAGGCTGTTATTATGTTATCCATAGGTAAACAATTAATTGGCCAGAGCGTCAAGGGGACTAAATCAGAAAATGTAATGGTGTTGGAGTCGTACCTGGCCGTGCAGTCTGCCTGGCCATGCAGATTTGCATGTGTTATGGTCTTGTGAAGGCTGGCTGAATTCTGGCAAAGAGTATGTTTTTTATCTCAGCATGTCTAAAGATTCTCCCTTCAGGAGACTATTATCTGAAGAAACTGTTAAGCGGGGCGGAGCAGTTGAACCCAAGTGCAGACTCAGACAAGGAGACAGATAAGGTAACTAAGGTATTTATTGAACAGCGGAGGGAAGATGGGGTGCAGACCAGGACCAGGCTCGGGCGGGGAGGAGCAGAATCCAAGGAAGCCGTAGAGTGGGGTCCAGGGCAGGGAAACAGGACTCATGAGACGAGGGACTGGCGACAGGGGCCAGAGGCAGAGCAGACGGAACTGTAGCGGAGAGAAAAGCAGAGTCAAGCTAGGCACAACAGGATAACAAGATATATGCAGGAACAAACGGCTTGAACTGTAGACTGACTGAGCAGATATTATGATCTGGCAGTGTGGAAGTGGCAGGGCTGAGTATTTGTAGAGGTCTTGATTATGGAACAGGTTGCAGCTGGTGGGGATATGCTCTGCCTCCAGCACACCTGTCTCCACTCACACAATCAGATGCACCCACACACAGAGAGAGGGAGAGAGCACTGGGGGAGTGGTAGCAGGTTAGGGAGATGCAGGATGAGAAGTAGAGGGCGTGGCAGGGGCAGATGTAACAGAAACTGTGTAACCAAGCATTGATAGTGGCTAAGTAATGCATTGCCATTAATTGGAAGGTTGGTTATCCTCCCACAATGTCAAGTTATATATCACTAGATTTGATTGATTACACAATTAAGGACATACTGGGCAATTTTCATAAGATCTGGATGCCTTATATGGAATACAGTGCGACTAAAGGAGTCTGTATTGAAAACATGCCCACGTCAGGGGAGATACCCATTTAGGTAATCCCTAACTGCTGGGATGCTCAGTCCTAGCGCTGGGGGTCTGCTGTCCTGTGGGTTGTCACTCTGGCCTTGGCCTAACACACCGAAAGCAAGAATCTAATGCTGAGTGGGGTGTGTTGGGTTGGGGCGCTGAAGGTTGATGGACCCCTAGGGACAGGATGGGGGGACCCAGCAATATTGTGTAAAGTAAAAACAGCTTTACAGTACTATTAGTCCTATGAGCTTAATTATATGGGCCATTGTCGTACCTTTTTCATCCGCTGCCATCACCTCATGTCTCAGCAAGATAATGTCGCAACAATCTGTACAGAATTCCTGGAATCTGAAAATGTCCCAGTTCTTCCATGGGCTGCATAGTCAACAAACCTGTCACCCATTGAGCATGTTTTGGATGCTTTGGATCTACAGTATGTGTACAACAACATGTTCCAGTTCCTGACAATATTCAGCATTGAAGAGGAGTGGGACAACATTCCACAGGCCACAATCAACAGTCTGATCAACTCTATAGGTCATTCTGCATGAGGCAAATGGTGGTCACACCTGATGCTGATAGGTTTTTTGATCCTCACCCTTAACTTTTTTTAAGGTATCTGTGACCAACAGATGTATATCTGAATTCCCAGTCATGTCAAATCCATAGATTAGGGCCTAATGAATCCATTTCAATTGACTGATTTCCTTATATGAACTGAAACTCAGTAAAATCTTTGAAATTGTTGAACGTTTCATTTATATTTTTGAATTACCTTTGATCTAGGTCAGTCTTATTAATCACTTAAACATATATAATAATGATGTCTTACCTAGCTTGATGTCAGTGGGCATTTATGCTTACTTTTTGTTCTAAATAGAGATATTTTGGATTGTGTAAAAATGCAGGAAATGTGCTTTAGATGCCCAAAAAGAACCAGGGCGAGTACTCAAAGACCCCCCGCCAGGTTCTGTACCCCCTACCTACTTCTAAAACCAAACTGCCACCCCAGCTTTGAAGTGATTGATTGCTCCCCCGCACCAATGCATCCAAAACCCTCTCGCTAACAAGGTCTCTCTCTTTCTCTTTCTCATCTCAACAAGTAACCACCAATCTGGAACAGTTGTGGTTAAGGGCAACCCTTTCCAATCCACTCTCTGAGGTAATTCCCTTTCTCTTAATATATCTAAGAGGAAAAGTTTTGCAATTTGCAAATAATTCCTTTATGTGAGTGACAGTAAGTGACAGCAAATCAGTGATACAGCTCAGCGGTTCAAGGAAGTCCCTCCTGTGCTGACGGTGCAGGTTCGATTGTTTCCTTTATTTCTTACTTCCTCTCCAACCACGACCCAAAACAGCATTGCAGAGCAGACCTCTTTAAAAGGGCTGGCCTTGCAAGGTGTGATCCCACTTTAATTGGCAGGCAGGTCACCCATGATACAAATGCTCCCTAAAAACACCTGACCCGGGTATCCTGGATGGATATTGACCTCATCCCGTCAGTGGAGAATGCCTGGTTGCTCTTCAAAAGTGCATTCCTCTCCATCTTAAATAATGCCCCATTCAACAAATGTAGAACTAAGAACAGATATTGCCCTTGGTTCACCCCAGACTTGACTGCCCTTGACTACAAAAACATCCTGTGGCATTCTGCATTAGCATCGAATAGCCACCGCAATATGCAACTTTTCAGGGAAGTCAGGAACCAATATACTCAATCAGTTAGGAAAGCTAAGGCTAGCTTTGTCAAACAGACATTTGATTCCTAAAGCACTAATTACAAAATGTTTTGGGACACTGTAAAGTCCATGGAGAATAAGATCACCTCCTCCTAGCTGCCCACTGCACTGAGGATAGGAAACACTGTCACCACCGATAAATCTATGATAATCGATACTTTCAATAAGCATTTTTCCACAGCTGGCCATGCTTTCCACCTGGCTACCCATACACCCAGAACACCATCCCAATTGTGAAGCTTGGGGGTGGCAGCATCATGTTGTGGGGGTGCTTTGCTTCAGGAGGAACTGGTGCACTTCACAAAATAGATGGCACCATGAGGCAGGAAAATTATGTGGATATTTTGAAGCAACATCTCAATGCATCAGTTAAAGTTAAAGCTTGGTCTCAAATGGGTCTTCCAAATGCACAATGACCCCAAGCATACTCCAAAGTTATGGAAAATGGCTTAAGGACAACAAAGTCAAGGTATTGGAGTGGCCATCACAAAGCCCTGACCTCAATCCTATAGGAAATGTGTGGGCAGAACTGAAAAAGCATGTGCGAGCAAGGAGGCCTTACAATCCTGACTCAGTTACACATGCTCTGTTAGGAGGAATGGGCCACAATTCAACCAACTTATTGTGGGAAGCTGACCTAAGGCAGGGAATTCTTACTAGGATTAAATGTCAGGAATTGTGAAAAACTGAGTTAAATGTATTGGGCTAAGGTGTATGTAAACTCCCGACTTCAACTGTAGGTGTCTGGTTAGACTGTAAACTCTCTTTCCAGACTCATATTCAGCATCTCCAATCCAAAATGATATCTAGATTTGGCTTCCTATTTTGCAACAAAGCCTCCTTCACTCATGCTGCCAAACATACCCTCTTAAAAATGACTATCCTACCGATCCTTGACTTCGGCGATGTCATTTACAAAATACCCCCAACACTCTACTCAGCAAACTGGATGTAGTCTATCACAGTGCCATCCGTTTTGTCACCAAAGCCCCATATACTACCCACCACAGTGAGCTGTATGCTCTCGTTGGCTGGCCCTTACTTCATATCATTCGTCAAACCCAGGTCGTCTAAAAGTCTTTGCTAGGTAAAGCCCCGCCTTAGCTCAGCTCACTGGTCACCATAGCAACACCCACCAGTAGCACTCGCTCCAGCAGGTGTATTGCACTGGACATCCCCAAAGCCAACACTTCCTTTGGCCACCTTTCCTTCCAGTTCTTTGCTGCCAATGACTGGAACAAATTGCATAAATCTCTGAAGCTGGAGTCTTATATCTCCCTCTAACTTTAAGCATCAGCTGTCAGAGCAGCTTACCGATCACTGTACCTGTACACAGCCAATCTATAAATAGCACACCCAACTACCTCATCCCCATATTATTACTTACACTCTTGCTCTTTTGCACCCCAGTATTTCTACTTGCACATCATCATCTGCACATCTATCACTCCAGTATTAATGCTAAATTGTAATTATTTTGCCTCTATGGACTTTTTATTGCCTAACTGCCTACTCTTCTACATTTGCACACACTGTACAAAGACTTTTAAATTTTTCTTATTGACTGTAGATTTGTTCATGTGTAACACTGTGTTATTTTTGTCGCACTGCTTTGCTTTATCTTGGCCAAGTCGCAGTTGTAAATGAGAACTTGTTCTCAACTGGCCTACCTGGTTAAATAAAGGTGAAATAAATAAAAATATACAAGTCAGTATTTGACATCCATCCATGTCTGAGGACATTGGGGAATTAAGTGGAAACTGGCCACTAGGGGCAACAGTGAGCGCTGTTACCTTCAAGTAGGTTTAGATTTTGCTAGGGCATTGTGGACAGGGATATAGGATGGGCATAAGTATCTGCATCTGGTTCCAAAGGTTGCATGTTTGACTCAAGTTGTTATATATTTTTTTCAAGCCTATCCCAAACCTTAATAACTACCTTAACTATTTGGAGTTAATGCCTAAACTTGACCTGAAACACTTTCAAATTTGACATTTGGAACAACTTCAAAATGTTATGTTTGAGAAATGTCTTATTCTGACTTAAGACAGAGCTTATTGTTAATTCGATTGTCCATCTATAGATGCTCTACAGATGGTCATACTATCAACAAGCTATCTGTTGATAAGCAACTGCTTGGTAAGTTTAGGGTTAGAATGAGGGCTAGAGTAATGGTTATGTTTAGGGCTAGAGTAATGGTTGTTTAGAGTTAGGATAAGGGTTAAAGGTTAGGATTAGTAGATAGCTAAATACTGATACTCAGTAATAATCTATAGAGAATCTACAGATTGACAATCCAAATAAAATGTTACGCATTGTGTTTGTGTTCCTTATGAATTAACGGCATAACTTCTTGGACACTGTCGTCGTAGTGAGGAGACCAAGGCACAGCGTGATATGAATACATGCTCTATATTTAATGAAGAAAGAACACTGAAACAAACGTGACGCTGTATAATCTAAATGTGCAGACACAGGCAACCAAACATAAATAATAACCCAGGAAATACCCAAAGAAGATGGTTGCCTAAATATGGTTCCCAATCAGAGACAACGATAAACAGCTGCCTCTAATTGAGAAACAATCTAGGCAACCATAGACATACATAAACACCTAGATGGTAAACAACCCCATAAACCTACAAAAAACCCTAGACAGTACAAAAACACATACATCACCCATGTCACACCCTGACCTAACCAAAATATATAAAGAAAACAAAGAATACTCAGGTCAGGACGTGACAGACACGCATTTCAAAGTAGATTAGACATAAATCTTCAAACACCTTGAGATATTCTGTGAGCTGATTGTCTGATGAGTTGTTTGCATACGTCACAGTAACAAGAGATGTGAAATGCCAAGTATGCATGTACATTTGTACGTAACTTGAAAGAGAAGCGTTTCCTTTGGTTGTCTTAAATCATTAACCTAAACTCAGTAATGTAATCTGATTACTTTTGTCTTACTTTCCAGTTAAGTGGCATTAGAAGAAGACAGAAAGGATCCATCAAATGCATTTGTTGTGTCATCATAATGGTCTCTTACTTGTAGTCAGACTGATTCAGGTGCAACACGACTTAAACATGCAAAAACAGAAAGGTGTCATAATGTATTTTTACACAAAAGTAATCCAAAAGTTAATCATCTAGTTTTTCAAAAGTATCTGTAATCAGATTACAATATTTTTGCTGGTAGTGTAATCAGGTTACATGTACTACCTAACCCTGTTGATATCAAGGACTGTCTAATTGGTGCTGTTATTGTGTATTAGACATGTGTTTTGTCATCATGATCAAAGAGCATAAAATGGTGTAAAAAAGTTAATTTAGATCAGTAGGAAGCATCTACTTCAAGACAGGAAGAGACAGGGCTGTTATAGTCCAAACATCTAACGATCAATGACAGAGGTTATAAAATAAGTTATGCCATGGTGTGGTTGGTCCCAAGAGATTATAAAACCACTACACCCCAGCTCTGGTGACTCTCTCTCTCTTACACAGTTTCACTCTCTTTCTCTAACTGAATCATGCTGGTTTTACCCCTTTGAAGGTCTGACGTTCCAGACACACACACACACACACACACACACACACACACACACACACTGGCATTTCCAGACAAGGCCACATGGCAGCCGACTGGCAGTGCTGTGCCAATCCACAGGGGGGTACAAGGCAGTGCAAAAGATAGCGTGATTTTTCCCCAAATTTTGTTAAAAATCGCGCAAAATGTCAACGTCCTGCTACTCATGCCAGGAATATAGTATATGCATATGATTAGTATGTGTGGATAGAAAACACTCTGAAGTTTCTAGAACTGGTTCAACCATGTCTGTGACTATAACGGAACGTGTTTAACAGGCAAAACCCCAAGGAAAACTGTTCACCAAAAAAAATATATATCAATCCGCCAGTTGGCTGTATTGTCTATGGCAAGGGAAAATAGATAGCTCCCAGTTTACAAGTCCTACAGCTTCCACACGATGTCGCATGTCTTGGCAATTGGCTTGAAGTTGATCCTTGGTGAAATGAAGAAGAGGCACTTCATGTCATCCGGTACACGACAGGAAGTTTTGAAAGGGAGAATATCGACCATCATTTCAAGACGTGGAGCTATTGAATACACATCGCCCCGTGATCAATTTGATCGATTATTAACGTTTACTAATACCTAAAGTAGGATTACAAAAGTAGTTTGAAGTGTTTTGTCAAAGTTTATAGGAAACTTTTTAATTAAAAAAAATGACGTTGCGTTTTTTGTAAAGCAGTTTTTTCCTGGATCAGACGGGCTTCATAAATGGACATTTTGGGTATACATGGACGGATTTAATCGGAAAAAAGACCCAATTGTGATGTTTATGGGACATATAGGAGTGCCAACAAAGAAGCTCGTCAAAGGTAATGAATGTTTTATATTTTATTTCTGCGTTTTGTGTAGCGCCGGCTACGCTAATTCTTTTGTTTACGTCCCCTTCAGGTATTTCGGGGTGTTGCATGCTATCAGATAATAGCTTCTCATGCTTTCGCCGAAAAGCATTTTAAAAATCTGACTTGTTGGCTAGATTCACAACGAGTGTAGCTTGCATGTGACCCTGCATGTGTGTTTTAATGAAAGTTTGAGTTTTAGCAAGTACTATTAGCATTTGGCGTTGCGCATTTGCATTTCCTGTTGGCTAGCGTCTCACCTTGCTCTAAGAGGTTAATTTGTAAATCGGGAGGTTCTGGAACAAAAAGTGAGTGCGAGAGGGGTGTGTGGGAGTTCTGAGGTACCAGAACACTTGAGAAAAAAAAGTAACCTTCATAATAAAGCATTGCATGCATATAATTGCATTTGTGTAGTGACATAGAGTAGAGGCACTTACAAAAGTTGCACACATTGGAACGATTTTTAGTAGCCTAGGTTCCGGGAAAAATGTGCCATTATATAAATGCACTTAATGCAATTCTATGTCATTTACATTTTAATACTTCACAAATGATCAAAATGGCAGACTACTTTGACACTGACGAACTGAGAATCTGAGATCAATAAAAACAACATTGTGTTGAATCCATCAATAGCCTAGGCCTACGTGAGTAGATAATGGCGCCGGAGGGGTTGGCTGCCGTTTCAAAGGCTCCTAACCAACTGTGCTGTTTTGTTTGTTATTGTTATTTATTTATTTATTTATTTTTTTACTCATTTTGTACATAATGTTGCTGCTACCGTGTCTTATGACCAAAAAGAGGTTCTGGACATCAGAACAGCGATTACTCACCTCGAAATGGATGAAGATTTTTTCTTTAATGAGTCCGTGAAAGATATACGTTTGTAAAGATATACTGCTTTGTCAAGACAAGGCCCAAATCCCCATCATTCGTGTGAAGAAATGACGGAAATACAGGGGGCGGAGGTGTGGGTGCCTTGTGAGAATTTGATGGCGAGTGAGTAAAACCACCACTACCCTCCGTATTATTGGCCAATATGCAATCATTGGAAAACAAGCTGGACGATCTACGATTAAGACTATCCCACCAACGGGACATTAAAAACTGTAATATCTTGTGTTTCACAGAGACATGGCTGAACAACGACACTGATAATATAGAGCTGGCTGGCTTCTCCATTTTTCGGCAGGACATAGAAGCAACGTCTGGTAAGACAAGGGGCAGGGGTGTGTGTCTATTTCTCAATAACTGCTGGTGCACGATGTATAATATTATAGAAGTCTCAAAGTATTGCTCGCCTGAGGTGAAATACCTCATCATAAACTGTACTACCACACTACCTGAGTTCACATCTATATTATTCGTAGCCGTCTATTTACCCACACAAACCAATGCTGGCACTAAGACCGCACTCAACGAGTTGTATAAGGCCATAAGTAAACAAGAAAATGCTTATCCAGAAGGGTCACTTCTAGTGCCCAGGGACATTAATGCAGGTAAACTTGAATCCTTTTTTACCTCATTTCTACCAGCATGTCACATGTGTAGCCAGAAGGGAAAAAACACTAGACCACCTTTACTCCACAAGCAGAGATGCATACAAAGCTCTCCCTCGACATTTGGCAAATCTGACCATAATTCTATCCTGCTGATTCCTGCTTACAAGCAAAAATGAAGGAGGAGGTACCAGTGACTCGCTCAATACAGAAGTGATCAGATGACACGGATGCTACACTACAGGACTATTTTGCTAGCACAGACTGGAATGCGTTCTGGGATTCATCCAATGGCATTGAGGAGTATACCACCTCAGTCACCAGCTTCATCAATAAGTGCATTGATGTTAGCAAGACCATTAAACAGGTCATTCACAAAGCCAAGGGCCAGCCAGATTACCAGGACGTGTACTCAAAGCATGCGCGGTCCAACTGGCAAGTGTCTTCACTGACAATTTCAACGTCTCCCTGGCAGAGTCTGTAATACCTACATGTTTCAAACAGACCACCGTAGTCCCTGTGCCCAAGATAGAGATGGTAACCTTCCTAAATGATTACTGCCCCGTGGCACTCACGTTGGTAGCCATGAAGTGCTTTGAAAGGCATGTCATGGCTAACATCAACACCATCATGCCAGAAACCCTAGACCCACTCCAATTCCCATACCACCCCAACAGATCCACATATGACAAAATCTCAATCTCACTCCACACTGCCTATTCCCACTTGGACAAAAGGAACACCTATGTGAGAATACTGTTCAATGACTACAGCTCAGCGTTCAACACCATAGCGCCCACAAAGCTCATCACTAAGCTAAGGATACCTACCCTTACCCCCAGGTGGGGGGCAACAACACATCTGCCACGCTGATCGTTAACACTGGGGCCCCGCAGGGGTGCGTGCTTAGCCCCCTCCTGTTGTCCCTGTTCACCCACGACTTTGTGGCCAAACACGACTACAACACCATCATTAAGTTTGCTGACGGCACAGCAGTGGTAGGCCTGATCACTGACAACAATGAGACAGCCTATAGGGAGAAGGTCAGAGACCTGGCAGTGTGGTGACAATAACCTCTCTCTCAATGTGAGCAAGTGGAGCGGGTTCAAGTTCCATGTGGACATCAAGTTCCTTGGTGTCCACATAACCAACAAACTATCATGGTCCAAATACACCAAGACAGTTGTGAAGAGGGCAAGACAACACCTTTTCCCCCTCAGGAGATTGGAAAGATATGACACGGGTCCCCAGATCCTCAAAAAGTTCTACAGCTGCACCACAGAGAGCATCCTGAATGGTTGCATTACCGCCTGTTATGGCAACTGCTCAACATCTGACCAGAAGACTACAAAGGGTAGAGTGTATGGCCCAGTACATCACTGGGGCCAAGCTTCCTGACATCCAGGACCTACAGTTGTAAGAAGTCGGAAGGTTACATACACCTTAGCCCAATACATTTAAACTCAGTTTTCACAATTCCTGACATTTAATCCTAGTAAGAATTCCCTGTCTTAGGTCAGTTAGGATCACTACTTTATTTTAAGAATGTGAAATGTCAGAATAATAGTAGAGAGAATGATTTATTTCAGCTTTTATTTCTTTCATCTTATTCTCAGTGGGTCAGAAGTTTACATACACTCAATTAGTATTTGGTAGAATTTATATTGTTTAATTTGGGTCAAAAGTTTCGGGTGGCCTTCCACAAGCTTCACACAATAAGTTGGGTGAATTTTGACCCATTCCTCCTGACAGAGCTGGTGTAACCATCTTGAGGAAGTGATAGTCCTAAAAATTCTTTCCAGTTCCACTGACTCACCCAATGACATGCAGCTAACATGCTGGTGATGTTTTATGCATTTTATGCATATAACTGACAGATTAGGATTGAAAACACTCTAAAGTTTCCAAAACTGTCAAAATATTGTCTGTGAGTATAACGTAACTGATATTGCAGGCGAAACCCTGAGGAAAATCCAATCAGGAAGTGCCTCTTATTTTGAAACCCTTCTGTTCCTATTCATGCCTATCCTCCATTTAAAGGGATATCAACCAGATGTCTTTTTCTATGGCTTCCCTAAGGTGTCTTCAGGCTTTTATTTTGAAAAATGAGCGTGAAAGATCACATTGCGTAAGTGGGGGCTCTCAGAGTGAGTTTTTGCGCTACAGAGTAAAGCGGCCATTGTTCCACCCGGTGTTATTGAAAAACCTACACACTCGGTTGATATATTATGGAATATATATTTTAAAAAGAGTCTCCAGCAGAGTTTTATCCGCCATTCTAAGTCATCAGCCTTTTTTGTTAAGAAGAGAGATGGGGGACTGCGTCCCTGCATTGATTATCGAACACTGAACAAGGCCACCATCAAGTTCAGCTATCCTTTACCCCTCATCCCAACCATCATCAAACAAATGTACGGAGCGCAGTACTTCACGAAGCTGGATATGAAGAGCGCCTAATCTGGTGTGCATTGGTGCAGGCGATGAATGGAAGACGGCTTTTTCCACAACCATAGGTCATTGCGAGTATCAGTTCAATGCCCTTTGGACGGAGGCGGAGAGGGCATTCGAGACGCTGAAGGCACGTTTCAACACTGCTCCCCTGTTGGCACATCCAGACCCCTCACTCCCCTTCATCAACGAGGGGAATGCCTCCGAAGTAGGAGTCAGGGCCTTGTAATCCCAGTGCACTGTAACCCCTCTAAAGCTGCGGGCCTGCGCTTTCTACTCCAAGCACCTGAGCCCCACCCAGAGAACCTAGGACGTAAGGGACCGAGAATTCTTGGCGGTCAAGAAGGCTCGGAAGGCATGGAGGCACTGGCTGGAGGGGTCCAAACACCCTTTCCTGGTGTGGACGGACCACCTCAACCTGGAGCACATCAGGGCAGGCGAAGAGGCTAATCCCGAGACAGGCCATGTGAGCTCTATTCTTCACCAGGTTACTATTCCCAATTTCCTATAGGCCAGGCTCGAATATTGTGAAGGTGGATGCCCTGTCTCGCCTCTATGACGCAGAGGAGAGGCAGGGAGAAGAGACCCCCATCATCCCACCGTTCCGCATCATCGCGCCAGTAGTGTGGGACGTGGACACCGACATACGGCAGGCCCTGCATACGGAACCCACACCTGCACAGTGCTCGGAGAACCGTGCCTACCTGGCCACGGGTGTGCGGGACAGCCTCCTTTCCTGGGTACACACTGCACCTGTACACACTGCACTATCCTGGGATAGGCCGTACCATCACCTGCCTAACAGAAAAGAACTGGTGGCCCACCTTGGCTAGTGATGTCCGGGTTTACATCTCTTCCTGCTCCATCTGTGCTCAGTCAAAGACACCCAGACACCTTACTTATGGAAAGCTCCTTCCCCTGCCGGTTCCACAATGACCCTGGTCTCACCTCTCGGTGGACTTTGTCACTGACCTTCCCCCCTCCCAGGGGAACACCACCATTTTCGTCGTTGTGGACCAGTTTTCCAAAACTTGTCGCCTCCTTCCTCTGCCTGGCCTTCTGTCGGCCATGTAAACTGCAGAGGCTCTTTTTACGCATGTCTTCCGGCACTACGGGATCCTGGAGCATATTGTGTCAGACCGTGGCCCTCAGTTCACCTCACGTGTATGGAAGGCGTTCATGGAACACCTCGGGGTCACGGTCAGTCTCAGATCCGGGTATCATCCTCAAGCTAATGGGCAGGTGGAGAGGGTCAATCAGGAGGTGGGCAGGTTCCTGAGGTGTTACTGTCAGGATCGGCTAGGGGAGTGGGTGGATTTTCTACATTGGGCTGAGTATGCGCAGAATTCCCTACACCAATCCTCTACTAACCTCACTCATTTCCAGTGCGTGTTGGGGTATCAGCCAGCCCTAGCACCTTGGCATCCGAGGCAGACCGAGGTCCCTGCGGTGGACGAGTGATTTCAGCGCGCTGAGGAGATCTGGAACGCTGCGCACCAGCGCGACATGCACCTGCACAAGTAATAGGCCGAACGCCACCGCAGTGAGGCGCCTGTTTTCTCCCCGGGCAACCGGGTCTGGCTCTCCACCCGGAATCTGCTCCTACGCCTGCCCTGACAGAAGCTGAGCCTGTGGTTTGCGGGGCCGTTTAATTAATGTCCTGAGGAGGGTTAATGAGGTAACGTACCGTTTACAACTCCCTGTTGATTACCGCATTAACCCAACCTTTCATGTGTCTCTCCTCAGGCCAGTGGTGCCAGGTCCCCTCGCTGAGGCTGGATCCAGTGACGTCCCGCCTCCGCCTCTGGACATCAAGGGAGGTCCGAGGTGTCGGGGGGTACGTCTCCAGTACCTCATCAACTGGGAGGGGTACGGCCCAGAGGAGCGGTGCTGGATTCCTGCTGTGGACATCCTGGATGCTTCGTTGACCAGGGATTCTCACCATTGGCGCCCGAACCGACCCGCATCGTGTCACTGTGGTCGTCCCCGAGGCCGGTGTCGTCCACCAGCTGGTGCAGCGTGTTGGGGGGGGGGGGGGGAGTACTGTCACCTATCCCCCGGTACTGCTGCTCTTTCTGTTAACCGGACGTCACCTGCCTTCTAGGCTGCACTGAACTGTCATTACGCACACTTGGTTCCAATTCCTCACTGATTGTATTTGTATAAATGTCCCCATTGGGCTGTCGATTATTGTTCCCATGTCCATTGGTCGTGTGAGTACCTATGCGTTGGCTCAGCCTGTGCTTCCTGTTTTGTGCATTGTGTATTACGGTCTCGTCCCATGTCGTTCTAAGAGGTTTTACCCTCGGTCTTTTGTTTGGGTACATGTTTTGTGCCCGTGTTTGTTGTGGTGTACTAAAAACACCAGCGTGACAATTATGTGTTTTTGTGTGGGTAAGAGATTTTACGACAAGACAACTTTAACGAACTTTGATTGTTTTTATTAGAATTTGTACATTGAAGAAAAAAATATATACCATGAGGGATAACTGATCCGGCCAAATAGGCACTGGTGCAAGTATGGCATTGAAATCATCCAGCCGGTCACGTTCAGGATCGGAACAAGGCGCACGCAGTGTGATATGCATACATTCTTATTTATTAAAAGAATGAAACACTGAACAAACTAACAAAATAACTCAACGAAACGTGAAGCTATACAAACGAGTGCTGAACAGGCTACTACACATAGACAAGATCCCACAAACACCAAAGGGGAATGGCTACCTAAATATGATCCCCAATCAGAGACAACGATAAACAGCTGTCTCTGATTGGGAACCATATCAGGCCAACATATAATTACAAAAACCCCTAGACCTACAAAACCCTAGACATACAAAAACCCTAGACATACAAAAACCCTAGACAATACAAAAACCCTAGACAATACAAAACTAGCGTGCCAACCCTAAGTCACACCCTGACCTAACCAAAATATAAAGAAAACAGAGATATCTCAGGTCAGGGCGTGACAGAGCCAAACATCTGCCAGACAAGATGAAAAAAGTGACGGAGGAAGAAGAGAAAGGGAAGAGGGGAAAAGCAAGAGGGGAACTGCTTCACAGCTCCTCAGGATTTCAAAAGGAAGGATGCGTCTTCCAGGTGCTTTGGCTGAGGGACGTCCTCAGATTACAGCTCATAGGTGCTCTCAAGACATGCCTGCCAGGAGAAAAGGTTGCGTCTGAGCTACACGGCAATGTTTTTCCCCCCCGTTTTGATCCTTACAGAAGAAGGCCCGGACATTAACATGCAGAATGAGTTATAATAATAGACAAACGCTGCTTGATTCGCCCATCAAGTATGTAAGCTTGTAAAGGTAATAGAGGTATTTCACCACCTAGACCTACCGCTCTCCTGCCTACAACCAAGGTTAAGTCGAGTTTAAGGAGATCAGGCCATAGCATACAAAATCTCAAGGCAATCTCAACAATTTATTTCAGATTTCTGAGCATTAGAAGCTTGTATGTTGAAAAATACCTTTCTGTTGGCTCTCTTTTCTATCAATGTTGTATACTTCAAGGAGCACGATTTAACCGTGTATGTCCATATCTACGGATCTGTTATGTTCTGTTAAGAGCCCAACTGACCCTGTGGCTGCCATAAAAGCAAACAGCTTTACTGAAAACTGATTTGAAAATAATGGACAGACCTCCATAAAAGCAAGTCTCCTTGTTGGTTTCATTTCTAACCTCCCCATGTAGACTTTTTCTCTGTAGTTTCTGAGAAGCTTACATAACTACTGAACAAAAATATAAATGCAACATACAACCATTTTTAAGATTTGACTGTGTTATAGTTAAATGAATAAGTACATTTAAATACATTAATTAGGCCCTAATCTATGGATTTCACATGACTGGGAATGCAGAAATGCATCTGTTGGCAACATGCATTGTACCTTATCATGCTAAAACATGGCTATGATTGGACACGGGGGAGGGGGAAATGGGGGGGATTTGGTGTGAGGCCGGGGTGCGAGGGGAGGGGCATATATTTTCCAATATGTGAGGGGTGGGAGAATGTCTGTTAGTGGTTGTGTTCGCATAACATATTCAAACGGACTGATCTCTCCGGCCGAATAAAGTGCCAGTGGAGGTTAGTCTCTTCTGATGGGTTTTGAACTGACACTCATACAGTCTGTGTTGTTCAATCAATCTCTCATTAGTCGAGCTAGTGCTATCTTATCCACACGGGTCAATATATTGCCGCTTAACAAGATGCTGAACATTGAATGCTCTCAAGATTAGTAACATTTTCTTGAGACCTGACGACTTGTGTTATCTCCCATAGTTAATGCCTAGGCGTTTAGCTTAGTGTGTTATCACTCAGAGTAAATGCCTAGAGTTGAGCTCAGATGGCTAACGTGGTCTTGAGTCACACAGGCAACCTGGAATCAATACCAAGTCTATATACATGTACATGGCACCACGGCACCATGTGGACCAACACTATGACGCCTAGACTTTAACTCAGTGGGCTAATGCAGTCTTGAATCTCACAAACCACCCAGGATCGATACCGGTTAATTGCTTATGCATGCACATCTCTCCATAGTACCAAGGGGACCACTGCTGGAACGAATACATTACCATTAGTTTATAACACATTAGCTATCTTTTCTGTACTCTCTCTCCCTCTACAACACATTTCTCCCGTGGTTCGTGACTGATGAGATATGAAAGAGCATATTTCATATTTCCTTTCATGTTTTGATGATGCCTATATACCCCTCATCTTCTTTCTTCGGGATGGGAAGGTGTTTTTATTTTTATTTGATTCTCTCTCACTCCATCCGCTTCACCAACCAAATTCCTGCTCGGTTGGTTAAACCCTTTATCTCTCTGTCCCTTCCCTTATGCAGCGTTGCTTACTGAGTGTTGTGTTTTCCTTTTCTGTCCATCTGAAATTGCACCTCTGCAGGCCCCCAGGGAAAGACTAGGGTTAGGGGAGATGCCAGTGATTCTTCGTGGAGAAGGGGGGGGGGAGTGTGAGAAAGGGTGAAGAAAGAAGATGACAGCTCCTGAAATGTCATTTCATCTGAGGGTTAATGGGTTAAATCATCAGGAAACGTGTGGACTTATGAAATTAGACAATCCGACAAAAACAGGTCAAAGGACATTTCGAGGTTATTCAGAAAACTGATATAACAGGGCTAAAAGGCAGTTACTATCAGCCAACAGCAACCTATAAATAAACATGAATTTTTTTTTAAACAACCAGAGCCCCATGCAGCACCAGAAGAGGGGAGAGAGAGGGGGGGGGGTGTTGCTGCATGCACATGGATGGGGGACACATTTGATGATAGGTCAGTGGCGGTGGCATCTGCTCTGAATGGGGAAAAGCCCAGGCTCAGCAGCACATAGAGGGGGAGGGAGGGAGGGAGGGAGGGAGGGAGGGAGGGAGGGAGGGAGGGAGGGAGGGAGGGAGGGAGGGATAAAAAGGTGATCCTAATAAAGTCACATTGAGGAAAACAGGAGAGAACGGGCGATGTATAGTGGGAGGACAGCAACGGTAGAAAAGGAGTTCACCATTAAGTCACATCGAGACTGATCAAAACAGCAAAGGGGGAACAAGGGATAGGGGAGAGGGAGAGGGGATAACAGGGGATATGTGGGTTGGGTAGAGGGGAGGGGAGGGGAGAAGCAGATGGAAAAGGTGGGGTGGGAGAAGGTTGGGAGGGGTGTAACAGAGGGATAAAGAGAGATATGAAGAGAGGGGAGGAGAGAGAGAGAAAACAGAGGGAAAAGGTTGTGTGGAAGAACAAGGGCAGGAATAGCCTTCAGCGTTCCCCATAAAGCCACTTCTCTGTTGGCGTGTAACCCTTGGAAGATGCTGTCTCCACAGATACCAGGGATGCATCCCAAATCACCCCATATTACCTACGTAGTAGGTAGGGGGGGAGAGGGATATGCAGTGGGTTGGGTAGGGGTGAGATGGAGAGAGGGAATCGGGGTTGTAGTGTGTAAGGTAAAGCTGCCTCCACAAATACCAGGAGAGGACAGGCTTTATGACATGAATAATTCAACTGTGGAGGACACAGCGACACGCAGTAACCTGCTGTGTGTGTGCATGCGTGAGCAGGGTTGGGTAGGTTACTTTCTAAATGTAATCTGTTACAGTTACTAGTTACCTGTCCAAAATTGTAATCAATAACATAACTTTTGGGTTAGCCAAACTCAGTAACGTAATCTGATTACATTCATTTACTTTTAAGTTACTTTCCCCTTAAGAGGCATTAGAAGAAGACAAAAATGTATGTTACCGGAATAAAAGGGATCCCTGTGTATATAGACAAGTTATCATTATTCATTGTGTTATGATTTTCTATTGTTTCTCTTTTTTTCTCTCTGTACTGTTGGGAAGGGCCCGTAAGTAAACATTTCACTGTCTGTCTACACCTGTTGTTTACAAAGCAGGTTTTGCACTAATTGCACTGTTTTGTCTACAGAACGTGGTTCAAGCAATCATGACATTACCCTGAAGAAGGCACAGTGATGCTGAAAGTCTTTAATAATAGATTTTTTTTGTGGTTTACCCATAAATTACTGGGAGTTTATACATGGAGTGCGCGACTCTCTTTGTTTTTATAGCTTACAGTTTTTTCCCCGTTTGTCACACCTTGATCTGTTTCACCTGTCCTTGTGATTGTCTCCACACCCTCCAGGTGTCACTTATTTTCCCTGGTGTGTTTATCCCTGTGTTTCCTGTCTCTCTGTGCCAATTCGTCTTGTATGTTCAAGTCAACCAGCATGTTTTTTCCAGTGCTCCTGTTTTTCTATTCTCTTCTACTAGTCCTCCCGGTTTTGAAAAAAAAAATCCTCCTATAACCAGTCTCATCCCCTTCAGCTATGCTAATTAAAGTGGATTTAACACCTGACATCAATAAGGGTCATAGCTTTCACTTGGATTCACCTATGTCATGGAAAGAGCAGGTGTTCTTGATGTTTTGTATACTCAGTGTATGTCACATGACTACCGCATTACATTTAAACTGTTTTCATACTGTCATAATGTCCTCTGGAATTATAAATTGCATCTCTGCCTGAATACCGCTGGTGTGATCATATACTTAGACCTCATTATCTTAGAGAGTGAACACCGTACTGTCTCTGCATGCTGTTTTACCAGAGGTTTGTTAGCCCGGCCTGATCTCAAGAAAAAAATATTTCGATTTTGGACGTTTAAAAAAGGTAATGAGAACGTCGATATATGCCTTCCTCAATGCAAACTCATGATTCTTGGATCCAAACTCGCTGCTCAGACTACTCAACAACAATGTTGTGCAATTGATAGTAATAGCACGTGGTTTGAAATGATTTCATTTCAAGCCTTCCCAAAATCATAGCCCTAACCTTAACCACTCTGAATTAATGCCTAAACTGTTCACCGTTAAGTTGTTTATGTTTTACCATTGTAACTGAGCCGAATTAACCCTGTAACCAAATGGAATTTAATGCAATCCAGTCAGGAAAGAGTTAACTAACTTGACATTTCCTCTGCATGTTTTAGTACACAGGTCTTTATCATTTAGCTGGTGTGTGTGTGTGTGTGTGTGTGTGTGTGTGTGTGTGTGTGTGTGTGTGTGTGTGTGTGTGTGTGTGTGTGTGTGTGTGTGTGTGTGTGTGTGTGTGTGTGTGTGTGTGTGTGACTCACTAATGGGAAGCAGGATGGTACTGTAGAAACGTGGCCAAAAGGGAGAAGAGAGAGAAGACTTCATCTGGAAAGGCGAGGCACCAACTAAGTCATTACTGTAGCAGCTGCACATACGCCACATACACATACACGCACACACACACACACACACTCACACTCACACACACAGCTAACTCATTATGAGCCACTCTGTATCCATCTCATTATGTAAGAGTGTATTTCTGCGTGAACATCACGCCTGCTGCATGAATGCGAAGGTGCACACACACACACGCACACAAACACGCTGGCACTACAGAATTGAAAGCACACATGCGCAAACATACTCACAAACAGACAAACACAAACTTAATTATCCAAAGAATCTTGCTGCAAATCAGATCAATACAGATGAAACAATCACAGGGGTTTTCAGAACATTTCTGCGATTTTCAATCAGATCCAAAGTTCAGCAACAAATCCATGTTTTGTTGTCGTACTGTTCAAGGCTGTTTGAGGACAATCATACCCTCTGCCTTGTTAAAAACAGTATTTTTTCCCATTACTCGCTGTTGCATGAGAAACAATGAATTGAGCTTTGCTAGTCTCTAAAATGCATAATTCATTTAGACTGCATCATTGCTTAACATGTATAAAATGTATTATTGCTTGATGCGCATCATTGTGGCTTGCTTGTGGAGAGCTTTTATTGTCACAAAGAATGTTTCCAGAAGCCTATGCTTTGCATGCCACAGAGTTTTCACAGAAACGGCCCCTTTCTAGTGAACTCTAGCACGAGAACCTTCATCATGGAAGAACCCGTTGGTACCCTAGAACCTTCACTGTCGAACCTATTGGACTCGAAAACCAGAACCAGCATTGCAGAACCCATTGACGTCTTGAACTAGAAACACTCACTGTAAAAACCCTCAAATGCGGTGTTTCCTGGGTTATTCAATGTGTACATGTCCGTCCTTCCAGAACTGGCTGCACAATCCCACAGTAAATCAGCAGAGACAGATGGAGAACCCAGAGCCCTTACAGCTGTTTCACATCCCCGCCTAGCATGTCCATCACAAACAAACGGCAACCATCCCTGAGCCAGCCAGTCATCTGAGAAACCATAGAGTACCAGAGACATCAGACTGCCTCTCCCTGGACAGACAGCTGAAATGGCTAGACATCACACCTAAAGCAGAAGTTGTTTTGTCGGCATGAGACGACCACAGTCCCTCACATCCACCAGCTCTCCTTCGTAGGCAGACAGAGAGTTGACCGAGTGAGTGAATCAGAACACTTTGAAAAGTATTATATCAAAGTGAAGTAACGACATGAATTAACAACCCATCGATCTATTCATCACCAGTGTTCATTAGTATGGTCATCCCAGAGAAAGGATGATTTTCTTCTTCTTTTCTGTGAGAGACATGTTCTTAGAGCCTCTTCTAGTGTGAGAAAGTGGCTGTCAATGTCATGAAAACATTTTCCCTTTGTTTTCTTACCTCTATTTCTGTGAAGTGATAGTTGCGTCTTTTGGGTGAAATGCACTCAGAATAAAGTTGGATTGAAAACAGCTTTCTCCAAAGTCTGATCTTGTCTACAGAAGGTGAGAGTGATCATCAATAGAGCCCACTGTTTTTTTTTAAATCTGACAATCATTGTACAGTAGGTATTCCTGATCATATTATAGAGGGAGATTTCACATCTTTTCAAATATGCAGTTGAAGTCGGAGGTTTATATACACATTATATACACATCGTTTTTCAACCACTACACAAATGTCTTGTTATCAAACTATAGTTTTGGCAAGTCGGTTAGGACATCTACTGACACAAGTAATTTTTCCAACAATTGTTTACAGACAGATTATTTAACTTATAATTCACTGTATCACAATTCCAGTGGGTCAGAAGTTTACATACACTAAGTTGACTGTGCCTTTAAACAGCTTGGAAAATTCCAGAAAATTATGTCATGGCTTTAGAGCTTCTGATAGGCTAAATGACATCATTTGAGTCAATTGGAGGTGTACCTGTGGATGTATTTCAAGGCCTACCTTCAAACTCAGTGCCTCTTTGCTTGACATCATGGGAAAATCTACAGAAATCAGCCAAGACCTCAGAAAAAGATATAGACTACCACAAGTATGGTTCATCATTGGGAGCAATTTCCAAACGCGTTCATCTGTACAACAATAGTACGCAAGTATAAACACCATTGGACCACGCAGATGTCATGCCGCTCAGGAAGGAGACGTGTTCTGTCTTCTAGAGAAGGACGTACTTTGGTGTGAAAAGTGCAAATCAATCCCAGAACAACAGCAAAGTACCTTGTGAAGATGCTGGAGGACACAGGTACAAAAGTATCCTATATCGACATAACCTGAAAGGCCGCTCAGCAAGGAAGAAGCCACTGCTCCCAAACCGCACGGGGTGGCAGCATCATGTTGTGGGGGTGCTTTGCTTCAGGACGGACTAGTGCACTTCACAAAATAGATGGCATCATGAGGAAATAAATGAGGAAAGAAAATTACGTGGATATATTGAAGCAACATCTCAAGACATCAGTCAAGAAGTTAAAGCTTGGTTGCAAGTGGGTCTTCCAAATGGACAATGACCCCAAGCATACTTCCAAAGTTGTGGCAAAATGGCTTAAGGACAACAAAGTCAAGGTATTGGAGTGGCCATCACAAAGCCCTGACCTCAATCCTATATACAATTTGTGGGTAGAACTGAAAAGCATGTGCGAGCAAGGAGGCCTACAAACCTGACCTAGTTACACCAGCTCTGTCAGGAGGAATGGGCCAAAATTCACCCAACTTATTATGGGAAGCTTGTGGAAGGCTACCCAAAACATGTGACCCAAGTTAAACAATTTAAAGGCAATGTTACCAAATACTAATTGAGTGTATGTAAACTTCTGACCCACTGGGAATGTGATGAAAGAAATAAAAGCTGAAATAAATAATTGTCTCTACTATTATTCTGACATTTCATATTCTTAAAATAAAGTGGTCATCCTAACTGACAGGACATTTTTACTATGATTAAATGTATGGAATTGTGAAAAACTGAGTATAAATGTATTTGGCTAAGCTGTATGTAAACTTCAGACTTCAACTGAAGCCTATAATTCTGTATGTCAAACTGTTAGGAAGAAATAGGCTCCAACACAAAGCCCTCTTGTTGTCAGTGAAGTTAAACGAATATTAAACAGTTTAAATTAATTTGGCCTTTTCAAATTAGCCTATTTTCAGCACACATGCACAGTCTCTGATTGATCTCAGATTGATTGTGCCATGGCTCCCGCTTCAAAGTAATTTTACAAATCTGGCTTATTGTGAGGTCAATAATTCTAATAAAAAGCTTCATCATGCACAACGAAAAATCAATTATAGCAGTAGCAAGATATCAAAATGTACCTCCAGTGCTCCGTCTCATTTTCTCACTTTCCCTCTCAAACTGAACAGGACATCAGTAGCCTCGTCCGCGTGCACAGATATAGATTTTTGGGATAAAAACCTTTGACTCGCCTCCTGAAGTGTCACCGTACAAGCACAGCCATTGGTTAGGCAGCACAAAGGGTTTACATCAGCATGCGCTGGGCAAGCCAGGACTCATGGGATAGCCTATCCATACAGTGTTTAGGCTTAATGCAATATAGCCTAGTTTAACTTACACCAAACCTCAGGAAAGAAGTACATTTTCTTGGAAATATAGCTTTGCCCTATGCTTCTCTGAGCAGGCACTTCATATCCTAGGCCAATGGTCTATAGTATAGGCTATGGATCATATGATTGGGACCGCAATAGGCGCACTTGTTATTGCATGGCCAACAGATAATCTGGGATGAGGGGCAGCATCGAGCACACATTGAGGTGTAATAAGAAACCAATTCTCAAACACTGAGAAATACTGAAATTTCATCAAATACAAACTACATGACCTTCCCCTGGACTAGACGTAACCTTCCCCCTGACTGAAATGGAAAAATCTTGGCCCTTCCCCATTTTTCTCCTGGTGCCAGTTCCGACACTGTTTTTCACGGTAGCCTAAGAAAGCGAGTACTTTGCTAGTCTTTCGTTGAACAATAGTGTGTCTCTCGACCGATAAGCTGTGAAGCTAGGATGGTCAGTCTAATCATCACGGCACGAAGGGAAGTGGGTTGTTCTAAATGAGAGAGAAAGATAGCAATTCTACCTTTCCAGGTAAAAAGGCTGTTCGGTGGTATAGCTGGCCTTGCATCGAGTTAGCCCGGTTAGCTAAGCCTTGCGGCGAGAGCTAGCCAGGTCTCAGTAGCTAGCCGTGTGACACTAGCTACCACAGGAGACAAAGAGTAGGAAAGGCAAAATAACACATTTCTACACGAAGCAAAAACGTTTCTTTCGGTTAGCGGCACACCTGAGAACAAGAAAACAGGAAACAGGGATCAAGTCGTGCTGAGGAGAGCATTAGAGTAGTGCTCTTCGTGTGCCGGAATCTGTTGTAGCAGTCTAGGCCACATATTCCCCCTTGCGACGTGGGTTTGAGCCCCGGCTCGGCCGACTGTCTGTGCCCTTCCTCTCAGTCTCGCTCCACATACTTTCTCCCTCTGCATGCTAATGTTCTGTCATGAATAAAAATAAATAAAAAAATAATTCCGGAGATCAGAGCTCCCCATCTTCTAAATATGATATATACAAAAAAAGGTGTTGCTCTTCGCAAGGAAGATAAGCAAAAATGACCGGAGGGCAGGAGAGTGACTCCTTGTTAAGAAGTGAGGTCCTCACCTCATTCGCCACACGACCTGTCTGTCTCCGTCAGACGTTGAATTGGTTATTCAAACTTTTGTGATTCTGAGCAAATCTCACTGTGAGACATCATAATGATGTTTTGTTGCGCATTAAGAAAAATTTGATTTCAGTCTTGGGGGTATGGTTCGATGTGACATTACTAATCTTTGCCCACCATGAGACACCATAGGGACAAAGCCAGTATCACTTCCTCAAAATAGTCAGCAATAACTCAAGAAATCTGTCATTAATTTGGACATTTTGTCGAGGAGGTTTTAGTTGTAGCTAAGGTGTTTGGTGCACATTTTCTCAAATAAAAAAATGCACTACCTATTGTCTTATGTAAAGAAAGTCTGATCTGCTGGATTGTATAGAGCACAATCGGCGCAGCTGTGTTTCCTGTGTTAGTGGGCAAGCGGGCATTGTCAAAATCAAAACCCAACCCTCAAGTAAGTCATGACGAACTCACTTACAAATCTCTGTTTTGGACGAGACTTATTTTATGATGAAAATGATCCTATTTACACTTTGTAGTCAATTTTGACACTAGAATAAATGTTTCTGACTAATATCATTGCCATACGGGCTGCTATCTACCAGATACGCTGTTCATTACCTTCAGTTGCCCTGTTTGTTGATTCGTATCAATGTAGTGAATCTGAGGCGATGTCATTGAGCAACACCTCCTGTTTGAGTTACACCTCATCCATCAACACCTCCTTTTTGGCATGCATAAGATAAGCTGTGGGGAGAAACTGGGGAAATTTAGTCGAAGCGATCATCTATCGAAAAGTCATTGAATAATTAATATATCATATTGCCGTCACGATTGCTTTCTGTCGAAATTAGTTTTATTTTTAGAGACCCCTTTAAATTTATAGAACAACCAAAAGGAATGTAAATCTGGAACTGATTTAAAACTTTAGTTTTGTTTATTCTGGATCGTCATTTGGTTGTGTTGATCCAGGATTTTTATTTAGTTGTGTTGATCCTGGATTGTCATTTAGCTGTGTTGATCCTTATCGTCATTTAGTTGTGTTGATCCAGGATTTTTATTTAGTTGTGTTGATCCTGGATTGTCATTTAGCTGTGTTGATCCTTATCGTCATTTAGTTGTGTTGATCCAGGATTTTTATTTAGTTGTGTTGATCCTGGATTGTCATTTAGCTGTGTTGATCCTTATCGTCATTTAGTTGTGTTGATCCAGGATTTTTATTTAGTTGTGTTGATCCTGGATTGTCATTTAGCTGTGTTGATCCTTATCGTCATTTAGTTGTGTTGATCCAGGATTTTTATTTAGTTGTGTTTATCCTGGATCGTCCTTTAGTTGTGTTTATCCTGGATCAACATTTAGCTACAGTATGTTGATCTTGGATTGTCATTGAACTATGTTGATCCTGGATCCTCATTGACTTACACTTTGCTTTGCTTTTAATGTACGACTCAGTTGGCAATGCAAATCACATTGTCACAGATTATATTCTCATCAGAAGAGTGCACTCTACTATTGTGACTTTGAATACTGAAGACTTCATCATGATGAATGTTAAATATCACGCCGATATTTGGTCTGTCATCTGTAAACCCTGTGACTGACAGTGACATCATAGTCAATAGATAATGGGACAATAGCAGGTGTACGTTCCCGGGGCTCAGATGTTTAAACACCATGCCGCGCTTAGCGCTCAATGAGGGTGCTTAGCATGTCATTAGACATCTGTCATACTGTAATCATACTCTATATGATGCTCCTCTTTCCACTGGGATTCTCTGCCTCTGACCCTATTACAGGGGCTGAGTCACTGGCTTACTGGGGCTCTTTCATACCGTCCCTGGGAGCGGTGCGTCACTTGAGTGGGTTGAGTCACTGATGTGATCTTCCTGTCTGGGTTGGTGTCCCCCCCCCCCCTTGGTTTGTGCCGTGGTGGAGATCTTTGTGGGCTATACTCGGCCTTGTCTCAGGATGGTAAGTTGGTGGTTGAAGATATCCCTCTAGTGGGCTGTGCTTTGGCAAAGTGGGTGGGGTTATATCCTTCCTGTTTGGCCCTGGTCCTGTCTGTCCGGGGGTGTCCTCGGATGGGGCCACAGTGTCTCCTGACCCCTCTTGTCTCAGCCTCCAGTATTTATGCTGCAGTAGTTTATGTGTTGGGGGGCTAGGGTCACTTTGTTATATCTGGAGTACTTCTCCTGTCCTATTCGGTGTCCTGTGTGAATTTAAGTGTGCTCTCTCTAATTCTCTCTATCTCTCTTTCTTTAATCTCTCTCAGAGGACCTGAGCCCTAGGACCATGCCTCAGGACTACCTGATCTGATGACTCCTTGCTGTTCCCAGTCCACCTGGCCGTGCTGCTTCTCCAGTTTCAACTGTTCTGCCTTATTATTATTGGACCATGCTGGTCATTTATGAACATTTGAACATCTTGGCCATGTTCTGTTATAATCTCCACCCGGCACAGCCAGAAGAGGACTGGCCACCCCACATAGCCTGGTTCCTCTCTAGGTTTCTTCCTAGGTTTTGGCCTTTCTAGGGAGTTTTTCCTAGCCACCGTGCTTCTACACCTGCATTGCTTGCTGTTTGGGGTTTTAGGCTGGGTTTCTGTACAGCACTTTGAGATATCAGCTGATGGACGAAGGGCTATATAAATACATTTGATTTTGATTTGATTCTTCTCTGGTGAATCACAGGAAATAGTAGAAAAGGAACAAACTCTCATTGAGAAAGGCTATTTATCTTGTTTATTTTTTTTTTTATGAAGATTGTTAATCTCATCTGCTGTGATCAACCTACTGCATACCAGTGTTCTTAACAACCTGGAGGATGCACCTACGTGAGGATCAGTGACAGATTGAGTCCGTTTGTGTATGAGTTAGCGAGACATGCTGCAGGCGTGTATAATTGATTAAGCAAGTGTGTGTGTGTGTGTGTGTGTGTGTGTGTGTGTGTGTGTGTGTGTGTGTGTGTGTGTGTGTGTGTGTGTGTGTGTGTGTGTGTGTGTGTGTGTGTGTGTGTGTGTGTGTGTGTGTGTGTGTGTGCGTATACGATTGCCGCAGAGCCTATAGAGTTCAGTATGTTTTCTCAGCACATTTCTACTGGACAGTAACGAGTTAAAATCAGCTTGGATTTCTCAGAAACTGTTCTATGGTATTGATCGTTTTATGAGATGGAGGCCAGCTCAGTAAAAAGAGTGTGGGCACAGGCACACAAAGAGACATCATTTTCTATTGATGAGAAGCCTGTTGATGTTCTGCTTTGGAGGCCAGAGTCTGATGTTGCAATGGAACAAAGCTAGCTTGTCCTTAGCTGACTCCACACTGGAAAACAAAATGGCTTCACCCACTTAACATGCCCACTGACTGACCAACAACTCAATGGCAATTGTACTGTAGTCCCTGCTGGCAACATGTTACTTAGATATTGTGTATTGGAATATGTGAGGTTATGGTTTTTGTTTGAGAAATGTTTCAAACATAGGGAGCTATGTATTTAATCTATGGTTTGTAGTATGTACAGGTACATTGATTATATTATATATATTATATACATCGCTCCCTATGTTATATTATATATATATTATATATATATTATATTATATATATATATATTATACATTTTCAAACATGATTCGATAACGTAACGATGGACCGCTTTTAATAACATATAGGTGGAGAACTTCGACCTCATAAAGTATATCATTCTGGAGTACATTGATCATGTACCAATGAACCACACTGTACATAATGTACAGCTTAAATATTGTGATCTCACTTGTTCTCTAGTCGAGCTCATAACATCAAAGAGTCAAATGAAATAACCCATCTCAGTAGTTCTCAGTTTGTCCAGTCTTCAGGAGCGATTATTTTCCTTGGCTTTACCCGCGATGCGGATGTGTTTGATGGTATTACTCTAAGAGAATTTTCCAGAAAAGAGAAGGATTAAGCGATGGGTTTTCTTTTTGGTAGGGCCTCTCCTCGCTTCAGGGCTTTTAAAGAGTTAATGGAATATGTTTCTTAGTGTTTATTTATAACCTTATATGCACATGCAATGGCAGTGTCCTAAACCACCCATCTAAACAAACCGGGGCTATAGAAATGCAACTTGTTTTTTTACACCCTTATGGACGGTATTCCCCATACATTTGTATAATTATATTTCTCGCCATAGAAAGAGGCAGCCTCTTCAAAGAGGGGTGTTATATGTATTTATTGAGTGAGTAGGAGCCTTTTCTGTTCCCCACCTGCTAGAATGCCAACACACCAATGCTCTGCATAAGAAATATACCCTATTTTCAGAAGTATGGAGGGAAGAAGGAGAAGGGGGAGGGAGGAGGAGAAAAAAATGGATGCATTCAAACTGCAGGTCTAACTGAATTGATGGGCACCAAGCATGGTTTTTGTTAGGGGAAATAGTTTGCATAATGGGAAAGTGGTTGGAGTTTGGAGCTCTCTTGTCTCCTTCTGTTATGTTATGAGGATGGGTCGCTGAAGTGGAAGGAATGGAAGGGGCTGTGATCAGATAGCACCAACCCAGAAACGAGACGCTCCAAGGGGGAGATCCCAGGCTCTGATGCGTTCTTTTGCTCCCTTTCACCTGCCCATATTCCATCAGCAAAACAATTTACCAACAATCTCACTCACAGCGAGACTTAGAGAGGAGAGGCAATATCGTTTATGAATTTGCATAGATGAATTGTGGACAGGAACCCAAAAAACGTTCAGCTTTTCAGCCAACTAATAAATAAGGCACAATAGCATTGAGTCAAGCTGTGCTAATCGAAAATGAGTTGGGCTGTACAGAAATTGTAATTGAGCCAGATGACTACTGTGACTTTCTTCACTTAGAAATGTTTTTTAGGCAAACTGTTTAAGCAAAATATCACATTTATATCAATACAGCGATATGGGCAAAACATTGTAAGTATTGCCAAAGCAGAAGCGTTTTCAATAATGACAGATGAGAAAATATCTTGGATCAAATAAAAATGATTCATACCACAACAATTGTCCAACATTATACTTTACAACTGTACAAGCCTAACACACACTTAAGACTGACATAGTTTGTCGAACACTGACATTTGTGCTCCGGACAGAATGGGAATCAGTTTAGAATCAATGCATTTATTCATGTAAGGCTTTTACACCAGTCGATTGTCAAATAACACATGCGCTTAAAGAGAGTTCAGAGACAGGTATAGCAAGGCCAGTGAGCAATGGCTGGAGTGACTGGTACAGTATATGAAACAGAAAGCATTAGATGAATTACTACAGCACTCAGAGTCTGTTCCCCTACATGATTTATATGGCTTTCCTGTTCTGTTTGGTTTTATGATGCATGTGTGCACTTATCAGTGGGAAGGTGTGTGGAGAGTTAGCATTGGAGATCGAAGTGGATGGTGTTTGGTATACATTTTTAAAACGTTTTATGGGTGGGTTTCTCAGTGGCCTGGAGAAGCGATAGCGCTAAGTGGAGTTCCTGACATGTATGTAAAACATCAAGGTGAAACGTTCTCCCCCTCAGGTTGAAATACTGAAAAAACGGAATACTGAAATCTTTGGTACTGGCACTTTTATTTTTACCGTATTTGGCTTGCACCTAGTCCAACTATCTGGGCTAGAGTCAGGTGTATTTCCTAACCCTGTGACCTGACCATGAACAACTCTGAGCCCTGTTATACCCTATGTAGTCTATGACTACAGCCAGAAAATATTTACTAGAGCTCCAGAGTTTTTCCCGATTGGGTCACATGGTCTGGAAAAACTCCTGGCCCCTACTAATGACACATCTACTTCCCATTCATAAAACATGTTGTGTGTGTCTCCTACCTCCATTAATATTACATGGATGACTCATCCCTGGGCGGAAATCCTTACGAGATTGCAGGACTCGCCTGACGCCTAACTATGAAGTTAGGCATTTAAAACGGTTTGGTTAAGAGTTGTTATATTTTCATGAAAAGAAATTAAAGTTTGGTCTTTCGCTCGAGTAATTGACTACAGAAACAAAAGTATTTTGATCCTTAGGCTTATTAATGTGTATTTGCTGGTCTGCGGTGCTCAGGTGTGATTTGGTGCTACAACTCTGCTGGGTGGTTGTGGAGAGTACAGGGTTCTGATAACTACTCCCACGAGTGCAGGGATTCACCAACAAAAGACAAAGAATAACCATTGCATAAATCACAATTTACGGCTTTGTGTGTACCTCGTGTCCTTGTCCATGGTCCTGAAGTGAGGCAGATATAGACATTATCTACAATTTAATAGCCCTGCACATAGAGTACATGTGTGACACTAACACTCACCAATGGCCACTAACCCCCTCTCCCACACACACACAAACAAACACACACACACACCACCCACCGCTCCCCCCAACAACCACATCAGGATTAGGGACACACATCAGCAGAGTTCTGGTACAGCTACAGCGGCTCTATATTAATTCACCACTCACTTTCCTCAATGGCCGCATCTGAGATTTGGAGTCTAATGATTTGTGCAGTGGCAGAATAATAGGATCTTTCTCCACACAGCCCTTTGAAGTCAAAAAGCCAGATTGTCAGGGTAAAGACTGCCACTTATTCTGTGCCTTAGGTACAAATGAGAGGCATTACTTTGCTGAGCCCTCACAGGAATATCAATGGCATGGAAGCCACAGGGCTCTGGTGCTGGTGCTGGTGGTGTGGGCCTGAGTGGCCCTTCTCACCAGGACATAGAGTGAGGGAGGGAGGGTAGTTTCATCTCTATGCATAACCCTGTCTGAGAGTAGAAAGCAAACCAAAACACTATAATATGGAGTATATTTTCCTGTCAATATCTGAAATTATGTGCAGGAGTTTTCTTTCCCCACTGTTTCGGATATTGACAGTGACAATGGATCAGTCCTTTCATGTGATGTAACTTTCTCTCATGGTGTACCGCAGGTAACACTTCAAGGTTGTTGGGTTTGTTCCCCTGTACTGGCTCACTCAAAGCAGAGACAGTTCTTTCAGTTTGTAGTTTTTTCCCCCCTGAAACCCTGTTTTTTTAGGCCTTTTGGGAAAATGATCTCAGTACATACAGTGACAGTATGGGGGTGTAATGTTCAAGAAATAAAAAGTGAGCGATGTACAAGAAAAACAGATCCGAAATGTGAATATGTGAAATAGGGTGAAAAGGATATTGTGTTGAATCTGTCGAAGGTGCATGATATGACATCAAACTAGATAGCTGTGAACAACTGTCTTGTGGGTGAGTAAGGTGACTCCTGTCATGTTTCAACACAACACACCACCCACCATGTGTCATTGTTTAATAGGATTGTCATTAGCTTGACAGGACTACTCACGTGTGTGTGTGTGTGTGTGTGTGTGTGTGTGTGTGTGTGTGTGTGTGTGTGTGTGTGTGTGTGTGTGTGTGTGTGTGTGTGTGTGTGTGTGTGTGTGTGTGTGTGTGTGTGTGTGTGTGTGTGTGTGTGTGTGTCAGTCCATCTGTCCTACACTCTTACAAAAAAGGTGCTATTTAGAACCTAAAAGGGTTCTCTGGCTGTCCCCATAGGAGAACCATGTGTGTGTGTGTGTGTGTGACAGAGAGAGAATGAGACAGCCCTTCTTCAAAATTCTATACAGCTATCCTTTATTTAATACTTTTCCTATCTAATGTTGCAATCTTAAAGAATTCTCTCGCACTGTAAAATCTCCATCTCTGACTCAGCCAATCAGAACCCCGTGAGAATATACTCCAACATTCTCAAACTCCATCTCCTCTTACATTCCACATCTTTTGTTGGACCAGCCTGTCAGGGCCTGTGTGTGTTTCAAACTGTCAGGGTTTGTGTGCCTTTTTTCAACAGCACTCAGCCACAGAAGCCGACGACAGATTGAGGTACAAGGTGTTGAACATGCTTCCTAATCCAAAGCCTGGTCTCAGAGAAACAGACTGACACACGCTCCAAACCCCTACTCCACAGAGAGAGGAGGGGAGAGAGAAGATGGGCAGGGGGGGAGAGAGAGAGAGAGAGAGAAACAGGGAGACAGATCATAATAGAGAAAGGAGAAAGAGAGAGAAAGAGAGAGAAGTCTGACAGAGAGAAAGAGAGAAAAGACAGCTAGGATTGTGATAGAGAGAGATAACATATAGGGGTGTGACTCAACTCAGAGTTAGTAGGCGCTGCACCTCATCACCAGATGGGGGAATTAACCACACTGACTGAGGTTCCTTCCTTTATAATGGAAACCAGGCCTTTTAATATTCTCCATGACCACCTGAGAGAGATGTGCTGGGAGCAGGGTGGGAGGGATGCAGCCCCCCCACACTGCCACCACTCTTAATATTCATTAGATAGGTCTGATTCTGACACGTTATTAATAGGGGAACTGTCACCACGGGGGGGGGTATGGAATTCTTTATTTAATCATTGTTACATTACGATGGTGATTATGCATCAAATAGGAAAGGAATTATACAATAATCGTGTTTTGTATGACAACAGCATATTAATGTGGGTTGGCAAAATAAATTATATTATTTCTGGCCATATCAACTCTGTGTGAAAGATAGATTGGGTTCCTGTGTGTATGTGTGTGTTCCGTCCTGGAAATCAGTGTGTGACTTTGATATTAATTTAGAGCACAAAAAATAGAGGAGCTAAACAAGTGAAGGGGAGTCTACTGGCTTATTGATGAAGGCCCAGTCAGCATCCCAAATGGCACCCTAATTCCCTACATTGTGCCATGTGGCCCCTCGTCAAAAGTAGTGCACTATTTCATGAAACCCAGTGGTGTATTGCATTTTCTCTTTTTCTGTACAAACACCATTATGATAAAGGCTTTTAAAACTATATTTTTCTCCCCTCTGGACATGACTGCACCTGGACATATTGATCAAGTACATGAGCCATCGACATACCAAATATCTGTGAAACAAAGTGGTGTCTATTTCTCTGTTTGTTTTCTATAACTATAACGTTAAGATTTAAAATCTAAATATCTACGTTTCGATTACCCCCATGCAGTTGTTGAATATTCCAATTTATAAAGGTCTACCTTGCCGTATATTCAAAGACAATCCGATTGGTGTTTCCATGTTGTTAAAAAAGATTCAAGGTTTACCATCCATAATTGTTTTACTGCTCTATTATAAAATGCATAAATTGCCACAGCAGGTATTGGACATGTTTAAGACACTTTATTCATTGAGCTATTAATTGGGCTACAGTATTTAAAATGACTGTTATTCTCCTTCTCTAATAAATCCAGTTGATGACCATCAATGATATTTACAGAACAGCTATCACCATGACAATTTTTCACGGTTTAATCATCTTATCAAGTTGTACAACAAACAAAACAAAGACAGTTTTTGGTGATTAAGACCAAGAAAAATAGCATCGCATCAAATTGGGACAATACAACAATAAACATTAAAAACTATTGTGAACATGGTGACATGATTTCCAGGCCTCTCCTATCTGTGACAACCAGTTTGTACCCAGGAAGAAGTCTTGAATTACATTTGTACAGTAAATACTAAATGTATACTGTGAAATGTTCTCTATTCGTTTCTGCAAAATGTATTTGATGTAGAAGAAAACCTCCATCAACTGTAACTAGAGTTAAAAAATTCAAGTAACTTTTGCAAAATCCTGGTTGGAGGATTCTGGATAATGCTGCTTTTTCCCTCCTGATTCCAAGAATCTTCCAACAGGAATTTCTGGAAAACCTTCGAAGTTTCCAGACTTTTGCAAACCTAGCTCACGTTCACCATGTTGCATGCAGCCTCTCTGGGCTGATGTGAGACAAAGTGATTGAAACAGGGTAATCATTCAGATCATGTTAAGATTCAACAGCAGAAGGTATGAGATGACAAGCTGCCTTATTCACACACACACACACACACACGCACCCACACTGCCATGCATGATGCAGCACACACCGGGAAAGCACACACTCACACCACAAACAAGCATGCATGATGCCAGCTCACTCTCACCCACACACACACTCTCTCTCAGGTGGTGAAGATAGGCAACAATACCTCCACCATGCTGGTCTTCAACACGGGGGCCCAACAAGGGTTCTTGCTCAGTCCCCTACTATACTGGGGCGGCAGGTAGCTGGGGCAGCAGGGGCAGCAGGTATCCTAGTGGTTAGAGAGTTGGACTAGTAACTGAAAGGTTGCAAGATCGAATCCACGAGCTGACAAGGTAAAAATCTGTCATTCTGCCCCTGAACAAGACAGTTAACCCACTGTTTCTAGGCCGTCAAAAATAAGCATTTGTTCTTAATAACGGAATTGCCTGGCAAAACACATTTTTAAAATAAAAATACTCCCTGTTCACCCATGACTGCGTGGCCACTCACGTCTCCAACTCAATCGTCAAATTTGCTGATGACACAACTGTGACAGTAGACATGATTACCAACAACGATGAAATGGCCTACATGGAAGAGGTGAGGGCCCTGGTGGTGTGGTGCCAATAAAATAACCTCTCCCTCAACGTCAACAAAACGTAGGTGCTGATCATAGATTTCAGGAGACAGTAGAGAGCACACGCCACCATCCACATTGACGGGGCCTCAGTGGAGAGGGTGAAAAGCTGAAAGTTCAACAGCAACAGTGCCTCTTCAATCTCAGGAGGCTGAAGAAATTTGTCTTGGCCCCTAAGACCCTCACAAACTACAGATGCACAATTTAGAGCATCCTGCCGAGCTGTATCACCGCCTGGTATGGCAATTGCACTGTCTGCAAGAGCAGGGCTCTCCAGAGGGTGGTGCGGTCAGCCCATCGCAACACCGGGGTCACCCTGCCTGCCCTCCAGGACATCTACAGCACCTGGTGTCACAGCAAGGCCAAGAAGATCATGAAGGACCTCAGCCACCCGAGCCAGGGACTGTTCAACCTGATACCATCTAGAATGCATAGACAGTACAGGTGCATCAATGCTGGGACCCAGAGACCGAAAAACAGCTTGCCGGTAACCATGTGCAGAGGCTGAGGCTGGAGCGAGAGGTGCTGGGACAGGGTAAGCAGGTCCGGAGGAGAATCCAAGGGAGCGTAGAGTGGGGAATCCAGCACAGAGTAGCAGGACTGAAATCGGACTGGAGACAGGGATCAGAATCAGAGCGGGCAGAACTGTAGCAGAGAGGAAAACAGCGCCAGGCAAGGGAAAACAGGGACAACAGGAACAAACGGCTAGAAACATGGACTGACTGAGCAGAGATTATGATCTGGCAGTGTGGAAGTGGCAGGACTGAGTATTTGTAGAGGTCTTGATTATGGAACAGGTTGCAGCTGGTGGGGATCTGCTCTGACTCCAGCACACCTGTCCCCGCCCACACAAACACACACACACACACACACACACAGAGAGAGGGAGAGGGAGAGAGCACTGGGGAAGTGGCGGCAGGTTGAGGCACACGATGAGCGCTAGAGGGCATGGCAGGGGCAGATGTGACACATTACATTGTTGTTTTTTTTCTCATCAATCTACACACAATTCCCCATAATGACAAAGCAAATACAGTTTTTTTTTTTTTTTACATTTATAATTATTTTTTTTAAAACCATCTATACCTAAGACCTTTTAGACACTTTACTCAGTACTTTGTTGAAGCACCTTTGTCAATGATGACAGCCTCGAGACTTCTTGGGTGTGATGCTGCAAGCTTGGCACACCTGTATTTGTGGAGTTAATCCCATTCTTCTCTGCAGATTCTCTCAAGATCTGTCAGGGTGGATGGGGAGCATAGCTGCACAGCTATTTTCAGGCCTCTCCAGAGATGTTCGATCAGGTTCAAGTCTGGGCTCTGGCTGGGCCACTCAAGGACATTCAGAGACTTGTCCCAAAGCCACTCCCGTGTTGTCTTGGCTGTGTGCTTCGGGTTTTTGTCCTGTTGGAAGGTGAACCTTCACCCCAGTCTGAGGTCCTGAGCACTTTGGAGCAGGTTTTCATCTAGGATCTCTCTGTACTTTGCCTCAATCCTGACTAGTCTCCCAGTCCCTGTAGCTGAAAAACATCCCACGGCATAACGCTTCCACCACCATGCTTCACCGTAAGGATGGTGACAGGTTTCCTCCAGACGTGACACTTGGCATTCAGGCAAAATAGTTCAATCTTGGTTTCATCAGACCAGAGAATCTTGTTTCTAATGGTCTGAGAGTCCTTTAGGTGCCTTTTGGCCAACTCCAAGCGGGCTGTCATTTGCCTGTTACTAGGGAGTGGATTCCACTCTCCCATAAAGGTCTGATTGGTGGAGTGCTGCAGAGATGGTTGTCCTTCTAGAAGGTTCGCCCAATTCAAAATACGGAATCGTAATATTAAACATTCATGAAAATACAAGTGTCTTACACCGTTTACCAAACTATAATTTTTCTAACAATTGTTTACAGACATATTTTTTCACTTATAATTCACTGTTATCACAAATTCAGTGGGTCAGAAGTTTACATACACTAAGTTGACTGCGCGTTTAAACAGCTTGGAAAATTCCAGAAAATTATGTCATGGAGTTAGAAGCTTCTGATAGGCTAATTGACATCATTTGAGTCAATTGGAGGTGTACCTGTGGACGTATTTCAAGGCCTACCTTCAAACTCAGTGCCTCTTTGCTTGACATCATGGGAAAATCTAAAGAAATCCAAAAGGCCAAAAAACGGGTAACCTCTGGTTCATCCTTGGGAGCAGTTTCCAAATGCCTGAATGTACCATGTTCATCTGTACAAACAATAGACGTCATACTGCTCAGGAAAGAGACGCATTCTGTCTCCTAGAGATGAACGTACTTTGGTGCAATGGTGCAAATCAATTCCAGAAAAACAGCAAAGGACCTTGTGAAGATGCTGGAGGAAACAGGTATAAAAGTATTTATATCCACAGTAAAACGAGTCCTATATCGACATAACCTGAAAGGCCGCTCCAAAACCGCCATAAGAAAGTCTGACTACAGTTTGCAACTGCACGTGGGGACAAAGATTGTACATTTTGGAGAAATGTCCTCTGGTCTGATGAAACAAAAATAAAACTGTTTGGCCATAATGACCATTTTTATGTTTGGAGGAAAAAGGGGGAGCCTTGCAAGCTGAAGAACACCATCCCAAACGTGAAGCACGGTGGTGGCAGCATCATGTTGTGGGGGTGCTTTGCTACAAGAGGGACTGGTGCACTTCAAAAAATAGATGGCAACATAAGGCAGGAAAGGTATGTGGATATATTGATGCAACATTTCAAGACATCAGTCAGGGAATTAAGGCTTGGTCGCAAATGGATCTTCCAAGTGGACAAAGACCCCAAGCATACTTCCAAAGTTGTGGCAAAATGGCGTAAGGACAACAAAGTCAAGGTATTGGAGGGGCAATCACAAAGCCCTGACCCCAATCCACTAGAAAATGTGTGGGCAGAACTGAAAAAGCATGTGCGAGCAAGGAGGCCTACAAACCTGACTCAGTTACACCAGCTCTGTCAGGAGGAATGGGCCAAAAATCACCCAGCTTGTGGAAGGCTACCCAAAACGTTTGACCCAAGTTCAACCAATTTAAAGGCAATGCTACCAAATACTAATTGAGTGTATGTAAACTTCTGACCCACTGGGAATGTGATGAAAGAAATAAAAGCTGAAATAAATCATTCTCTCTACTATTATTCTGACATTTCACATTCTTAAAATAAAGTGGTGATCCTAACTGGCCTAAGACAGGGAATTTTGACTCTGATTAAATGTCAGAAATATTTTGCTAAGGTGTATGTAATCTTCCGACTTCAACTGTGTATACACTTTCAGTAAAACGTTTGGATGCACCTGCTCATTCAAGGTTTTTTTTTTCTTCTATTTTCTACATTGTAGAATAATAGGGAAGACATCAAAACTATGAAATAACACATGGATTCATGTGCTCAGCATATGTGGGAACTCCTTCAAGACTGATGGAAAAGCATTCCAGGTGAAGCTGGTTGAGAGAATGCCAAGAGTGTGCAAAGCTGTCATCAAGGCATTGGCTACTTTGAAGAATCTCAAATAAAAATATATATTTTAATTTCTTTAAGAACTTTTGGTTGCTACATGATTCCATATGTGTTATTTCATATTTTGATGTCTTCACTATTATTCTACAATGTAGAAAAACCTTTGAATGAGTAGGTGTGTCCAAACCTTTGACTGGTACTGTATATACAGAAAACCAGTCAGCATCTGGTGACCACCATTTACCTCATGTGGTGCGACACATCTCCTTCGGCCTGTGGAATGTTGTCCCACTCCCCTTAAATGGCTATGTGAAGTTGCTGGATATTGGCGGGAAATGGAACACGCTGTCATACACGTCAATCCAGAGCATCCCAAACAGGCTCAGTGGTCGTCTGGTGAGTATGCAGGCCATCGATGAACTGGGACCTTTTCAGCTTCCAGGAATTGTGTACAGATCCTTGTGACATGGGGCCATGTATTATCATAATGAAACATGAGGTGATGGATGCAGATGAAGGGCAAGACATTGGGCCTCAGGATTTTGTCATGGTGTCTCTGTGCCTTCAAATTGCCATCAATAAAATGCAATTGTGTTCGTTATCTGTAGACATTGCTTGCCCATACCATAACCCCACCGCCACCATTGGGCACTTTGTTCACAACGTTGGCATCAGCAAACCACTCACCCATACAGTGCCATACATGTGGTCTGCCGTTATGAGGCCAGTTGGATATTTCGGAATGTCTTGATTTTGTGGATTTGTGTGGATTGTTAGGTATTACTGCACTGTTGGAGATAAATAACATTTGATTTGATTTAGATTATATATCTCTTATTGGCTTCTCAGCGTGAGATTACCTGACAAAAGGCATCTCAGCCCAGATTCAAACATGGTAATTACCTTAAAGATGAAAATACAACAATAATTTATTCACTGTGCTGCGGAGATCACAGAGAGACAAAGATCAGAACGCTGATGATTAATCCACAGATTAAAAGGAAAACCTATTTAGTTTAGTTAGTAATCTTTAATTAATCTCTCCTCGTTTGTCTTTCAAGCATCCACGTGGGGCTGTATGTTCCTGATATCCAATAAGGAGAGGACGTGCAGCGCGTGGAGCATTTCAAATAGAACTAAGTTCTATTTTAGCCTTTGGCTACGCAGATGTTCGTTTCTCCCGTGTGAGAGGTGTAGCAAAATGATTGAATAGCATGTGTACATTTATTTTCCAACGCTTGTGCAACGTGGCCGGTGAGGTCTGCATGTGAGTCTCAAGTCTTTAATACAAAGGCAATAATTCAGTGTTCACACACAATGTTCAATTCTCTAGGAAATCAATGTATCTCAAAAGGCACAGTAAACCTTAAAAGTAGGCACGGCAAACGTCACACAAGTATGGATAAATATCAATGGTCTCAGATAAGTAAACAGTAAAACACAAGAAATATATTTGCTGCCTGTCTCCAAGTCCCACACAGTCACAAAACAAATTGAACTCCGAATACTGACAATTAGCATTTTCAAATACACAGAGACTGAAAAGAGATGGGTCCTGGTCGTACAACTGTGAAACCACCTCCACCTATGATAACAGATGGAGGTGCTGTCACAATCACACCTGCAATCAATCACACCTGCAATCAATTAACACAAACACAGACGGAGTGTTCCTATGACCAGGCGGTGCTGACGCGTGCCAGATCTTACTATCCGGTGCTCAACAGCACAGTCAATGACGTGCCACGCAACCATTGGTTGACGCATGCGACATCTGAGCAGGCGAAGGCAACCAGAAACAATCTGTTCAAATTGACCAATAGAAAGCTCACGGTTCACAATCACATTCCTACACTGTATATCATGTAATAGAGGCACCTCTAACCTGTTACATACGCACAGATACGCTCCCTCCCCCCCTCCTCCCCACACACACATTAACTAATTGTGATAGACAGTGACTCCCAATAGGTTATTCATTAAATAAGACATTCTATTATGATGTAAGCTCTGGCCTAATGGATGTGCTCTTTGTCACCTCTGGGTCATCATGGCAAATGGCCTGATTACAATTCTCAAGTGCAAGGCAGCCCTTCCTGTTGAGGGGAAAAAATGTCTCTCTTTCTAACTGTAACCAGAGAATTGACCACAGAAATGTGTTTTAGAATAAGACTCTTTCATCCATGTTTGGAATCTATCTGAAACTTGTCCACTGAAGAGAACTCTGATGCTATCTAAATGAACGTATGATCTCTGTGGTAATTTGTATCTGTACAAGGGGAACTCTAACTACGCTATGCAAAAGGGGGTTTATTATCTTTATTGTCATCCCCCACACAAGCCTTTAGATGCTGGTGACATCCTGTGGAGATGGGCCTGTGTGATCAGGTTACTGTAACTTGGTATTGTTTGATTGGTCTATGGTTGTTGGTTTTGGTTTGAAAGAGTCACAAATGTTATGAATATAATTACAGTAAATGCCTTTGTTCTGTCTCTTGTCATGTATCCTGTCAATGAAGAACAGTAGGCCTCTAGCCTAGTAGGCATACAGTGGGGCAAAAAAGTATTTAGTCAGCCACCAATTGTGCAAGTTCTCCCACTTAAAAAGATGAGAGAGGCCTGTAATTTTCATCATATGTACACTTCAACTATGACAGACAAAATGAGAAGAAAAGAAATCCAGAAAATCACATTGTAGGATTTTTAATGAATTTATTTGCAAATTATGGTGGAACATAAGTATTTGGTCACCTACAAACAAGCAAGATTTCTGGCTCTCACAGACCTGTAACTTCTTCTTTAAGAGGCTCCTCTGTCCTCCACTCGTTACCTGTATTAATGGCACCTGTTTGAACTTGTTATCAGTATAAAAGACATCTGTCCACAACCTCAAACAGTCACACTCCAAACTCCACTATGGCCAAGAGCTGTCAAAGGACACCAGAAACAAAATTGTAGACCTGCACCAGGCTGGGAAGACTGAATCTGCAATAGGTAAGCAGCTTAGTTTGAAGAAATCAACTGTGGGAGCAATTATTAGGAAATGGAAGACATACAAGACCACTGATAATCTCCCTCGGTCTGGGGCTCCACGCAACATCTCACCCCGTGGGGTCAAAATGATCACAAGAACGGTGAGCAAAAATCCCAGAACCACACGGGGGGACCTAGTGAATGACCTGCAGAGAGCAGGGACCAAAGCCTACCATCAGCAAGGGCATTGAAGATGAAACGTGGCTGGGTCTTTCAGCATGACAATGATCCCAAACACACCGCCCGGGCAACGAAGGAGTAGCTTCGTAAGAAGCATTTCAAGGTCCTGGAGTGGCCTAGCCAGTCTCCAGATCTCAACCCCATAAGAAAATCTTTGGAGGGAGTTGAACGTCTGTGTTGCCCAGCAACAGCCCCAAAACATCACTGCTCTAGAGGAGATCTGCATGGAGGAATGGGCCAAAATACCAGCAACAGTGTGTGAAAACCTTGTGAAGACTTACAGAAAACATTTGACCTCTGTCATTGCCAACAAAGGGTATTTAACAAAGTATTGAGATAAACTTTTGTTATTGACCAACTACTTATTTTCCACCATAATTTGAAAATAAATTCATAAAAAATCCTACAATGTGATTTTCTGGATTTTTTCCCCTATTTTTTCTGTCATAGTTGAAATGTACCTATGATGAAAATTACAGGCCTCTCTCATCTTTTTTAGTGGGAGAACTTGCACGATTGGTGGCTGACTAAATACTTTTTTGCCCCACTGTATCTCTGTTCATTCTTTGGCTTTTAACTATAAGTTTTGAATGCCTAGATTGTGAATGCTATGTTGATGTCAGTATTGTCTTGTAACTTGCACTTTATGCCTTGTACAATGTAATTAAATATCTGCCACTGATATAAACAATTCTTAGTTCTGGACAATTACTGTAAGTCAACTGTAGTTTCTTGCATATAGCTAAATCATTTTAATGGAGTCAGATAAACATTTTAATATGCTAATTGCATAGTCTTATTATGGTTTGCATGTGAAGTATATCTAATCTCCAGCATATGATTTAATATTACCCCACTAAAATGATGTCAATAATTGCTCAGTGAAACTGCTTTTTTCATCATAGTCAGTTAAACCTCACTAAAATCAACCTCAACCTGCTTACTGGGGCTCTAACAGTCCCTCTAGAATATGACAAAGCCAAGTCCTGGGGCCCTCATTGGGTTATATCTCATTATTGTGGTTTGGGCTCCTAAATGACTCAGTAAGAGACCTGCAATACCTTTCAATCAGCCCAGATAAACCTGGAAAGGTGACTTTAACTTGACAAGTAGGTGTTTGTCATGGTCATGTGGATACACTTAAAGAAAACATAAACTCACATGTAGTTACTCAACACTTTATGTTCTCAAAGTACTTTTCTCGATTGAAAAAATAACCAAACCTAATTTCACCATGTTTTGTTCCTTTTATATGCATAATAGTTTTCGGTAACTCAGTGTACTTTACCTTGTCTTTACTCTTCCTTGCTTGTGTCTGTGTGTTTGCATGCCTGCGCATGCACAGTAGTTACTCATTGTACTTTACCTTGTCCTTACTCTTCCTTTGTGCATCACTTTGCTTAGCCTTGTGAGTCCACTAGACTTTCTTTCCTGTGTGTGCGTGCAGGCGTGCTGATGTGCGTGCATGCCTCCGTGTGTGTGTTCTCTATCTCTGTTGAACCCGGTCATTAGTTTCAGTGTGGGCCAGCTGTGTGGTCTGGCCCAGGAACACATGGCTCAGGTGGTGTTTTTTCAACCTTGATATTCAGCCCAGGCCACAGGGATGTGTGTGTGTGTGTGTGTGTGTGTGTGTGTGTGTGTGTGTGTGTGTGTGTGTGTGTGTGTGTGTGTGTGTGTGTGTGTGTGTGTGTGTGTGTGTGTGTGTGTGTGTGTGTGTGTGTGTGTGTGTGTGTGTGTGTGTGTGTGTGTGTGTGTGTGTGTGTGTGTGTGTGTGCATAAAGAAGACATCATGCCATACGGGACACAAGGGCACGTGCCCCCTTAGATTTGTCCTGTTTTAAACCATTTCTTTCAGATGTTAAATTCATTACTCAACAAAGCCCACATTTCATCATAACTTTTAGAAGAAGATCTGCTATATTTTAGGGAGGGGACACACTGAACAGTACCTATCCTGTAACTCCCGGCATCAAAATTCTTTGGTTAAATTACATTATCTGGTGCAACAATCTGTAGCTAAAATAACTGGTGATCAACAGATGATGGGGGAGATGGTCATGATGAAACTACAGCTCAGGGAACACTTGTACAGCTGTGGGAGAAGTGTTGTCATGATCAAACTGCCATTCAGCTCCTCTTGAGTCATCTTCTGCTTGAAATCCAGCATAATGTTCAATCCATCAAGACGGATACAGTTCACAGGATACAGTTCTGCTACAATGACACACGCAGGCAAAGGTATTCTGTTTCTCTCCAAGAATCCTCTCCATGACGAAGCCTGGGCACCACACAGTATTGTCCATAAGACAAAAAAAAGATCATAAATTATACTCCACTGCACAGGTTGAAGGACTGTTGACGGACATAACTGTGCCAGCATAACAACATTAGAGTAGACTAGTTGAACATGCATACATGTGCACAGGCACAGAGATACATTAACAACATCCTCTAGCCTAATAGAAAGAAATATGGCACAACCCACAACCTATGCAAAAGTTACCAGACTGTTCAAATGAGCCTAGGTAGGTAGGCAGACAGTATCTAGCTACAGCCATGTCTAACAGGCAAGCTTAGGCAAATATTTTAATAGTAAAACCAGCTTATCAGTTTTACAACAGTTAAATTGTTGCATTATTGTTTCTCCTCACTGTTAGCTACTAAACTTAGCAATAGTTGTTATTTACATCTGTTTGGAATCCTATCTTGCCTATAATTTGGTGATTTTGAAGAGCATCCACGGTCATAATCATAACCAATGTCAACCCTCGACAATTATGTTACATAGCTAGCTAGTAAAACAATTTATAGTTGCTGATGTTACAAGTTTGCTAAAAAGTTACAAATGCGAGGCCTGGCGCATAGTAACAAGTTAGCTCCAGTCATGTGCTATCATTTGCTGGTAAACCTAGCTTTAGGTGGCTGGTTGTAACGTTATAGTTAGCTATTTAGTAGCCATATCTACGACAAAAAAAAAAGGTAATCCAATCAAGATACAATAGATCTCCGATTGCAAAACATCTTCTATTTTTAGTCATAGATATGGCTACCAGCCGTTGTTTAGCTAACTTAGCTAGCTAGACTAAAACAACTTTCTATCGCTGTATTCAAACATACAACCTTTGGAATCAGAGGCAGATGCTTACACCCATCCAACATCCCCATCCACAACACCCTAGCAAAACCAAAACCTACTTGAAGTTAACCGTGCTCACTGTTGCACTTAGTGGCCGGTTTCCACATCATCTCCCAATGTCCCCAGACATGGATGGATGTCAAATACTGACTTGTATCATGGGTGATCTGTCTGAATATAGACTACACACGCACCTGATTTCACAAGCCCAAGAGGAGAGGTAAGGCTACTGAACTTGAAGCAACAAAAAGCGGAGACTTACACTTTCTCTTGAGCTACGTCTTGCAGATAGGATATAGCCTACCTTTTAGGAGCGGGACGATTTGCAGGCAGAGACAAATACATGGACAATCAATATTTATTGAAAAGAAAAAGGCTCAACGCTCGCTCACTATGGAATGCGAGTGTAGCGCCTTTTCAATTATGATCGATTTTTTTGATTGCACCTCTACTCACGTTGGTTGAGTTAATTTCCTTGGAAAGATAACTGCCACAAGATTCTCCGCCCATGCATAGTTAGCCGCAGCCTACTCTATTTCACTGAGACAGCACATATAGGCTCACTTGATATTGCAGGCCCAACTAGGAGACGAGAGGTAGGCTACTTAACTTGAAGCAGCGAATGCTGAGAGTGTGTCAATAATGTGACAAAAATGTGTTTTTAATACAATAGTTTGGCTAACGCATACAAAGCAGAAAGACAACCGTATCCTAATAATCTGCAGGACAAACATATATTTTAATCATAAAGTCTGTCTGACCGCCAGCTCCCATCCGCAGCATGAAAAATGCTTGTCTGCTTGCTCTAGACCCACTGCTTTTCTGTGCTGAACAGCTCTGGGCCAACCTCACATTCACCATAGCTCTTATATTAGCCTGCTCTCAGAACACAGCTACAGAAATACAGTGTCTATTTGACAGTTGTTTTACCTTTCTACTCTGAATGTGGACAGTGAGCATCGAGGTGGACACAACGCCTGCACACTTGCCAGTGATGTGGTAGTTGATTGTGAGAAAGGAAGTAAGGGAAAGGGGATACCTAGTCAGGAGGGAGAGCTGGAGGAGAGGAAGGGACGGAATGTTCGCTTATTTGTAATCCTTTGAACATTGGATGCCGATCCGAAACCAAACTGATCTACAATACCTAAATACCACTCTGTGCGTGCGTGCATGCGTGTGTGCGTGCGTGCGTGCGTCTGTCCGTGTGCGTCACCTAGTGCCATTCCTTTAGTCAAAGGGACCCACTAACCATACCACTAGACTTTAGCCACCCAGCCACAGCACCAACGCTCAGTCATTCGTCCCGTTAGTACAACCAGGCTATTTATTAATTCATTTATTTGGGTGCTGGGGGCAGCAAGGCCACAGTGAGATAGAACAGGGAGCGTTTTAATCAAACCCCAGAGTTGAGCAGAGCCGTGTAGAGCTGTCTGACTGATGTGCAGCGATGCATGTTTGTTTATCCAGGGTGCAGCTGCCAGAGAGAGCAAGGTGACAAGGGAATTTTTATTTCTCTCTCTCTCTCTCGCTCATTTTCGGTCTCTCTCCCTCTCTCTGCTCTGCCTTCTCTCTCTCTCTCGTTCACTCTCCCCCTCACTCTCTCTTCCTTTATGCACAGAGAACACTGCTCCACAAAAAAGAAGAAGAGTGAGGAGGATCTTTATCTTTTTCCTAACGAGATCTAAAGTGCTGGGGTTGTAATTAGGGGCTGTCTGGAAAGAGGGCAATTAAGTGTGCGGTTTGGGCGTCCCCCAGGGTTCTCTCAATGGGACGAATTAGAAACGGGTGCAAAAAGATTGATGAGTTCAATGTTTTCCAAATGAGGAGCCTTATACACATAATTACAGTGCGGAAATGAATGGATCATCATGATACAAACTCAGGCGAGAGCACCCTTGCTAATTGCCCATCAAACGCCAAGGCTGCAGTGTCAGCCACACAACCATCTGCAGTATAGAAGCTAGCTACTCACTGTGTAATAAAAAAAATCGTCTGCAGCTTAGATTAATGTGATCCATCTTCCTTTTGTCCAGGCTCATTATTCTATATTCACATTCTAACCCTGGTTATCTACTCCTAGTCCTGCACTCAACATTCATTCAGGAAGTCAGATGTACAAGGACATTACAGACAGGACTTCTAGCGGCCTTAACACGTCCGACGTTAAATACTGCTCTAATGTAACGTGTTCCATGGAACGTCCCCCAAGTGCTCTTTCCATCTCGGTATCTGTCTCTTTCTCTACCTCTCTCTGTCTTCCTCTCTCTGTTTTCTCTCTGTGTAAGCGTGCAGTACAGTGCAGGGAAGTGAGGAGAAAGTGATGGATTATTCCCACCACTGTACTGCTCCACTGTAGAACTATATTAGAGTTCTTGGCACCGGTATATAGGCTTATGATATACTTTGTTTTATTTATTTTTTTACATGTGACCATTTTCCAGTAAAAATGTTTGCTATTATTTGAATGTATCTCTCCTCTGTTGGTTGGCCTGGGTTTGCTTTCTGCTTAATCTCTCCCTGTGGGTAAGGTACTAGTTATAGCGTTACAGAATTACAGATATACCGGGTTACAGTGTTACCAGGTTAGCAATGTTACAGCATTACAGTATTAACACTTTATAGTGTGACAGTATTACAATGTCAAAATATTTCAGTATTACGGCATTACAATATTAGGTTAGGGTTGTTTTTATATCATTTTAATATTGCAGATAGAACCCCAAATCTATCAGTTTAATTGATTGCATAATTTCTAATCCCCCTTATTTGTATTTTTTTGTATGTAAATGTTTTCCCTAACCCCCTCCCCCGATTGGAGTAAACTAAAGGAAAACAATACTTCTACTGCTACTTACAGCTATTTTCGCTCACATGTACGGTACATGTAGTTAAATAATTATACACATTTTCCTGATTTCCTTTCTCTGCAGGTGTTGGATTTTTACCTACAGTGACCAATCCACCATTCATTTTAACTCCAACCCACGACCTACTGATCAACCCATCTTTCCCAGTATAATACCATTTAACTATTTATTTTTGCAATACATCCCTCCATTTTAAAATGTTTTTCGAGCAGTGTTGTGTTCGAGACAACCTAAGGCGAGACCGATTCAAGACCAAGACCAGAGCAAATCGAGTCCAAGTCAATACCAAGCCCGGAGGGAGGGCAAGACCGAGTCAAGCCCGAGACTGGGAGGGGGATAAGTGGTCCGAGACCAAGACAAGACAGAGACAAGAAAAATGCTAGTCCAATTCAAGACCATCATTGTAATTTTGTCAAATCACCACCATAATAAGAATTTGAAATATCCAGTATTTCTGTGTTCATATTTCAGATCAACACATGGATTCTTTAGACATTCTAAATATTGAATAAATGCATGCTGAGGAAACACTCCTTCAGAGAAGGGCTAAGGATTTCTAAAGTAATAATTATAATAATATAATTATAATTATATTATTATTTTCAATGATGTTCTGATTGAATCTTTTCTGTTTTTGTTGGAAAGGAAAGGGATAACACTGAAGAGAAAAAAATATCCCAAGCAGCATTTTTCTTTGCTAGTCTCTGGGGAGATAAATCTAGCTAGCTAAATCAGCCATTGGCTAGGCCATTTGAAGGTAAATAAAGGAATCTGCCTTTCAACTGTATCATGGCAAAAATTTGGAGTGACAGTGGAATCAACGAATCACATTTTGACTTAACAGTTGGGACTGCTTTTACAAAATCTTTGAGAAACTTCTGCCTTCTTGTAGGCCAGCAGGTCACTGAGGAATAGCGAGCAGTGGTCTTCCCACGGTCTAGCTAGCTAGCTTTTGTTGTCTGCAGTTTGCAGCGTTAACATCTTTGTTGAAAGTTATTATTGAAAAGGGAGAAGCTTAAGTTTTAAATGATCATCATCTGGGGAGTGGAACTGTGTTCTTCATTGCAGCATGCTTGCTATTGTTAGTCATCTCTTTGAAAATAACTTGGGTATGAAACATTGTTGCATTTAAAGTGGAACAAACCGCATTTCATTTTCGCAACATTAAATCTCATCCAAATCTGTTCATGTACAACCCCAGGAGGAAAATGAAGCTTTTAAAAAAGAAATCTGACAAGCGACTACTTAGGTCATTTTCAAGTTTTCATAAATTCTTCGAATGTTTGGGAATTACGTATACTAACGCATTTGTGAAAATGCTATAGAAATATAGAGTGGGAAAACGACCGTACATTTGGACAATTAATAGACATTGCAGTAAATAGAACCAACTCCTGTCTTGTCCAGGAGTGGAGTCTACACAGACTGGTGCGCTATAGCCAATCAAAGCTACAGTAGGCATTTATACAAACAAGCCATTTGCCAAACGGCCCTGCCATCATTCACTTTGAATTGGACTATGTTTACAGGCAGTTGCAAGAGTACAACTTTAGATCATTGGAACGTACTTGCCAAAAGCCACAAAATACACCTGAATGGATTTCTGCAAATAACTGCATTCGGAAAGTATTCAGACCCCTTGACTTTTACCACATTTTGTTACATTACAGTTTAATTCTATAATGTATTTTTATAAATTTCTTCCCTCATCAATCTACCTATATAATGACAAAATGAAAATAGGTTTTTATTTATTTTTGCAAATTTATTTTAAGTTAAAAAAAAAAACGTATTTATCTCATTTACATAAATATTCAGACCCTTTCCTATGAGACTCAAAATTTGGTTTAGGTGCATTCTGCTTGCATTAAACATCCTTGAGATGTTTCTACAACTTGATTGGAACCTACCAGTGTTAAATTGAATTGACTGGACATGATCTGGAAAGGCACACAGCTGTCTATTTAAGGTCCCACAGTTGAAAGTGCATGTAAGAGCAAAAACAAAAGCCATGAGGTCAAAGGAATTGTCCATAATGCTCCAAGACAGGATTGTGTCGAGTCACCGATCTGGGGAAGGGTACCAAAACATTTCTGCAGCATTGAAGATCCCCAAGAACACAGTGGCCTCCATCATTCTTAAATTGAAGAAGTTTGGAACCACCAAGACTCTTCCTAGAGCTGGCTGCCCTGCCAAACTGAGCAATCTGGGGAGAAGGGCCTTGGTGAGGGAGGTGACCAAGAACCTGATGGTGACTCTGACGGAGCTCCAGGGATCCTATGTGAAGATGGGAGAACCTTCTAGAATGACAACTATCTCTGCAGCACTCCTCCAATCAGGCCTTTATGTTAGAGTTGCCAGACGGAAGCCACTCCTCAGTAAAAGCAACATAGCAGCACGCTTGGAGTTTGCCAAAAGTCACCTAAAGGACTCTCAGAACATGAGAAACAAGATTATCTTGTCTGGTGAAACCTAGATTTAACTATTTGGCGTTAATGCCAAGTGTCATGTCTGGAAGAAACCTGGCACCATCCAGTGAAGCATGGTGGTTTTTGTTGGAAAGGAAAGGGTTAACAAAAAAAGATGCAATCAGGAATTTTCTTAGCTGGTCTCTGGGGAGATAAATCTAGCTAGCTAAATCAGCCATTGGCTAGGCCATCAGAAGGTAGATAAAGACATCTGCCATTCAACTGTATCAGGGCAAAATCTTGGAGTGACAGTGGAATAAATCTAGCAACTGCAGCAGGTTCACCTTCCAACAGGACAACGCAGCCAAGACAACGCAGCAGTGGCTTCGGGAAAAGGCTCTGAATGTCTTTTAGTGGTCCAGCCAGAGCCCGGACTTCAACCCGATCGAACCTCTCTGGAGAGACTTGAAAATAGCTGTGCATCGACGCTCCCCATCCAACTTGAGGGTCTGCAGAGAAGAATGGGAGAAACTCCCCAAATAAAGGTGTGCCAAGCTTGTTGCATCATGCCCAAGAAGACTCAGGGCAATAATTGATTCCAAAGGTTCTTCAACAAATTACTGAGTAAAGGGTCTGAATACTTATATAAATGTGATATCAGTTTTTTATTTTTTATAAATTTGCAAACATTTCTAAAATACTGTTTTTGCCTTGTCATTATGTGCTATTGTGTGTAGATTGATGAGGGTGGGAAAACATTTTAATCCATTTTAATCCATTTTAGAATAAGGCTGTAACATAACAAAATGTGAAAAAGGTCAAGGGGTCTGAATACTATCCGAATGCACCATATGCAAACACCACGGGAATCCTCTTACATTTGGGAACTTTACAGTCCTATTGATCAAACAACCATGAAGAACAACAAGATCAACAACTAATGCTAGCCAGAGCAAGATGAGCTAATATCTATCGAAGGGACATTAGATAAACCCTCTCAAACTTTTCAGCTAGTTGGCCTTCAAAATTGCTATGATAAACAATGGAGAATTGTAGCCTCCTCATCCTTCTGCAGCTTGCCTGCCAATGTATGCTTGTCCCAACCAAGCACCCAAACTAACTGGCTAAAGTTGCTTGCTACTTCCAGAAAAATGGGAGAACACCTCACTCTGACCATTTTACACTCTGTAGCAGATCTAGTTATGCTTTTTACATGTTATCTAGTGCGTTCTTGACTATATTACTTTTTAGCCTACATTTACTGATATCAGTCATATTCAGTGGATGTTGCAAGCTCATAAATTCATCAGATGTTCTGCACTCTGGCACACTCAGATGAGAGCACTATGAAATCTGAGTAGATAGCCATAGTGAATTTGAACATATGAGATGAGTATGTAAACAAGTGGCATAGTTAAAGTGGCTAGTGATACATGTATTACATAAGGATGCAGTAGATGATATAGAGTACAGTATATACGTATACATATGAGATGAATAATGTAGGGAACATTATATTAGGTAGCATTGTTTAAAGTGGCTAGTGATATATTTTACATCATTTCCCATCAATTCCCATTATTAAAGTGGCTGGAGTTGAGTCAGTGTGTTGGCAGCAGCCACTCAATGTTAGTGGTGGCTGTTTTAACAGTCTGATGGCCTTGAGATAGAAGCTGTTTTTCAGTCTCTCTGTCCCAGCTTTGATGCACCTGTACTGACCTCGCCTTCTGGATGATAGCGGGGTGAGCAGGCAGTGGCTCGGGTGGTTGCTGTCCTTGATGATCTTTATGGCCTTCCTGTGACATCGGGTGGTGTAGGTGTCCTGGAGGGCAGGTAGTTTGCCCCCGGTGATGCGTTGTGCAGACCTCACTACCCCCTGGAGAGCCTTACGGTTGTGGGCGGAGCAGTTGCCGTACCAGGCGGTGATACAGCCCGACTGGATGCTCTCGATTGTGCATCTGTAGAAGTTTGTGAGTGCTTTTGGTGATAAGCCGAATTTCTTCAGCCTCCTGAGGTTGAAGAGGCGCTGCTGCGCCTTCTTCACGATGCTGTCTGTGTGGGTGGACCAATTCAGTTTGTCTGTGATGTGTACGCCGAGGAACTTAAAACTTACTACCCTCTCCACTACTGTTCCATCGATGTGGATAGGGGGGTGTTCCCTCTGCTGTTTCCTGAAGTCCACATTCATCTCCTTAGTTTTGTTGACGTTGAGTGTGAGGTTATTTTCCTGACACCACACTCCGAGGGTCCTCACCTCCTCCCTGTAGGCCGTCTCGTCGTTGTTGGTAATCAAGCCTACCACTGTTGTGTCGTCCGCAAACTTGATGATTGAGTTGGAGGCGTGCGTGGCCACACAGTCGTGGGTGAACAGGGAGTACAGGAGAGGGCTCAGAACGCACCCTTGTGGGGCCCCAGTGTTGAGGATCAGCGGGGTGGAGATGTTGTTGCCTACCCTCACCACCTGGGGGCGGCCCGTCAGGAAGTCCAGTACCCAGTTGCACAGGGTGAGGTCGAGACCCAAGGTCTCGAGCTTGATGACGAGTTTGGAGGGCACTATGGTGTTAAATGCCGAGCTGTAGTCGATGAACAGCATTCTCACATAGGTATTCCTCTTGTCCAGATGGGTTAGGGCAGTGTGCAGTGTGGTTGAGATTGCATCGTCTGTGGACCTATTTGGGCGGTAAGCAAATTGAAGTGGGTCTAGGGTGTCAGGTAGGGTGGAGGTGATATGGTCCTTGACTAGTCTCTCAAAGCACTTCATGATGACGGAAGTGAGTGCTACGGGGTGGTAGTCGTTTAGCTCAGTTACCTTAGCTTTCTTGGGAACAGGAACAATGGTGGCCCTCTTGAAGCATGTGGGAACAGCAGACTGGTATAGGGATTGATTGAATATGTAAAAAAAGTAATTTAGTCTGCCTGGGAGCAAGACATCCTGGTCCGTGACGGTGCTGGTTCTCTTTTTGTAATCCGTGATTGACTGTAGACCCTGCCACATACCTCTTGTGTCTGAGCCATTGAATTGAGATTCTACTTTGTCTCTATACTGACGCTTAGCTTGTTTGATTGCCTTGCGGAGGGAATAGTTACACTGTTTGTATTCGGTCATGTTTCCAGTCACCTTGCCCTGATTAAAAGCAGTGGTTCGCGCTTTCAGTTTCACGCGAATGCTGCCATCAATCCACGGTTTCTGGTTTGGGAATGTTTTAATCGTTGCTATGGGAACGACATCTTCAACGCATGTTCTAATGAACTCGCACACCGAATCAGCGTATTCGTCAATGTTGTCGTCTGACGCAATACGGAACATATCCCAGTCCACGTGATGGAAGCAGTCTTGGAGTGTGGAATCAGATTGGTCGGACCAGCGTTGAACAGACCTCAGCGCGGGAGCTTCTTGTTTTAGTTTCTGTCTGTAGGCAGGGATCAACAAAATGGAGTCGTGGTCAGCTTTTCCGAAAGGAGGGCGGGGCAGGGCCTTATATGTGTCGTGGAAGTTGGAATAGCAATGATCCAAGGTTTTTCCCGCCCTGGTTGCACAATCGATATGCTGATAAAATTTAGGGAGTCTTGTTTTCAGATTAGCCTTGTTAAAATCCCCAGCTACAATGAATGCAGCCTCCGGATATATGGATTCCAGTTTGCAAAGAGTCAAATAAAGTTCGTTCAGAGCCATCGATGTGTCTGCTTGGGGGGGAATATATACGGCTGTGATTATAATCAAAGAGAATTCCCTTGGTAGATAATGCGGTCTACATTTGATTGTGAGGAATTCTAAATCAGGTGAACAGAAGGACTTGAGTTCCTGTATGTTGTTTTGGCCACACCACGTCACGTTAACCATTAAGCATACGCCCCCGCCCCTCTTCTTACCAGAAAGATGTTTGTTTCTGTCTGCGCGATGCGTGGAGAAACCAGCTGGCTGCACCATCTCCGATAGCGTCTCTCCAGTGAGCCATGTTTCCGTGAAGCAAAGAACGTTACAGTCTCTGATGTCCCTATGGAATGCTACCCTTGCTCGGAGACTGGAGAGACTGGACATTGGCGAGGAGAATGCTAGGGAGTGGTGCACGTCTCCGGAGTCTGACCAGAAGACCGCTTCGTTTTCCTCTTTTTCGAAGTAATTTTTTGGGGTCGCCGGCTGGGATCCATTCCGTTGTCCTGGGTGAAAGGCAGAACACAGGGTCCGCTTCACGAAAGTCATATTCTTGGTCGTACTGATGGTGAGTTGACGCTGCTCTTATGTTCAGTAGTTATTCTCGACTGTATGTAATGAAACCTAAGATGACCTGGGGTACCAATGTAAGAAATAACACGTAAAAAAACAAGAAACTGCATAGTTTCCTAGGAACGCGAATCAAGGCGGCCATTTCTGTCGGCGCCGGAAGTCATATTTGAAAACAACAGCTGGAAGTCTCTAGATTTTGCTCACCTGAAGTAGAGTATATTGTGATAAATTGCAGGCCACACTACTTGCCTAGAGAGTTTTCAGGAAATACTTTTCGTGGCTGTTTATTTACCACCCCAGACAGATGCTGGCACTAAGACCGCACTCAGTCAGCTGTATAAGAAATAAGCAAACAGGAAACCACTCACCCATAGGCGGCGCTCCTAGTGGCCGGAGACTTTAATTCAGGGAAACTTAAATCAGTTCTACCAAATTTCTATCAACATGTTAAATGTGCAACCAGAGGGATAAAAATCTAGATCACCTGTACTCCACACACAGAGGCGCGTACAAAGCTCTCCCTCGCCCTCCATTTGGTAAATCAGACCACAACTCTGTCCTCCTGATTCCTGCTTACAAGCAAAAATTAAAACAGGAAGCACCAGTGACTCGGTCTATAAAAAAGTGGTCAGATGAAGCAGATGCTAAACTACAGGACTGTTTTGCTATCACAGACTGGAACATGTTCCGGGATTCTTCCGATGGCATTGAGGAGTACACCACATTAGTCACTGGCTTTATCAATAAGTGCATCGAGGACGACGTCCCCACAGTGACTGTACGTACACACTCCAACCAGAAGCCATGGATTACAGGCAACATTCGCACTGAGCTAAAGGGTAGAGCTGCCGCTTTCAAGGTGAGGGACTCTAACCCGGAAGCTTACAAGAAATTCTGCTATGCCCTGCGACGAACCATCAAACAGGCAAAATGTCAATGCAGGGCTAAGATTGAATCATACTTCACCGGCTCCGACGTTCGTCTTATGTGGCAGGGCTTGCAAAATATTGCAGACTACAAACGGAAGCACAGCTGCCAGCTGCCCAGTGACATGAGCATACCAGATGAGCTACATCACTTCTATGCTTGCTTCAAGACAAGCAATACTGAGACATGCATGAAAGCATCAGTTGTTCCGGACGACTGTATGATCACGCTCGTAGCCGATGTGAGTAAGACCTTTAAACATACACAAGGCTGCGGGGCCATACGGATTACCAGGACGTGTGCTCCGGGCATGTGCTGACCAACTGGCAGGTGTCTTCACTGACATTTTCAACATGTCCCTGATTGAGTCTGTAATACCAACATGTTTCAAGCAGACCACCATAGTCCCTGTGCCCAAGAAGGCAACCTGCTTAAATGACTACAGACCTGTAGCACTAATGTCCAAAGCCATGAACTGCTTTGAAAGTTTGGTAATGGCTCACATCAACACCATTATCGCAGAAACCCTAGACCCACTCCAATTTGCATACCGCCCAAACAGATACACAGATGATGCTATCTTTATTGCACTCCACACTGCCCTTTCCCATCTGGACAAAAGTAGAGTAAAATGTAGAGGTCTGTAATTTTTTTATCATAGGTACACTTCAACTGTGAGAGACTGAATCTAAAACAAAAATACAGAAAATCACATTGTATGATTTTTAAGTAATTAATTTGCATTTTATTGCATGACATAAATATTTGATACATCAGAAGAGCAGCACTTAATATTTGGTACAGAAACCTTTGTTTGCTATTACAGAGATCATATGTTTCCTGTAGTTCTTGACCAGGTTTGCAAACACTGCAGCAGGGATTTTGGCCCACTCCTGCATACAGACCTTCCCCAGATCCTTCAGGTTTCGGAGCTGTCGCTGGGCAATACGGACTTTCAGCTCCCTCCAAAGATGTTCTATTGGGTTCAGGCATGGAGACTGGCTAGGCCACCCCAGGACCTTGAGATACTTCTTACGAAGCCACTCCTTAGTTGCCCTGGCTGTGTCTTTCAGGTCGTTGTCATGCTGGAAGACCCAGCCACGACCCATCTTCAATGCTCTTACTGAGGGAAGGAGGTTGTTGGCCAAGATCTCGCGATACATGGCCCCATCCATCCTCCCCTTAATACGGTGCAGTCGTCCTGTCCCTTTGCAGAAAAGCATCCGCAAAGAATGATGTTTCCACCTCCATGCTTCACGGTTGGGATGGTGTTCTTGGGGTTGTACTCATCCTTCTTCCTCCTCCAAACACGGCGAGTGGAGTTTAGAACAAAAGGCTCTATTTTTGACTCATCAGACCACATTAACTTCTCCCATTCCCCCTCTGGATCATCCAGATGGTCATTGGAAAACTTCAGACGGGCCTGGACATGCGCTGGCTTGAGCAGGGGGACCTTGCGTGTGCTGCAGGATTTTAATCCATGACGGCGTAGTGTGTTACTAATCGTTTTCTTTGAGACTGTGGTCCCAGCTCTCTTCAGGTCATTGACCAGGTCCTGCCGTGTAGTTCTGGGCTGATCCCTCACCTTCCTCATGATCATTGATGCCCCACGAGGTGAGATCTTGCATGGAGCCCCAGACCGAGGGTGATTGACCGTCATCTTGACCTTCTTCCATTTTCTAATAATAATTGCGCCAACAGGAGGGCTTCTTAAAGTGAGAGCCGGAATTCTTACTGGTTGGTAGGTGATCAAATACTTATGTCATGCAATAAAATGCAAATGAATTACTTAAAAATCATACAATGTGATTTTCTGGATGTTTGTTTTAGATTCTGTCTCTCACAGTTGAAGTGTACATATGATAAAACATTACAGACCTCTACATGCTTTGTAAGTAGGAAAACTATAGATATGGCATCAAAATGTTAAAATCAGATAACCCCCTAGACTGATCATTGTCTGCAACCGGCTCTGATCGTGAAGTAATGAAACAGGCAGGGAGGGTGAGCTCCTCTCCGGTGGTACTCAAACCCTCAACCCTCTGGCCCGTAGCACTGCATGGCAACGACTGTGCCACAAAAGCAAAGCAGATATCCACGTTTGTAAACACAGGGTCATAGGTTTGGCAACAACTTTCTCAGACATCTCAGAATTCACAAAGTCAAACACAGACTGTGCATCATACTCACGTGATACATCAAAGTAGCCAAGAAATGTTCCTGAATAAAGACCTGGTCAATCACATACAGTGGGGCAAAAAAGTATTTAGTCAGCCACCAATTGTGCAAGTTCTCCCACTTAAAAAGATGAGAGAGGCCTGTAATTTTCATCATAGGTACACTTCAAATATGACAGACAAAATGAGAAAAAAAATACAGAAAATCACATTGTAGGATTTTTAATGAATTTATTTGCAAATTATGGTGGAAAATAAGTATCTGGTCAATAACAAAAGTTTATCTCAATACTTTGTTATATACCCTTTGTTGGCAATGACAGAGGTCAAGGTGTTCACACACTGTTGCTGGTATTTTGGCCCATTCCTCCATGCAGATCTCCTCTAGAGCAGTGATGTGTTGGGGCTGTTGCTGGGCAACACATACTTTCAACTCCCTCCAATAATTGGGTTTGAGATCTGGAGACTGGCTAGGCCACTCCAGGACCTTGAAATGCTTCTTACGAAGCCACACCTTCGTTGCCCGGGCAGTGTGTTTGGGATCATTGTCATGCTGAAAGACCGAGCCACGTTTCATCTTCAATGCCCTTGCTGATGGAAGGAGGTTTTCACTCAAAATCTCACGATACATGGCCCCATTCATTATTTCCTTTACACGGATCAGTCGTCCTGGTCCCTTTGCAGAAGAACAGCCCCAAAGCATGATGTTTCCACCCCCATGCTTCACAGTAGGTATGGTGATCTTTGGATGCAACTCAGCATTATTTGTCCTCCAAACACGCAGAGTTGAGTTTTTACCAAAAGGTTATATTTTGGTTTCATCTGACCATATGACATTCTCAAAATCTTCTTCTGGATCATCCAAATGCTCTCTAGCAAACTTCAGATGGGCCTGGACATGTACTGGCTTAAGTAGGGGGACACGTCTGGCACTGCAGGATTTGAGTCCCTGGCGGTGTAGTGTGTTACTGATGGTAGGCTTTGTTACTTTGGTCCCAGCTCTCTGCAGGTCATTCACTAGGTCCCCCCGTGTGGTTCTGGGATTTTTGCTCACCGTTCTTGTGATCATTTTGACCCCACGGGGTGAGATGGAGCCCCAGATCGAGGGAGATTATCAGTGGTCTTGTATGTCTTCCATTTCCTAATAATTGCTCCCACAGTTGATTTCTTCAAACCAAGCTGCTTACCTATTGCAGATTCAGTCTTCCCAGCCTGGTGCAGGTCTACAATTTTGTTTCTGGTGTCCTTTGACAGCTCTTTGGTCTTGGCCATAGTGGAGTTTGGAGTGTGACTGTTTGAGGTTGTGGACAGGTGTCTTTTATACCGATAACAAGTTCAAACAGGTGCCATTAATACAGGTAACGAGTGTAGGACAGAGGAGCCCCTTAAAGAAGAAGATACAGGTCTGTGAGAGCCTGAAATCTTGCTTGTTTGTAGGTTTCCACCATAATTTGCAAATAAATTCATTAAAAATCCTACAATGTGATTTTCTGGATGTCTTTCTAATTTTTTTCTGTCATAGTGTAAGTGTACCTATGATGAAAATTACAGGCCTCTCTCATCTTTTTAAGTGGGTGAACTTGCACAATTGGTGGCTGACTAAATACTTTTTTGCCCCACTGTACCTATCGATAACTGACAACTGCTAGAAAATGTACTGCGTCAACCTCTCTATAAATCTCACTTTCAATGGGTGATGTGATGGAAGCTATCAAATCATTCTGAATTGATTTTGACATACCAGAGATGACAGTATGTCCATATGATCAGCAAATAAAGCATAATAACATGCAATTACCTCTGCAAGCTCCTTGTAGTTCCCCTTATTAGTGGAACTTTCCCTCTCATTGTGCCCTCTAAAAGCCACATCTTTTACATGCCCAAAAACGCAGTAGTATCAAAAGCTGCTTTTGAACATCCCTGTTTGTTCTTACCGTCAATTTGTGTTGTGCATTTTGAATATGCAGACCTTCGGCGATTACTTGATCGATGCAGCTTTTTCGAAGAAGCTTGAATCTGATGTGGGCAATGAAAGGGTTTCTTCAACAACAAAAAATCCACTACATTGACGTTAGCATTAGCTAGCCATTCGGGCGTAGAAAAGTGCACTCTGGTTAGCAAGGCACATTTAAATAAATTGCACTAATCACAAAATGTAAGTTATAAAACCAAAAATATAATCTACCTCCTCCTTCTCCTGAAGTTTGAAGAAACTTAATAATATCCCAAAAATTCTCAACTACCACTAATCACTATCTCAATCTCGTTTCGTTCTCTTTCCTTTGATTGAATTGACAACATGTTAGTTCATACTGCAAAAGATTTTATTGGTTGGAGGATGTTCTCCGGAAGTTACCATAATTACCCTGTAGGTCTATGGAGCACGAGCCTCCTTGGTTTTGTATTGAAGTCAATGTACCCAGAGGAAGACAGAAAATTGCTGTTCACCTAGAAGGTGCTGTTGAAGCTACTGTAGATCTTAATTTCAGAACAGTGTGTTTTAATCAGGTATTCGGTGACACGTGAATATACGTATTTAGTATAGTTTTATCTAAAAGTAACTTTTTAATTTCATAAAAATAATTTATTTCTGAAATTCACTGAGTAGGATGGTCTTCCCCTTCCTCCTCTGAGGAGCCTCCACTGATGTCAGCATACTGTAGGTATTTTTATCAATTCCCCAGGATTCTCTGATAAATCCCCTTCTCCCTTGCCTTTCTCATCTGAAACACTGTATGTTCACACTGTCTTTAGATGGTAACATCCTGCAGTGCATTAAACCTGGGCTTCGGCTCATGCACGCACACGCACACACACACACACACACAAATTAATAGTGAGTGTGTGTCCAGGGATGGCCGGCTAAGTCCTCCTGCAGATCTGTTTGAGTTTTTTGTGGAGTCGGTAGTTTTACGTAACACATATTTATTGACAGCCTGCAGGGAGGTAGCTAGCTAGGGCTGGATGCTAATGAACACAGAAGGAATCCTCACAGCAGCAGCAGCGCTTTTGGGCTCATATGGGAAGATTCACGCAGATTCCTCTACATATTTAATTACATTAGCCACGGTTCATAAAGCAGGGCAGGACTCTGGAGCAAATATGCATCTCCAAAAGATTTGTAGAGTTTTCTACTGTAAGCTACACAGGGTAAAGAGATGGTTAGTTCGCACAAAATGGCATCTCTCTCTGTGTTTGTTGCTTACGAACAATCCAGTGGCGACAACAATGCTAGCTGATGTGGTTATGGTCCAATACCTTTGATAAAATGGTAGACTCAGCACTGTCAAACAGTGGAGGCCGGTGGGAGGAGCTATAGGAGGACTGGCTCATTGTAATGTCTGGATTGGAATATATGAAAATGAGTCAAACACATGGTTTCTATATGTTTGATGTGTTTGATACCGTTTCATTTATTCCATTCCAGCCATTACAATGAGCCCGTCCTCCTGTTGCGCCTCCCACCCGCCTCCACGGCTTTCAAATGACTCAAAGAAATTCTGCTCGCACGGAATGTCTCAGCATGTTGTGACGCAGGAGTAGACAACTTTCAAAGAAAAGCTTGAAAGACTTGGGAAAAAGAAAGAACTGTCTTTCAGTTGAAACATTAAGAGTGCCTTGGCAAGGTCACAGACTATTGTTGGATCAGCCCTTAAGAACTGGGCCTATTCTTGTCATGTTGTTTGGTAGGTACAATGCATTAGCTATTTATAATTGGAAAATGTATTAACAACAAAGGAATGCTAATAGCAATCAGAGACAGCCCAGCCATTTTCAGGGAGCTAGCTCCACTGGCTATTGGCTATAGTAGCAAACTGCCAGGAAAAATGGAGGCTAAAGTAGCTGTCATGTGAAGGCCTATACTCCAATGGAGTCTCTTGACCTTTTGAGAACCACATGATTATTATCCATTTGGAGTATAATGCTGAGAAAGAAAGAAAAAAAGCAAGAATAATAGATTGGACACCGTCGTCGCTGTAAGAAAACATGTGACAACTTTGTGTCCAAATCTTCATCAAGTTTTCAGCTCCAACTCTAATCATGGCTGGGTGTTTAAGAAGCTGATGAATATGAATGAGCTTTGCTTAATTATTGCCCCAGTTTGAGGAGATTCCGCCGAGTGGGGGGATGTGAGGGGGGAGACTTAATCTTCACGGAAGAGGATAATCTCCCGGCACCTGCAAGATGACGATGACACATATCTTAAACCCTAAAAATAAATAAAGAGTGTCACAAACTCTATATGTAAGCTCCCAGTAATTTATTGGTTAAACCACCAACATGGTTTATTGGGTAAACCACCAACTTTTCGGCATGGTCTCACTGTAGTGATGCTGAAATGTTGGTGGTTTAAGCGATAAATTACTGGGAGCTTGTGTATAGAGTGTGTAAATCGCTTTATTTATTTTTAGGGCTAACTCGCCATTAGTCAGCACCTCTACCAACGTTGTGGGTGGTGGGCACCAGCTCATGCTTTTTATTAGACATATACAGTGGCTTGCAAATATATTCAGCCCCCCCTCGGCGTTCTTCCAATTTTGTTGCCTTATAACCTGGAATTAAAATGGATTCTGGGGGGGTTTGTATCATTTTATTTACACAACATGCCTACCGCTTTGAAGATGTAAAACAAGAAATAAACAAAAAAACTGAAAACTTGAGCGTGCTTAACTATTCACCCCCCTCCCCAAAGTCCATACCACCTTTTGCAGCAATTACAGCTGCAAGTCTCTTGGGTTATGTCTCTATAAGCTTGGCACATCTAGCCACTGGGATTTCTTCCCATTCTTCAAAGCAAAACTGCTCCAGCTCCTTCAAGTTGGATGGGTTCCGCTGGTGTACAGCAATCTTTAGGTCATACCACGGATTCTCAATTGGATTGAGGTCTGGGCTTTGACTAGGCCATTCCAAGACATTTAAATGTTTCCCCTTAAACCACTCAAGTAATGCTTTAGCAGTATGCTTAGGGTCATTGTCCTGCTGGAAGATAAACCTCTGTCCCAGTCTCAAATCTCTGGAAGACTGAAACAGGTTTCCTTCAGGAATTTCCATGTATTTAGCTCCTTCCATCATTCCTTCAATTTTGACCAGTTTCCAAGTACCTGCCGATGAAAAACATCCTCACAGCATGATGTTGTTCTCGTGGTGATGAGAGGTGTTGGGTTTGCACCAGACATAGCATTTTCCTTAATGGCCAAAAAGCTTTTTTTCATCTGACCAGAGAACCTTCTTCCATGTGTTTGGGGAGACTCCAACATGCCTTTTGGCAAACACCAAACATGTTTGCTTATTTTTTTCTTTAAGCAATGGCTTTTTTCTGGCCACTCTTCCATAAAACCCAGCTCTGTGGAATGTACGGCTTAAAGTAGTTCTATGGACAGATACTCCAATATCCGCTGTAGAGCTTTGCTCCTTCAGGGTTATCTTTGGTCTCTTTGTTGCCTCTCTGATTAATGGCCTTCTTGCCTGGTCTGTGAGTTTTGGTGGGCGGTCCTCTCTTGACAGGTTTGTTGTGGTGCCATATTTTTTCCATTTTTTAATAATGGATTTAATGGTGCTCCGTGGGATGTTCAACGTTTTGGATATTTTTTAATAACCCAACCCTGATCTGTACTTCTCCAAAACGTTATCCCTGACTTGTTTGGAGAGCTCATTGGTCTTCATAGTGCCGCTTGCTTGGTGGTGCCCCTTGCTTAGTGGCGTTGCAGACTCTGGGGCCTTTCAGAACAGGTGTATATATACTGAGATCATGAGAAAGATTATGTGACTTCTGGAGGTAATTGGTTGCACCAGATCTTATTTAGGTGTTTCATAGCAAAGGCAGTGAATAAATATGCATGCACCAATTTTCAGTTTTTTTTTTTTTTGAATTCTTTGAAACAAGTTATTTTTTTCACTTCACCAATTTAGACTATTTTGTGTATGTCCATTACATGAAATCCAAATAAAAATCCATTTAAATTACAGGTTGTAATGCAACAAAATAGGAAAAACGCCAGGGGGATGAATACTTTAGCAAGGCACTGTTATTAAGCCCCCCATGATAAACGTGTCCACCCTAATCTCACAGGGCTACTTAATAGGGAATAACAGTGGTCATACCACGGGTTGGAGAAAAAAAAAACTAAATAAGAGAGAGTGAGTGAGGAGGAGTGAGGGAAGGGGGAGAGAGAAGAGAGAGAAAGGGGAGAAGAAAAGAGTGAGAAACAGATAGGGAGAGAGTGAAGGAAAAAGTCAGAGAGAAGACACTCAGGCATTTCCTGACCTCTCTGATGGTAGAAGCAGACGTGTCGGTCTAGCTAACCTGCCGGTTGCCTCTCGGCTGCGCCTCCCTCAGTTCGACGCCCAGATGCTTGCCGGCGTATGCCTCTGAGCTTATCAGGCACTCCCAGACACTGACTCCAGCGCATGGAGAGTGGGGAGAGCCCAGGCGCAGTGAAAAGAGCGTCACGGAGAGGAGTAGTAGGTGAGTTTACCAAGATGAAGCAGACGCATCGGGGTCTTATTTTTCTTCCCCCTCCAAACACTTATTTCGTTGCTGGTGCCTGGACCTCTCTAGGGATAGTGGCAGTAGTAGGTTTTATTGGTTTCCCGCAGTCAAAGACTGAATTGTGAACCAATTTACAATCGTAACATCAATCATATAGAATTATCAAATAGTGAAATCCTGAACTAGCAAAACACTTAATACAACACTGAGACTGTCTAGACTGGGAAGTGTCTTGACTGGGAAGTGTCTAGACTGGGAAGTGTCTTGACTGGGAAGTGTCTAGACTGGGAAGTGTCTTGACTGGGAAGTGTCTTGACTGGGAAGTGTCTAGACTGGGAAGTGTCTTGACTGGGAAGTGTCTAGACTGGGAAGTGACTCACAGTGTACTGTAAAGAAGGTTTAATAAAGGTGGAAGAAGCTTTTTAGTAGTTTAGAGTTATTGTTTTATTTACTAGGTTCAATTATTTTAAAGTTTGAGTGGAAGAGGCTATCTGGGCAATGTTCATCATCATAAAACAAAGTATATTTCTTGACATGAAGGTTTACATACAGTATGTGTGCAGTTGTAATGAAGCGGGAGATGTACAGTAAATCCAACATTAAAATGTCATCAGCTAGTACGTATGGCATCGTAAAATGTCAAAAGCCATCCTTGCTGATGCCAGTTGATTAATTTGCCAATCAATCAATATTTATCATCCCAGAGGGAGATATTTAATGTGCAAGAAGGCATCACACGTAAAAACAATAAAACATATACAATTCATACAATGGAAACAGCTGAATGTTGATTTTAACCCATTTTTACAAAATATGCAATGATTACATGTAGCTGCCAACCAGGAATGATTATGTTACAAACTTTCCCCCCCTCACAACAGTCATCATATAACAGTCTTACAGTCTGAACTGCCATTAATCATTTACTCTTTTTGTGAATTTGACTGTCATTTTGACAGTGCTTTACATTGAGCCTGCATTTGGCCACACTTATGACAGAGAAATTGCAGCCATTTTGACTGGTAGGGTTCAGGTAAAGTGCCAATATAATGGCTAGCACTCTCCAGCCCTCTAATCGACTATATAATGTAATTTTGTCTGCTTCGGCAATTTATTGACAGGAGCATCCAAGGAGCTTGTTGTTCTCTCTGTTGACATCTAAAGGCATGGAAAACACACAATTATCATCTCATTACTGTGCTTCTCCATCACTGCAATCCTGACATGTAATACACCTCTGGGTATGTCACTGGCTGCTATCTTTAGCAGTGGTTGAGTGGTGGTGGTGGGAAGGGGGAGGAGAGTGGAGGAGAGGTGTAGGGATGAGGAGGAGAGAGGTAGGATGTGGGAGAGAGATGGAGGGCATAAAGAGGTAATAAAGGACAGCTTTAATTTCCATCAGCCACTCAACAGCCAATCGTTATCCATCTGCTGCCACCACATAACAACCTGCTCGGGTTTAAATCTATTTGACATTCATGAATATCAGCAGAAAAATGGAATGGTTAGATAAACCTGTACCCGGGGAAGAAAATAAATAAAACAGGGAGAAAATCTGATTTGCTGAATCCACACTGACCATTAAAAAGTGCTCCAGAACAACACTGCTTATGGATTCAGCATGTGTCAATGTCAATTTCGTATTAGAAACCCTTTGTTTTGTAGTCATTGCAGAAAATGTCATGGGATGACATACACTGTAAAAATAAATCTAGTTCTTTCAACTAAATATGATTAAGTATCTGGTTCCACAGCCTTTGTTTTGTTTGCTCAACTCTTCGGTCAAAGTGTTACCTGAACTTAACATTTTTAGTTGGCCCAAACTGGGAAAACAGGCAGAAATTGCCTCATATGTTCATTCAACTATTATTTGGACATCTTACCTATAAAAAAAGGCTTTGGTACTATATAGCTACACACAGTGCTTTAAACATACAATGTATTTAACACATATGAGTGCACTGAGCAAGTTAATTTTATCACGTTTTAGGTAAGACCCAAATGCAGACTGTGTTGAAGTAAAAATGTTTATTACAACAACAGGGGCAGGTAAAAGACAGGTCAAGGCAGGCAGGGATCAATAATCCAGAGTAGTGGCAAAGGCACAGGACGGTAAGCAGGCTCAGGGTCAGGCAGAGTGGTCAGGTAGGCGGGCTCAGGGTCAGGCAGAGTGGTCAGGTAGGCAGGCTCAGGGTCAGGCAGAGTGGTCAGGTAGGCGGGCTCAGAATTAGGACATGCAAAGATCAAAACCAGGAGAGCAAGAAAAAGAGAGACTGGGGAAAAGCAGGAGCTGAGAAAAAATGCTGGTTGACTTGACAAACAGGTATAAATACCCAGGGAATAATGGGGGACACCTGGAAGGAGGTAGAGACAAGCGAAAGACATAGAGTAAAATAGAGTAATATCCCCCACCAACATTAGATACACTGGGGCAAAAAAATATTTAGTCAGCCACCAATTGTGCAAGTTCTCCGGCTGACCTCAGCTCTGATAAAAGTACATTAAAAAAAAGTATTTATCATAGTGATTAAGGAGAAACATTAAAATAGAGTAATATTCCCCACCAACATTAGATACAGTGGGGCAAAAAAGTATTTAGTCAGCCACCAATTGTGCAAGTTCTCCCACTTAAAAAGATGAGAGAGGCCTGTAATTTTCATCATAGGTACACTTAAACTATGACAGACAAAATAAGAAAAAAAATCCAGAAAATCACATTTTTAATGAATTTATTTGCAAATTATGGTGGAAAATAAGTATTTGGTCAATAACAAAAGTTTATCTCAATACTTTGTTATATACCCTTTGTTGGCAATGACAGAGGTCAAACGTTTTCTGTAAGTCTTCACAAAGTTTTCACACACTGTTGCTGGTATTTTGGCCCATTCCTCCATGCAGATCTCCTCTAGAGCAGTGATGTTTTGGGGCTGTTGCTGGGCAACACGGACTTTCAACTCCCTCCAAAGATTTTCTATGGGGTTGAGATCTGGAGACTGGCTAGGCCACTCCAGGACCTTGAAATGCTTCTTACGAAGCCACTCCTTCGTTCCCCGGGCGGTGTGTTTGGGATCATTGTCATGCTGAAAGACCCAGCCACGTTTCGTCTTCAATGCCCTTGCTGATGGAAGGAGGTTTTCACTCAAAATCTCACAATACATGGCCCCATTCATTATTTCCTTTACACGGATCAGTCGTCCTGGTCCCTTTGCAGAAAACAGCCCCAAAGCATGATGTTTCCACCTCCACGCTTCACAGTACGTATGGTGTTCTTTGGATGCAACTCAGCATTCTTTGTCCTCCAAACACGACGAGTTGAGTTGTTACCAAAAAGTTATATTTTGGTTTCATCTGACCATATGACATTCTCCCAATCTTCTTCTGGATCATCCAAATGCTCTCTAGCAAACTTCAGACGGGCCTGGACATGTACTGGCTTAAGCAGGGGGACACGTCTGGCACTGCAGGATTTGAGTCCCTGGTGGTGTGGTGTGTTACTGATGGTAGGCTTTGTTACTTTGGTCCCAGCTCTCTGCAGGTCATTCACTAGGTCCCCCCATGTGGTTCTGGGATTTTTGCTCACCGTTCTTGTGATCATTTTGACCCCACGGGGTGAGATGGAGCCCCAGATCGAGGGAGATTATCAGTGGTCTTGTATGTCTTCCATTTCCTAATAATTGCTCCCACAGTTGATTTCTTCAAACCAAGCTGCTTACCTATTGCAGATTCAGTCTTCCCAGCCTGGTGCAGGTCTACAATTTTGTTTCTGGTGTCCTTTGACAGCTCTTGGCCATAGTGGAGTTTGGAGTGTGACTGTTTGAGGTTGTGGACAGGTGTCTTTTATACTGATAACAAGTTCAAACAGGTGCCATTAATACAGGTAACGAGTGGAGGACAGAGGAATAAATAAGAAGTTACAGGTCTGTGAGAGCTAGAAATCTTGCTTGTTTGCAGGTGACCAAATACTTATTTTCCACCATAATTTGCAAATAAATTCATTAAAAATCCTACAATGTGATTATCTGTATTTTTTTCCTCATTTTGTCTGTCATAGTTGAAGTGTACCTATGATGAAAATTACAGGCCTCTCTCATCTTTTTAAGTTGGAGAACTTGCACAATTGGTGGCTGACTAAATACTTTTTACCCCACTGTAACTACTGGGAAAAAACAAAAATACTTAATAAGTCAATCAATTCAATGATGAGAGAATAGTCTGGTTGACTGATAATTGACACAGAAGATCAGAAAGCCATGAAGAGGTTGTGTGTTCAAATCCCAGGTGAGGACATGTTGAATAATAAGTACGGCATAAATAAACATTGAAACGTGTGTCAAATATGTAAGTTGAAAGCATTCTATGTTAAAAATCTTTGTGTGTGTAAACAGTTGCACAGCCCTTTTCAGTTAAGATGCCCAAACAATAACTTCTAGTTGAACGAACACATAATGTTAAATTGATTGCAAAGTTTCCTCAAGTTGGAGCAAAGCTTATCTTTATCTTCAGAAACATATTTTGGGGGGGTTCAGGTAACATTTCGACTGAAAAGTTTAGTAAACAGAAAAAAGGCTGTGGAACCAGTTACTTAATTTACATTTACATTTAAGTCATTTAGCAGACGCTCTTATCCAGAGCGACTTACAAATTGGTGCATTCACCTTATGACATCCAGTGGAACAGTAGTGCATCTAAATATTTTAAGGGGGAGGGGGGGTGAGAGGGATTACTTTATCCTATCCTAGGTATTCCTTAAAGAGGTGGGGTTTCAGGTGTCTCCGGAAGGTGGTGATTGACTCCGCTGTCCTGGCGTCGTGAGGGAGTTTGTTCCACCATTGGGGGGCCAGAGCAGCGAACAGTTTTGACTGGGCTGAGCGGGAACTGTACTTCCTCAGTGGTAGAGAGGCGAGCAGGCCAGAGGTGGATGAACGCAGTGCCCTTGTTTGGGTGTAGGGCCTGATCAGAGCCTGGAGGTACTGAGGTGCCGTTCCCCTCACAGCTCCGTAGGCAAGCACCATGGTCTTGTAGCGGATGCGAGCTTCAACTGGAAGCCAGTGGAGGGAGCGGAGGAGCGGGGTGACGTGAGAGAACTTGGGAAGGTTGAACACCAGACGGGCTGCGGCGTTCTGGATGAGTTGTAGGGGTTTAATGGCACAGGCAGGGAGCCCAGCCAACAGCGAGTTGCAGTAATCCAGACGGGAGATGACAAGTGCCTGGATTAGGACCTGCGCCGCTTCCTGTGTGAGGCAGGGTCATACTCTGCGGATGTTGTAGAGCATGAACCTACAGGAACGGGCCATCGCCTTGATGTTAGTTGAGAACGACAGGGTGTTGTCCAGGATCACGCCAAGGTTCTTAGCGCTCTGGGAGGAGGACACAATGGAGTTGTCAACCGTGATGGCGAGATCATGGAACGGGCAGTCCTTCCCCGGGAGGAAGAGCAGCTCCGTCTTGCCGAGGTTCAGCTTGAGGTGGTGATCCGTCATCCACACTGATATGTCTGCCAGACATGCAGAGATGCGATTCGCCACCTGGTCATCAGAAGGGGGAAAGGAGAAGATTAATTGTGTGTCGTCTGCATAGCAATGATAGGAGAGACCATGTGAGGTTATGACAGAGCCAAGTGACTTGGTGTATAGCGAGAATAGGAGAGGGCCTAGAACAGAGCCCTGGGGGACACCAGTGGTGAGAGCACGTGGTAATAATAATTATAATAATAATAATAATTTGTTGAAACAACTAGATTTGTGGGTGTTGTTTTTTTTATATGGTAGACATGAAGGAATGTGGTTTGTGATGACATATGGAGAAATATTGTGGTTTGTGAGGACGTTGTGGAGGACTCCCAGTAGTGTGGTGTACTGGGGATTACAGTTATTTGTATTGCTTTGGTACTATCTTCATGAGGAGAATTTTCAAAACTCTTAGTACAAAACTCCAAACTGGTAACACTTGTAACGCAGCCAGTCTCACATTCAATATCTTTCATTGTGCATTCATTTGCCTTGTAGACATCTTTCGACACACAACCATTGATCCTGGAATAAAAGTTTACTGTGAAATATAATGAGTACATCACCAAAACATAACACAATGATATCTTCTCAATTTAGTTAATTTAACAACCAGTTAATCCAATAGCATAACAGTTAAGATACGTTTCAAAACTGCCCCTTGAATGTAGTACGCTACACTACTGTAAATTACAGTCAATGAAACTGTCTTCACATAAGCCAATAATACACTTGCACTACCCATTAAAATGGACTGAACATCAAATTTCCATCATTTCTATCCTATGATCAAAAGTGTGACCGCTGAATACACCTTTCACAATGTAATCAAATGAAAGAAATGAAAGAAACAACATTTAGCAGGCACTAGTTTATATCAAGCCTGTCTTGAGCATTTGGCCACATGTTGTCATTGAAATTGCAGTAAATATCTTCATTGTTCATGCACCTGGGGAAAAAACCTTTTGGCATGGTGAATCCAAGCCTGACATCAGTCTGGATTGAAATCATTGCATGCCTCATCCATGGCCTGGAGGATGGCGGTACGCTCATGGGGATGGCAATCATACATCTACACCTGTATTGTAATCGTGTATTGTATTTTACAGTATTGTTTTGCACTTATGTATTGTAGTGGACCTGTAAATGTCTCAGTTCATAAGAGCATCGCACTAGCAACAACAGATTCCCACTGGGGTCACATCGAATAGAAGTTTTTGCTACATAAATTGCATATACAGTGCCTTGCGAAAGTATTCGGCCCCCTTGAACTTTGCGACCTTTTGCCACATTTCAGGCTTCAAACATAAAGATATAAAACTGTATTTTTTTGTGAAGAATCAACAACAAGTGGGACACAATCATGAAGTGGAACGACATTTATTGGATATTTCAAACTTTTTTAACATACAAAACTGAAAAATTGGGCGTGCAAAATTATTCAGCCCCCTTAAGTTAATACTTTGTAGCGCCACCTTTTGCTGCGATTACAGCTATAAAAAAAAACTAGAGTCGATGTCCGCGCCGCCGCGGAAATCTAATTAGCATAATAAAAATAATAGAATAAAAAAATAATAGAATAATAAAAATCTGTCCATTTAAGATAGAGATATCTGGGGTTTTTTGTTGCCTCATTCCACAGTATCCACTTCCGCATCTGCAGTGAAAGGTGACAGACCTAGAGCGGTCTTCTCACAAAATGATCTGTAGCGTCCGAACGGTTTGGCCTACAAAACTATTATGACTCCTTTATGGAAAGATGAGACTCACCAACACGATTGTGTTATCCATTTTCTCATGTGACCCGGAACGATGCCCTTAATTAATCTTCCCCAGAAACATCCACAGGGTTATGGTTCCCACAGAGCGTGGAGTACACACAAGGACCATAGGAAGTGTCTCCAACAGGGCAGGTCTGTGTGTGTGTGTGTGTGTGTGTGTGTGTGTGTGTGTGTGTGTGTGTGTGTGTGTGTGTGTGAGAGAGAGAGAGAGAGAACAGAGTAGTAATCCTATAGAGACTACAGTGACCACAGAGACTCCCATATCACCTCCACAGCACAGCAGCCATCAAGGGCTACTCTCTGCCTCTGCCCTACGGTAGGTATTGAATGATGATGATTGGGTCCAGACAAGGTCAGACTGAGGTGTGCTCAGGTCATTGAGAGAGATAGGGACATTGTTCTGCCGCGGATTGGAAATGGTACCTGTGTTCTCCTATGAGAAGAGCTGAAAGCAGCTAAACTCTTTGAGAAGTAAGGGCATGCTTTGTATTGAACAGTAATTCCAGAAACAACACTGAGAATAGATGTCCTTAACACTGGTTCCTGGTACGTGCATTAATAAAATGATATATTATATATATATTCTGATGTTCTATGATGGTCTTCATTGGCGCTCTCAATTATTAACTCAGGGTAAGGTCTTTTTAACTCTGTCCAACAGGCCGGCCTTCCCCATGGAAGAGGTCACATCGACAGCACACATGACATATACAGACGCTTGCCATGCCTTGTTATGTATGCAGTTATCCAATGATACAGCAAAAACATATTATGGCACTATTATGGCTGTATATTTTGCGTGAATATCAACAAAAAATATGACAATAAAAATATACACTAGAAATATAATGCCACAGAAATAACAGCAAAAAATATTACTGCAAAAATACTGGAAACAGTGTTTCCCAAACTCGGTCTTGGGGACCCCAAGGGGTGCATGTTTTGGTTTTTCCCTTAGCACTACACAGATGACTCAAATAATCTGATCATTAAGCTTTGGGAAAAGCTACTGAAAGACATGGTACTGCGTTTCTCATGGAATTCTGGAATATCGATCGCATTGAATGAATCTATTCCACATCCTTTACATTCTTTTCCATTGGGTGACATAAACAGGTTCCACTGCCAGATAAACGTATTTGTATAATTAACATTTGTCCACTCACACACCCACTAGCAAAATAGATAGCTACCAGCTAACTAGGAAATAGCAATAGCGGCTAACACAATTTATCCACAACTTGCCAAGAAAAGACAAACTAGCTGTTTGTAGATGTAAGAAACAATCTAATAGTGTAATTATAAAAGACTTGTGGTTTTACAGCTGAAGTCGGAAGTTTACATACTCTTAGGTTGGAGTCATTAAACTTGTTTTTCAACCACTCCACAAATTTCTTGTCAACAAACTATAGTTTTGGCAAGTCAATTAGGACATCTACTTTCTGCATGACACAAGTCATTCTTCCAACAATTGTTTACCGACAAGATTATTTCACTTATAATTCACTGTACCACAATTCTAGTGAGTCAGAAGCTTACATACACTAAGTTAACTGTGCCTTTAAACAGCTTGGAAAATCCCAGAAAATTATATCATAGCTTTAGAAGCTTCTGATAGGCTAAATGACATCAAAAATGTATTTTTATATGAATATGTAGAAACTGAGTTCTACAGCTTGACCACACTGCTGTCTCTGGCTCCACACCCACCCCACCATCTAGACGTGTGAAGGTTAGTGTCTTTACTGTAGGGAAGCAAATTATCCATCATGTATGACATTCCTGGGAGTGTGTACATGTCCATTTTTTATTACCAATAAATGTTTGTTTTGTTTTCTAGCTATGTACTTGAAAATGTATAAATTGACCAATTTGGCACATTTGGGCAAACTCCTGGCAACTTAATTTGTGATAAGGTAATTCTTCACTGGTTCAGTCTGAAACTTTGCACACCCACTACTACCATGTTGTGGACAAAATCTAAATTACACCTAGGATCATATCTGAATGTATGGTTTTTCTATTAAATTTCAATTATTATTATTTTTTTTGAAAACACATGCTTTTTTGTTTATAGTATCTTTTACCAGGTCTAATGTGTTATATTCTCCTACATTAATTTCACATTTCCACAAACTTCAAAGTGTTTCCTTTTAAATTGTATCAGGAAAATGCATATCCTTGCTCCAGGTCCTGAGCTACAGGCAGTTAGATTTGGGTATGTCTCTTCAGGCAAATTTTTAGAGTCCAATCCTTAATCCAGTTCTTACATTTGAATATACAACTAGATTTTTTTTCAAACAAAACTACACAAAATTTTATTTCTGGGACCCTCAGGATGACAAATCAGAGCCAGATTACTGAATGTAAGTACATTACTTACCATCAGAGGTGAATGTATCAAACCAGTTGTCTTGATAAGTGTTTTGTTGTTGTGCACTATCCTAAAACAATAGCATGGTATGTTTTTTCTGTACTAGTTACTGTATATTGGACACTGCAGTAAGCTTAACAATAATCAAAGCTTTCTGCCCATATAAGACAATGAAGATCAGAAAATTTCAAGAACTTTTAAACTTTCTTCAAGTGCAAAAATCATCAAGCACTATGATGAAACGGGCTCTCATGAGGACCTCCACAGGAAAGGAAAACCCAGAGTAAACTCTGCTTCAGAGGATAAGTTTATTAGAATTACCAGCCTCAGAAATTGCAGCACTAATAAATGCTTCACGGTTCATGTAACATACACATCTCAACATCAGCTGTTGAGAAGAGACTGCATGAATCAGGCCGTCATGGTCGAATTGCTACAAAGATATCTCTACTAAAGGACAGCAATAAGAAGAAGAGACTTGCTTGGGCCAAGAAACAAGAGCAATAGACATTAGACTGTTGGAAATCTGTCCTTTGATCTGATGAGTCCACATTTGAGATTTTTGGATCCCCAACCATTGTCTCTTTTTGAGACGCAGAGTAGATGAACGGATGATCTCTGCATGTGTGGTTCCCACAGTGAAGCATGGATGAGGAGGTGTGATGGTGTTGGGATGCATGGCTGGTGACAATGTCTGTAATTATTAAGAATTCAAGGCACACTTAACCAGCATGTCTACCACAGCATTCTGCAGCAACACGCTATCCCATCTGGTTTGCACTTAGTGGGACTATCATTTGTTTTTCAACAGGACAATGACCCAAAACACACCTCCAGGCTGTGAAAGGGCTATTTGACCAAGATGAGTGATGGAGTACTGCATCAGATGACCAGGCCTCCACAATCAACCGACTTCAACCCAATTGAGATGGATTGGGATGAGTTGGACCACAGAGTGAAGGAAAATCGACCAACAAGTTCTCAGCAGATGTGGGAACTCCTTCAAGACTGTTGGAAAATCATTCCACATGAAGCTGGTTGAGAGAATGCCAAGAGTGTGCAAAGCTGTCTTCAAGGCAAATGGCGACGTTGAAGAAGTTGTTTAACACTTTTTTGGTTACTACATGATACCATATGTGTTATTTCATAGTGTTGATGTCTACACTATTATTCTACAATGGAGAATATATTAAAATGTAAGAACCCTTGAATGAGTAGGTGTCTCCAAACTTTTGACTAGTAGTGTCGTATATCTATCTATCTATCTATCTATCTATCTATATATATATATATACATATGTCCTGATAGATAGATAGATAGATAGATAGATAGATAGATAGATAGATAGATAGATAGATAGATAGATAGATAGATAGATAGATAGATAGATAGATAGATAGATAGATAGATAGATAGATAGATATACATCTATCTATCTATCAGGACATATGTATATATATATATATATATACACATCTATCTATCAGGACATATGTATATATATATATATATATATACATCTATCTATCAGGACATATATATATATATACATATATATACATATGTCCTGATAGATAGATATATATATATATATATATATATATATATATGTGTCCTTATAAAGGAGGAAATGTTACGTACATGCTGAGCAAAATCAAAACTATAATGCATCCTGATGTCTTTGCTTGCTGGTTCAGGAGGGCCCCCCAAAGACAACTGCAGGTCTTGACAGTTGATCTTGCAGTCAGCAACCATCTTCTGGTAGACAGACCGCTCACTCTGAACCAGCACATGATGCTGCTCTTGCTTCTTCAGCTTTGCTGACTTAACAGCTTCTGGCAGATTGGCAGATCTGATAGTTGTTCCTCTGGCACTGCCAGCACAGGTCTGTCTGGGGCTTAGTGCTTGAGATGTGGGGCAGCAATTTTCTCCACAGATTGCTGAAGGAAGACAGCCTGACTACACGTAACTCTGGAAAATACAGAAATAATGTGAGATCAATAAAAGTAGTTCCAATCATGTTGAAGGTAAATTAAATAATCATCAATGCTTTACACACCAAGTGTTGTCATTGATTCTTTGTAGAGACGCCACACCGCTGCTTTTGTCACATGAGATGGCAGAAGCTTTCCACCAAAGTGTTTGTCTCCTGGGTGGCGTCCTGGTAATACTATTGCATTATCCTCTGCATAGTTGTTGATGAAGTTCACAACTCGCTGCAAGTCCTCGTGCTTCAGGTGTAACCCTCTCAGTCACGGATGCCATGGTTGCCCTTAGTTTGAAGATGTCATTCGGAAACAGGTGTTTTACACAACAGCCGTCTGTGTTCTCTTTTCAACTCCCTCTGCATTTGAAATCAAACGCCAGAATTGTATTCATCTCATCATACTCTGCTTCTACCAGACATTGCACTGATTTCAAAACTCGGTCAGCTTCTTCCGTGACAACAATATTGTTGGTTGCCATTTCTTCCCCATCACTGTCATCAGAAGACTCTACAATGTCTTCTTCAATTAAAATGTTTTTACCTAAATCAGAGATTTCCTCATTGTCTGTCGATATTGAATCATAACCATTCAGGGCAGTAACGATATGGAGAGCATTAGCAATACATTTGCAGTTCGCCATGGCTAATGTTATATATATTTTTTAAATGCAGTAGAAAGGATTATCTACACATAACGAGCAGCTCATTTTATAGACAGAAGATGCTGTACAGCAGATCAATCCGAAACTCATCTCTCAGCATGTCCAGCCCATCCATTGTCTCAGCCGATCATGGCTAGAGGGAAGGTTCCTGACTTGGTCTGTGGCCAAACCAATTAGGCTGGTAATTTAAAAACTTTATTCTTATTTACAGATGGCATACAAGTTTGTTATTAAGGTAAACATTTTCCAGAAGGCATTTCTGGCAAAAAAACACATTTTGATAAAAAATTCATACAAATGTTCAAATGATTCTCCTGTACTGAGTAAAGGGTCTGAATACTTATGTAAATGTAATATTTAACTTTTTATTTTCAAGAAGTTTGCAAATATTTCTAAAATCCAATTTTTGCTTTGTCATTATTGTGTATTGTGTGTAGATTGAGGAGGGATTTAAAAAAAAAATCAATTTTAGAATAAGTCTGTAATGTAACAAATTGTGGAAAAAGTGAGAGGGGTCTGAATACTTTCCGAATGCACTGAGTTCTTGTTTTTAATTTTCATGGTTTTACACCGGCAGGTGATTATAATTAACATTATAATTAAGCAATAAGGCTTGAGGGTTGTGGTATATGGCCAATACACCACAGCTAAGGGCTGTTTTTATGCATGGCACAATGCGGAGTGCCTGGATACAGCCCTTAGCCATGGTATATTGGCCATATACCACAAATCCTCAAGGTTCCTTATTGCTATCATAAACTGGTTACCAATGTAATGAGAACACTAAAAATAAATGTTTTGTCATACGTGTGGTATACAGTCTGATATACCACAGCTTTCAGCCAATCAGCATTCAGGGCTCGAACCACCGCTCGTGCGTATGCATGTGCAGTTCAAATAAAAAGCACATCTTTGTGATTGAGCACCCCAAAGCCTACCAAACAACCCCAAACAGGTAGCCCAAATAGCCCAAAATACCCCCCAAAAAACACAAACAGTAAGCCAAACCCAAACACCCCCAAAGAGTTACCCCAAAGTACCCCAAATAACCAACCTCAAACAGTCCCAAAACGTACCCCAAACAAATCCAAACAACCCAAAAACAGGTACCCCAAAGTATCCCAAAATACCCCAAACACCCTTAAATACCCTAAACAACCCCAAACAGGTACCCCAAAGTACCCCAAACAAAGTAACCCAAAGTACCTCAAACAACTCCAAACCAGTACCCAAAAATACCAAACACCAAACCTGAAAAACCTTTCCCCCCAAAGTTTTACAAACAATCCCCAAAAACAACCCTAAAGTACCCCAATCGACCCCAAACAGGTACCCCAAAATACCCCAAATAATCACAAACAGGTTACCAAACTACCCAAAACAGGTACCCCTTAAGTACCACAAACGACCCAAGAAAAAACCCAAACAGGTACCCCAAAGTAACCTAAAATACCCGAAACAACCCCAAGCAGGTACCCTAAAATACCCAAAACAACTCCAAACAGGTACCCTAAAGTACCACAAACACCAAACTACCCCAAACAGGTACCCGAAAGTATCCCAAACAACCCCAAATAGGTGACATAAAGTTCCCCAATGAACCCCAAAAAACAACAAACAGATACCACTTAAGTACCCCAAACAACCCCTGAAAAAATCCAATCAGGTGCCACAGACAACCCCAAACATCCCCAAACAGGTGAAACAAAGTACCCCAATCAACTCCAAACAGGTATCCAAGGTATACTGCCAGATCACTGACCCCCTCCCTGTTCGAGTCCTGCATGGCCACACAGTCGTGGGTGAACATGGAGTACAAAATGGAACTAAGCACACACCCCTGGAGGGCCCCGTGTTGAATCTCAGCATGGCGGTGTTATTGCTTTATGCTTTTGAAAATAAAGAAGGCATGCATTTTCTGGGTCTGTGTTTTATCTTTTCGTGGATATTGCACCTGAGCTGTAAAAAAAAGCCTTATCAACATTTGAGTCAAAGGGAATCTGTCAAAGATATAAATAAATAAAAAAATAAACAAATTGCATTTAAGCACATATTCTGCAAATTATGGAATTCACACCTACACTACCGTTCAGAAGTTTGCGGTCACTTAGAAATGTCCTTGTTTAAAAAATATAAAAAATTGAGATAACATCAAATCGATCAGAAATACAGTGTAGACATTGTTAAATGTTGAAAATGACTATTGTAGATGAAAATGGCAGATTTTTAATGGAATATCTACATAGATGTACAGAGGCACATTATCAGCAACCAACTCCTGTGTTCCAATGGCACGTTGTATTAGTTATTCCAAGTTTATCATTTTAAATGGCTAATTGATTATTAGAAAACCCTTTTGCAATTATGTTAGCACAGCTGAAAACTGTTGTGCTGTTTAAAGAAGCAATAAAACTCGCCATATTTAGACTAGTTGAGTATCTGGAGCATCAGCATTTGTGGGTTCGTCTCGTGAGCGCTGAGCAGCAGCCAAAACGAGCAGTTGCTTGCACACTTGCAGACTGTCTGTTGTTTTTTTTCCATCTCTGTCATTTCCGGTCACAACTTGCAGACTTGTGCCACGTTCTGACCATAGTTCTTGTGTGTTTTCCTTGTTTTAGTGTTGGTCAGGATGTGAGCTGGGTGGGTATTCTATGTTGTTTGTCTAGTTTGTCTATTTCTATGTTTGGCCTGATAGGGTTCTCAATCAGAGGCAGGTGTTAGTCATTGTCTCTGATTGGGAACCATATTTAGGTAGCCTGTTTTGTGTTGGTATTTGTGGGTGGTTGTTTCCTGTCTTTGTTTTCTGCACCAGTTAGGACTGTTTCGCCACGTTTATTGTTTTGTAGTTTGTTCATGTTTAGTTTCTCTTATTAAAGAACCATGAACTTTAACCACACTGCATTTTGGTCCTCCTCTCCTTCCCAGGAAGAAAGCCGTTACAACTTGTTTACGTGCTGCAGTGCGTTTTGTTGCTAACATTACTTTTGCTACCTGACAACTTTACTGTTTTTACTTTTTAATTATGTATATTTCTTGTATTTCCTTCAACTCAAAAAAAAATTCCCATTCAACTTTTTCACTCCGGACACTTTATCTGGATGTGGTTTGTCAGGACCTCCACCAGCCGAAGCTAAGTAGTAACATTAACATGATGCCTTCCAATTGCAGTCACTGTACTCATAATATACAGGAGAACAATCGCCTTACGGCGAGGATAGTTGTGTTGCAAGCCCAGCTTCAGACGCAATCGTTAGGCAAGGGTAATTTCAGTGTAGGAAAGGATGAAACAGCGTCTGTGCCACCAGTAAGTACAGATACACAGTCCCTGCAGCTGGACAACTTTCTCATGGCTTCTGGAGGGAAATGCTGTAGGAATGCTCAACCTGTGTCGCTTATTCAGCCGACATAAACTTTGAACCGGTTCTCCCCATTATGCAGGGAGTCGGAGTCAGGCCGAGCCTTCTCTGGGCTCTACTCCTCCCGTTACGGGGTCTGAGACGCCGAAGCCTCCCACCATTAGCTCTGACAAATTGAAAACCCTAGTCATTGGCGACTCCATTACCCGCAGTATTAGACTTCAAAATAATCGTCCAGCAATCATACACTGTTTACCAGGGGGCAGGGCTACCGACGTTAAGGCTTATCTGAAGATGGTGCTGGCTAAAACTGGCGAGTGTAGAGAGTATAGGGATATTGTTATCCACGTCGGCACCAACGATGTTAGGATGAAACAGTCACCAAGCACAACATAGCTTCAGCCTGTAAATCAGCTAGAAAGATGTGTCGGCATCGAGTAATTGTCTCTGGCTGCCTCCCAGTTAGGGGGAGTGATGAGCTCTACAGCAGAGTCTCACAACTCAATCGCTGGTTGAAAACTGTTTTCTGCCCCTCCCAAAAGATAGAATTTGTAGATAATTGACCCTCTTTCTGGGACTCACCCACAAACAGGACCAAGCCTGGCCGGTTGAGGAGTGACAGACTCCATCCTAGCTGGAGGGGTGCTCTCATCTTATCTAGGAACATAGACAGGGCTCTAACTCCCCTAGTTCCTCAATGAAATAGGGTGCAGGCCAGGCAACAGGCTGTTAGCCAGCCAGCCTGCCAGCTTAGTGGAGTCTGCCACTAGCACAGTCAGTGTAGTGAAACAGTGTATGTGCCTCGACCTAGGTTGGGCAAAACTAAACATGGCGGTGTTCGCCTTAGCAATCTCACTGGAATAAAGACCTCCTCCATTCCTGACATTATTGAAAGAGATTGAGATACCTCACATCTCAAAATAGGGCTACTCAATGTTAGATCCCTCACTTCCAAGGCAGTTATGGTCAATGAACTAATCACTGATCATAATCTTGATGTGAGTGGCCTGACTGAAACATGGCTTAAGCCTGATGAATTTGCTGTGTTAAATGAGGCCTCACCTCCTGGTTACAATAGTGACCATATCCCCCGCGCATCCCGCAAAGGCGGAGGTGTTGCTAACATATACGATAGCAAATTTCAATTTACAAAAAAAACAGACGTTTTCGTCTTTTGAGCTTCTAGTCATGAAATCTATGCAGCCTACTCAATCACTTTTTATAGCTACTGTTTACAGGTCTCCTGGGCCATATACAGCATTCCTCACTGAGTTCCCTGAATTCCTATCGGACCTTGTAGTCATAGCAGACAATATTTACATTTTTGGTGACTTTAATATTCACATGGAAAAGTCCACAGACCCACTCCAAAAGGCTTTCGGAGCCATCATCGACTCAGTGGGTTTTGTCCAACATGTCTCCGGACCTACTCACTGCCACAGTCATACTCTGGACCTAGTTTTGTCCCATGGAATAAATGTTTTTCCTCATAATACTGGACTATCGGACCACCATTTTATTACGTTTGAAATCGCAACAAATAATCTGCTCAGACCCCAACCAAGGATTATGAAAAGTCGTGCTATAAATTCTCAGACAAACCAAAGATTCCTTGATGCCCTTCCAGACTCCCTCTGCCTACCCAAGGATGTCAGAGGACAAAAATCAGTTTACCACCTAACTGAGGAACTCAATTTAACCTTGCGCAATACCCTAGATGCAGTCGCACCCCTAAAAACTAAAAATATTTGTCGTAAGATACTAGCTCCCTGGTATACAGAAAATACCCGAGCTCTGAAGCAAGCTTCCAGAAAATTGGAACGGAAATGGCTCCACACCAAACTGAAAGTCTTGGAAAGACTGTACCGTGCAGTATCGAAGAGCCCTCCCTCACTGCTGCTTAATCATCCTATTTTTCAAACATAATTGAGGAAAATAAGAACAATCCTAAATGGATTTTTGATACTGTCGCAAAGCTAACTAAAAAACAGAGAGAGGATGGCTTTCACTTCAGCAGTGATAAATTCATGAACTTTGAGGAAAAGATCATGATCATTAGAAAGCAAATTACAGACTCCTCTTTAAATCTGCATATTCCTCCAAAACTCAGTTGTCCTTGGCCTGCACAACTCTGCCAGGACCTAGGATCAAGGGAGACACTCAAGTGTTTTAGTACTATATCTATTAACACAATGATGAAAATAATCATGGCCTCTAAACCTTCAAGCTGCATACTGGACCCTATTCCAACTAAACTACTGAAAGAGCTGCTTCCTTTGCTTGGCCCTCCTATGTTGAACATAATAAACGGCTCTCTATCCCCCAGATGTGTACCAAACTCACTAAAAGTTGCAGTAATGAAGCCTCTCTTGAAAAAGTCAAACATTGACCGAGAAAGGATTTTAAAATCCTATCCGCCTATATCAAATCTCCCATTCCTCTCAAAACATTTTTAAAAAGCTGTTGTGCAGCAACTCACTGCCTTCCTGAAGACAAACAAGGTATACGAAATGCTTCTATCTGGTTTTAGACCCCATCATAGCACTGAAACTGCACTTGTGAAGGTGGTAAATGACCTTTTAATGGCATCAGACCGAGGCTCTGCATCTGTCCTCGTGCTCCTAGACCTTAGTGCTGCTTTTGATACCATCGATCACCACATTCTCTTGGAGAGATTGGAAACCCAAAATGGTCTACACGGACAAGTTCTGGCCTGGTTTAGATCTTATCGGTTGGAAAGATATCAGTTTGTCTCTGTGGATGGTTTGTCCTCTGACAAATCAACTGTAAATGTCGGTGTTCCTCAAGGTTCCGTTTTAGGACCACTATTGTTTTCACTATATATTTTACCTCTTGGGGATGTCATTCGAAAACATTATGGTCCTCTATTACCTCTTGCCTCTACTTGGGACGCTTGCGTCCCAACTAGAGCTCTGGAAATGCAAATGCGCTACGCTAAATGCTAATAGTATTAGTTAAAACTCAAAAGTTCATTAAAATACACATGCAGGGTATCAAATTAAAGCTACACTCGTTGTGAATCCAGGCAACGAGTCAGATTTTTTTTTAAATGCTTTTCGGCGACAGCATGAGAAGCTATTATCTGATAGCATGCACCAATACACTTCAACACAAAAGCACAGCAGGGGACGTAAACAAAATAATTAGCATTTCGGCGTTACACAAACCGCACAATAAAATAGAAAACAGTCATTACCTTTCACCATCTTCTTTGTTGGCACTCCTAGATGTCCCATAAACACTATTGGGTCTTTATTTCGATTAAATCGGGCCATATAAAGCCAAGATATCGTTATATGTAGACTGTGTGATAAACGGAAAAAACAGCGATTTCACAACGTAACGTCATTTTTTTAAATTCAAAAAGTAGACGATAAACTTTCACAAAACACTTCGAAATACGTTTGTAATGCTACTTTAGGTATTAGTAAACGTTAATAAGCGATAAAAATCATCCATAGGCGATGTCAAAATCATTAGCTGTCGTCTTGGAAAAAATTTCACGAGAGAGCTCTTCCGGAATGATCTGGGCGGAGACCGGAGGTAAGTGGTGCCCCTGTTTCGGTTCAACCAAGAATCAAAGAGGATTCAATTCACAAGACTCTAGACAACATGGGGATGCTGTGGGAGTTGAATGCTCGGTCTTATCTAATTCGGCTCACTGTTAACAATTGCTGGAAGTGGCACAAGGATATTTATTTCCATTTTCTGTGATCAGGTTTTCCTGCGCTTTCCGATGTAACGCACGTTATGTAATAGCCACAGTCGTGATTTAACCAGTTTTAAAAACGTCCGAGGGTTTCCTATCCACACATTCTAACCATATGAACGTACTATATTCCTGGCATGAGTAGCAGGGCGCTGAAATGTTGCGCGATTTTTAACAAAATGTTCAAAAAAGTAGAGGGTAGGAGCAACAGGTTAACTTTCACTGCTATGCGGATGACACACAGCTGTACATTTCGATGAAACATGGTGAAGCACCAAAATTGCCCTCGCTGGAAGCCTGTGTTTCAGACATAACGAAGTGGATGGCTGTAAATGTTCTACTTTTAAATTCGGACGAAACAGAGATGGTTGTTCTAGGTCCCAAGAAACAAAGAAATCTGTTGAATCTGACAATTAATCTTGATGGTTGTACAGTCGTCTCTAATAAAACTGTGAAGGACCTCTGCGTTACTCTGGACTCTGATCTCTCTTCTGACTAAAATATCAAGACTGTTTCAAGGACAGCTTTTTTCAATCTACATAACATTGCAAAATCAGAAATGTTCATCAAAAGTGATGCAGAAAAATGTATCAATTAATCCTTCTAGGTTAGATTACAGCAATGCTCTACTTTCCGGCTACCTGGAGAAAGCACTAAATAAACTTCAGTAAGTGCTAAATACGGCTGCTAGAATCCTGACTAGAACCAAAAAAATTGATCATATTACTCCAGTGCTAGCCTCCCTACACTGGCTTCCTGTTAAGGCAAGGGCTGATTTCAAGGTTTTACTCCTAACCTACAAAGTATTACATGGGCATGCTCCTACCTATCTTTCCGATTTGGTCCTGCTGTACATACCTACATGTACGCTACGGTCACAAGATGCAGGCCTCCTAATTGTCCCTAGAATTTCTAAGCAAACAACTGGAGGCAGGGCTTTCTCCTATAGAGCTAAATTTTTATGGAATGGTCTGCCTACCCATGTGAGAGACGCAGACTCGGTCTCAACCTTTAAGTCTTTACTGAAGACTCATCTCTTCCGTAGGTCCTATGATTGAGTGCAGTCTGGCTCAGGAGTGTGAAGGTGAACGGAAAGGCACTGGAGCAACGAACCGCCCTTGCTGTCTCTGCTTGGCCGGTTCCCCTTTCTCCACTGGGATTCTCTGCCTCTAACCCTATTACAGGGGCTGAGTCACTGGCTTACTGGTGCTCTTCCATGCCGTCTCTCAGAGTGGTGCGTCACTTGAGTGGGTTGATTCACTGACGTGGTTTTTGGTGTGGTTTTTGCTCTGACGTGAACTGTCAACTGTGGGACCTTATATAGACAGGTGTGTTAATTTCCAAATCATGTCCAGTAAATTGAATTTACCACAGTTGGACTCCAATCAAGTTGTATCAACATCTCAAGGATGATCAATGGAAACAAGACGCACCTGAGCTCAACTTCGAGTCGTGTAGAAAAGGGTCTTTATACTTATGTAAATAAGCTATTTCCATTATTTATTTTTAATGAATTTGCGTACATTTCTAAAAAACAGTTTTTGCTTTGTCATTATGGGGTATTGTGTGTAGATTCATGAAGGGGTAAAAATAATTTAATCCATTTTAGAATAAGGCTGTAACATAACAAAATGTTGAAATAGGGAAAGGGGTCTGAAAACTTTCTTAATGCACTTTATGTTCAGTTTGTGTCTCCGTATATACAGTTGAAGTCGGAAGTTTTCATACACCTTAGCCAAATACATTTCAACTCAGTTTTTCACAATTCCTGACATTTAATCCGAGTAAAAATTCCCTGTTTTTGGTCAGTTAGGATCACCACTTCTGTTTTAAGAATGTGAAATATCAGAATAATAGAATAGTAGAGAATGATTTAGTTCAGATTTTATTTCTTTCATCACATTCCCAGTGCGTCAAAAGTTTACATACACTCAATTAGTATTTGGTAGCATTGCCTTTAAATTGTTGAACTTGGGTCAAACGTTTTGGGTAGCCTTCCACAAGCTTCCCAAAATAAGTTGGGTGAATTTTGGCCCATTCCTCCTGACAGGGCTGGTGTAACTGAGTCAGGTTTGAAGGCCTTGCTCGCACACGCTTTTTCCCACAAGTTTTCTATAGGATTGAGGTCAGGGCTTTGTGATGGCCACTCCAATACCTTTACTTTGTTGTCCTTAAGCCATTTTTCCACAACTTTGGAAGTATGCTTGGGGTCATTGTCCATTTGGAAAACCCATTTGCGATCAAGCATTAACTTCCTGACTGATGTCTTGAAATGTTGCTTCAATATATCCACACAATTTTATTTTCGCATGAAGCCATCTATTTTGTGAAGTGCACCAGTCCCTCCTGCAGCAAACACCCCCACAACATGATGCTGCCACCCCCGTGCTTCACGTTTGGGATGGTGTTCTTTGGCTTGCAAGCCTGCCCCATTTCCCTCCAAAAATAACAATGGTCATTATGGCCAAACAGTTCTATTTTTGTTTCATCAGACCAGAGGACAGTTTTCCAAAAAGTACGATCTTTGTCCCCATGTGCAATTGCAAACCGTAGTCTGGCTTTTTTGTGGCGGTTTTTGAGCTGTGGCTTCTTCCTTGCTGATCTGCCTCGCAGGTTATGTCGATATAGGACTCGTTTCACTGTGGCTATAGCTACTTTTGTACCTGTTTCCTCCAGCATCTTCACAAGGTCCTTTGCTGTTGTTCTGGGATTGATTTGCACTTTTCGCACCAACGTACGTTCATCTCTAGGAGACAGAACGCGTCTACTTCCTGAGCGGTATGACGGCTGCGTGGTCCCATGGTGTTTATACTTGCGTACTATTGTTTGTACAGATGAATGTGGTACCTTCAGGCATTTGTAAATTGCTCCCAAGGATGAACCAGACTTGTGGAGGTCTACAATTTTGTTCTGAGGTCTTGGCTAATTTCTTTTCATTTTCCCATGATGTCAAGCAAAGAGGCACTGTAGGTAGATGGTAGGCCTTGAAATACATCCACAGATACACCTCCAATTGACTCAAATGATGTCAATTAGCCTATCAGAAGTTTCTAAAGCCGTGACATAATTTTCTGGAATTTTCCAATCTGTTTTAAAGGCACAGTCAACTTAGTGTATGTAAACTTCTGACCCACTGGAATTGTGATACAGTGAATTATAAGTGAAATAATCTGTCTGTAAACAATTGTTGGAAAAATGACTTGTGTCATGCACAAAGTAGATGTCCTTAGCGACTTGCCAAAACTACAGTTTGTTATCAGGAAATTAAAACAATGTTTTAATGACTCCAACCTAAGTGTATGTTAGCTTCCGACTTCAACTGGATATAGTACCAGTCAAAAGTTTGGACACACCTACTCATTCAGGGGTTTTTCTTAATTTTATATTATAGAAAACTAGTGAAGACATCAAAACTATGAAATAACACATGGAATCATGTAGTAACCAAAAAAAGTGTTAAACAAATCAAAATATATTTTATATTTGAGATTCTCCAAAGTAGCCACTGTGCCTTGATGACAGCTTTGCACACTCTTGGAATTCTGACAAACAGCTCCATTAGGCAGTCATCTGGAATGCATTTCAATTAACAGGTGTTCTTTGTTAAAAATGTATTTGTGTAAACAATTGTTGGAAAAATGACTTGTGTCATGCACAAAGTAGATGTCCTAACCGACTTCCCAAAGCTATAGTTTGTTAACTAGATGTTTGTGGAGTGGTTGAAAAATGACTTTTAAAGACTCCAACCTAAGTGTAGGTGAACTTCCGACTTCAACTGTATGTGCACACACAGATTTCTGTGTATGTGCATGCTTTTATTGGCTTATGCGTGTGTGTGTGTGTGTGTGTGTGTGTATAGCATTGTACTCAGCTGTTCAGTGTAACACTCAGGTTTGCCATTTGCCCATCTCCATCTCCAGTGAGACGGTGAGAGTTGCTCCCTGCAGCAGATGGCAGAGTTATGCTCTGCAGAGGTGAAAAATAACCCATTAGCCTCAGAAATTAATGGCTTTTTCTCTTTAGCTATCAGCCTTGAATATACCTGACCAGACTGGAGCTACTCTCTTACCATGACCAACCAAGTCTTTATAATCAGGCTGTCTGTGTCATATGCCTCACCTCCACCATGGTTCAACAGTATATGTGAACTCCGTAGTTCAAAGTACTCCGTGGATCAAAGTATTTTATGACGGCCAAAGCCCTGCGCGTAGACATGACTGGCAGACACAATCCCACACTAGAGGGGGTCAGGAGATGGGAGAGTACAGTCCTACTACACTGGACAACATAAGGTGCGTAGAGGAAACATTTTCACACTATGTGCAGGACAACAATCCGATCCCCATGAGTAGGGCAGACGTATCACATATCTCAGCTGAAATGGCATACTGTAAAGTTAGACTGGGGTTGAAGAGCATAATTTATCGGCTCCCAAGGACAAAGACTGAGTGAATTGAACATTGGAGTTTGTGCCTGGTGATCCAGAGTCTACAACAATGACCTTTCATTCCAAGAAGAAGAATAAGAGGGAAAATGCTCAAAATGAATCTGGGAAAGTCACTGAGACCAGTGACAATCATAACCTAATAGAAAACTGAGGATAATAAGGGACCCGGAAGGCGCTGCAACTTTCTGCGGAATACAAAAGACAGCCAAACATCAATGATGACCTTCAGTCAACCAACACCCAAGCGGCCCAGGATACCAAGCTCCCCATCGGAGCCTGGAGTTAGGTGCAGGAAAAAAGGCAGGTAGGGACTGTGGTGGAAAAAGTACTCAATTATCATACTTGAGTAAAAGTAAAGATACCTTAAAAGAAAAGGACTCGAGTAAAAGTCACCCTGCAAAATGTTACTTGAGTAAAAGTCTAAAAGTATTTGGTTTTAAATATACTTAAGGATCAAAAGTAAAAGTATAAATACTTTAAATTTCCTTATATTAGGCAACCCAGACAGCACGGTTTTCTAGTTTTTGAAATCTACAGATAGCCAGGGACACACTATCAGACATAATTTACAAATGAAACATTTGTGTTTAGTGAGTCTGCCAGATCAGAGGCAGTAGGGAGGACCAGGGATGTTCTCTTGATAAGTGTGTGAATTAGACCTGTCCTGCTAAGCATTCAAAATGTAACAAATACTTTTGGCTGTCAGGGAAAATGTAAGGAGTAAAAAGTACATTATTTGCTTTGGGAATGTAGTGGAGTAAAAGTTGGCAAAAATTTAAAATAGTAAAGTAAAGTACAGATACCCCAAAAAACTACTTAAGTAGTACTTTAAATTATTTTTACTTAAGTACTTTACACCACTGAATCAGGATGTAATTCTAGGAGAAGTGGAGAAATGTTCCCTAATTAGCAATCCAAACCAAAATCATTGATGAATGGTGGAACATGAATGATTGAAATAATCTATATTTGAGTAGCCTGTATTATCTGGTTCAGAGAAGGACATGCTGTGTATGTGAACATAACCTCTCTCGCTAACATGCTTTTTAAGAGAATGTGCAATCTGCAGATAATCTCATTTTAATGCAAACTCTTGTCCCAAACAAAACCCGTCTTTTAGACAAACTCAGTTCCCTCAACTCAGCTATGAGAAAACATTGCACCATGAAACTTTTTGAAACCGTTAATCAGGCTACAATTCTCTGGGACCCTCGCTCCAAGCCTAGAGGAATATTATGAGGTCATCTGAATATTCATAGCATTATTTCTAAATGTTAACAGTTAGAACATTTATTGAATGACTTTAATCTTTATTTTTTTTCTGTTTCTCTGAGACATGGATGAAGAAATCTTCTCATATTTCTGCCTTTAATGTCCCTGGATATTCCATATTCAGGAGGGACAGGGGAGGAGGCAGAGGGGGTGGATTGCGTATGGATTGCTTATATAACTTTAACCTGTTGCGACGAGCAATCCCGTATCCGGGATCCTATTTATAGCCTCAAGCTCATTACCATAACGCAACGTTAACTATTCATGAAAATCGCAAATTAAATTAAATAAATATATTTCAAGCTTAGCCTTTTGTTAACAACACTGTCATCTCAGATTTTCAAAATATGCTTTTGAACCATAGCTAAACAAGCATTTGTGTAAGAGTATTGATAGCCTAGCATAGCATTAAGCCTAGCATTCAGCATGCAACATTTTCACAAAAACAAGAAAAGCATTCAAATAAAATCATTTACCTTTGAAGAACTTCAGATGTTTTCAATGAGGAGACTCAGTTAGATAGCAAATGTTCAGTTTTTCCAAAAAGATTATTTGTGTAGGACAAATCGCTCGGTTTTGTTCATCACGTTTGGGTAAGAAAAAAAACGAAAATTAAGTCATTACAACGTGAACTTTTTTCCAAATTAACTCCATAATATCGACATAAACATGGCAAACGTTGTTTAGAATCAATCCTCAAGGTGTTTATCACATACATATCGATGATAAATCATTCGTGGCAGTTGACTTTCTCCTCTGAAGAAAATGGAACGCGCATGGAGCTGGAGATTACGCAATAATTTCGATGGAGGACACCGGACGGACACCTGGTAAATGTAGTCTCTTATGGTCAATCTTCCAATGATATGCCTACAAATACGTCACAATGCTGCCGACACCTTGGGGAAACGACAGAAAGTGCAGGCTAATTCCTGGCGCATTCACAGCCAAATAAGGAGACATTGGAACACAGGGCATTCAAAATCTGGACCATTTCCTGTATGAAATTTCATCATGGTTTCGCCTGTAGCATTAGTTCTTGGGGCACTCACAGATAATATCTTTGTAGTTTTGGAAGCGTCAGAGTTTTTCTTTCCAAAGCTGTCAATTACATGCATAGTCGAGCATCTTTTCGTGACAAAATATCTTGTTTAAAACGGGAACGTTTTTTATCCAAAAATTAAAAGAGCGGCCCCTATCTCGAAGAAGTTAAATGCAATCGTATCTGATGGAAACATGCCAATTACATTAAATGTATGGGTCTAAATGTCTTCCTCTCCCCTCATATGTCTCTCACCATTATTGGATTATATGGACCACCAACAACTGATATCTCATTTTATGACCATCTAATTGCCATGCTTAAAGAATGTGATCATAAGAAGGAGATCATCTTCTTGGGCGATTTCAATATAAACTGGGAAAACAAAACTTGCAGGAAAAAACTCTGAGATCACAGAGTTTATTTGAGTCAACCAGAGTAACACATACATCCCAGACTCAAATTGATCTGGTGTTTACTAACAGACCTGATCAAATAACTAAGGCCCTTAACTTACTAACTGGCATATCTGACCACAATGTAACATTGGTGGTTAGAAAGCTCACTATAAAAGAGATTTAAGTACTATATTAACGTGCAACAGTGTGATTAAAAAATCCTGAAAAGTTAGCAGAGTAACTACGATGCAGCTATAAATCAAATTGACTTGTCTAAGCTGCTAAGCAATGAAGACCCAGAGTCTGGGTACAGAACCTTTCTGTCAGCTATTGACAAAGTGGATACCTCTTTTACCAGGAAATTTCAACGTAAGCCAAGACAGAAAACATCTACCATACCTCAACGATCTCTTGGCAGATGAGAGGATGGGATCTTTCCTTGAAAAAAAAGCACTGAAGTTTGGTCAGAATAATGACAGATGTATATTTGCATCACTGAGAAATGCGGTGGTAAGGAATATAATAAGAGCAAAAGCAGAGTTATTCGGAGTTATCAATGAAACAAAAGGAAATGGCAAAATTATTTGGGAAAATCTCAAACTAACAGGGAGAGGGGCTGAAAAATCCCCCCAAAACATCATGAATTAATGGTTAATGGCATTCTAATTCAAGACTCCAATTTCATATCCACCACCTTTAACATTTTTTTTGTTGGCTCTGCCAGGGAACTGGCTCAAAGATTTTCAACCAAGACCACAGTTCTCACTCCCATGGATAATAATAATAAACCGATATTCAGAATTCCTGAAATCTCAGCGTCAGCAGTGGATAGTATTATTAGCTTCTTCAGGAGCTCTACACCAAAATACGTATTTGGTCAAGACACTTTATTCCTGAAGAGACAAATATTCTCTGATTACCCCTATTGTACATCTAGTAAATCTGTCGATCAAATATGGGTTCTTCCCCAATGCTTGGAAGTATATTGCAGTGATACCTTTTTTTAAATATGGTATACCCAACACTGGTGGAAAATTACCAACCTATAAGCATTCTTCCAGTGCTATCAAAAGTAGCTGAAGGATGGGTGGCTGATCATCTGATTGATCACCTCAATCAGGGCAACTCAATACATCAAATGCAATTTGGATTCAGAACTAACCTGTCAAGGCTCAGGAGATGACCCAGATGCAGACTGTTTCAAAGTTTTACAAAGGGGGGCCGGCAAACGACAGGTCAAGGGCAGGCAGAGATCAGTAGTCGAGAGCAGAGTCGAAAAGGTACAGAATGGCAGGCAGGCTCAGGGCAAGCAGAGGTCAGTAATCCAGGGTGGTGTGACAAGGTACTGAATGACAGGCAGGCTCAGGGCAGGCAGAATGATCAAAAACAGGGAAAGCTAGAAAACAGGAACTGGAGACAAAAAGGCGCAAGGGAAAACAGCTGGTAGGCTTGACGAAACAAAACGAACTGGCAACAGACAAACAGAGAACACATGTATAAATACACTGTGGATAATGAGGAAGATGGGCGACACCTGGAGGGGGGTGGAGACAAGCACAAAGACAGGTGAAACAGATCAGGGTGTGACATAACCATTCTACAAAAACAGTCAATTGGTATTTTGCATTAAATCTTAACTGGACATAGGTGGTGAAGTCCGCACAGTCGTTTTGGATCTTTAAAAGGCCTTTAATACTGTGGTTCATGAGGTCCTCCTATCCAAACTATCCTACCTTAATGTGTCCACTGAAGCCATTAGTTGGATGTATTCTGACCGGTTGCATCACCACCTGGTATGGCAACTGCTCGGCATCTTTACCATAAGGCGCTGCAGAGGGTAGTGAGTATAGGTCATGCCATCCACGACCTATATACTAGGCGGTGTAAGAGGAAAGCCCAAAAAATTGTCAAAGTCTCCAGTCACCCAAGTCATAGACCATTTGCTACTCGCTGTTTATTATCTATGCATTGTCACTTTACACCTACCTAGATGAACAAATTACCTCGACTAACCAGTAACCCCACACATTGACTTTACACCGGTACCCCCTGTATATAGCCTCGTTATTGTTATTTTATTGTGTTACTTTTTATTATGTTTTACTTCAGTTGATTTGGTAAATATTTTCTTAACTCTTTCTTGAACTGCATTGTTGGTTAAGGGCTTGTAAGTAAGTCTTTCATGCTAATGTTGTATTCAGCCCATGTGACAAACAATGTTTGATTTGATTGTATTCCTATCTGACACACAGAAGTCAAGGGTCGAACTGTCTTTACTATAACATTGGGGTTCCCCAAGGGTCAATTTTAGGCCCCCTTCTGTTTACCATCTATAAATGATCTCCCACTTGCTTGCCCACAAGTTGACATGAAGATGTATGCAGATGATACAGTTCTGTATGTTCACAAAAAAATAGACAAGATATTGCTATGGTACAACATTTCTATATGGATGACTGATTCTTGCCTACATTTAAATATTGACAAGAATGTTTGTATGTACTTCTCTAAGAAATCCATGGATTATGCCCAACAAGCTGTTCTTGTTAGTGGGGAGAATCTGAAAGTTGTGTCTAACTTCAGGTATCTCAGTGTCATTTTAGACTCCAATCTGAAGAAGGTGGTTAACACGGTCAAGTTTGGATTATCCAACTTTAGGTTTATTAGACCTTTCATTCCTCTGGAGGCCGCCAAACTATACATGCATGCTATGATGTTCTCACATCTGAGATGTTGCCTCACAAGCTGGTGACAAGCAGAGGCTACTATTCTGAAACCAGTTGAATCACTCTTAAGATTTTTGATAACAAACTAAACAGTTAACACCATTGTCACATCATTCACAAGCATATTGTATTCAGTCTGGATAGCTTTAAGCAGTATGTAGATGCAAGCCTCGTCTTCAAGATCCTGCATGGTCTTGCACCTCCACACCTTCATAGAGCATCATGCTCAAGGAAAGCACCTTCAGGATAACAAGGGCAGTAAACTAGAGGGGATTGCATTGTCCCTTTTCGACACAGTAAATTCAGTCAATCTCTCTGTTAGAGCTACAATATACTGTAATGCAATGCCCATGGACTTGAGAAGCTGCACTGATTATTGTACTTTTAAATGTAAATTGAAAACATGGCTCAAATCTATCCAACCTGTACACATGAGTTATCTGTGGTTCCTCATATGTAAAGACAACAGTTGATGATAGTGTTTTTATTACGAATATGTTGTAAGAATGATATATTACTGGATATAATGTATTTGTATTTTGTATTGTTTTAGTGAGTATGTGTATTGTGGCTGTGTAATTGCCCTTACTTACCCTGGGACTACGGGTGCAAATGAGCTTTCGGGCTAACCCCGTTACATTTACATGGATGTTGCAAAATTGTAATATTGTTAATATGTTAATTAATGTGCATTGTCCCTTATAAATAAATAGGGTCTAGAGTAGATTTTACATTGTTACTCTATCTGTCAACTCTGCTATTTGGTCTGCCAGGCTGCTGATGTCATGCAGACTGTCGTTCTTGTGTTTATACTTTTTCATAACGTCACCGACCAGTTTTATGTCGGACGACAATATAATGTTCATGATGGCACTGCGACAATTGTATACAGAAATGTTGATAGACCCACCGTAAACTAGCCTGAACACATAGTCATGCTACGTAATTGCCTATGCAGTCCATATCACTCATCAAGAAAATTCAGAATCCACTCCATACTACTCATATTTTCATTTATTTATATGACTTTCCACACAAACATTTATCACACAGCCTAGTCTCTAGAGTTTACAGTAACATCACTCTGAACCCCCCACAGAACAAGGGAAATTCAATGATTTGTACTCGATGATATTCAATAAGTCCTTCATCACAATGCAATAAACACTCAATCATGCTCCTGGGGCCTTTATGACTCTTGGCTGTAATAACAAAATGTAAATGTGTTCTTTGTACTGTCACTCCCTCTCATAAATGTGCACACCGTTATCCTAAACCATCTAATCAGTTATGTGGAGGCAGTTGTGTCTACGCAAATTAATATGCAATCGTGACTCATGGATTGCTCCAAAAGTACTCTCCTTTTTCACTGTGATTCTATGCGACACACTTATAAAATAACATTTCTAGTTGTGGGTTTTTCCATTGGAGAGCGGTAAAAAGAGTAATAGAGGGACTTTGGTGAAAATGAATACCTTTCCTATCAATGGGTAAGTTGAGAGTGAATTAATGCGGCTGCTTTCCAAGCAGACACGGCACTACAGAGTGGAGACTTACTGTAGCATGTAGGGACTAGATGAAATTAAGCCAACACAGATACACTATGTATTCCAAGGCACTGTGTGTGTGTGTGTGCGTGCGTGCGTACAGGAGTGTGGTCATGAGAAACAAGCTCTCACATGGAAAGGAACCAAGGCTATGCAATATTTTTTACTATGGCCTGGATTCAATCAGATTTGGGTTCTGGCACAGTTAACATTTAAAGCTCATTTCTGATTGAGCCGACATCGTCAGCTTTTACTGTTGTCATGTCCTGTGAGGATCAAATGGCCCAGATCAGCTTGGCAATGGTTGACAATAACCAGACACTCTCCCACCCGTAAAGGGTGGTGGCGGGAACTGCCGGGTTGACAGCTCACATTCGGTTGTAAATTAAGCAGGAGAGGACTCTCTCTTTACCCTCCAGTATTGGCTAAAGGGCTGTCCTTTGTCTCCAGAGCCTTTTGCCCGCCCAAAACTCCAAAAGTGAATACCAGAACAATATTTCTAACACAACAATGTGGGGAATGGTCAGTGGGGAACGATGGAAAAATAATATAATATTGGTTTTCATTTTATGATGTCATTAAAAACCGCATGGACGAAATACTATAACTTAGAAAGTACAGTGGTTGCTCAACTAAAGGTTTTGAGATTATGCTGTGGGATTTAGAGGTAATTTGGGATTTAGTACGGTACCCTGCGTCACTGCTTCATTGCTCCAGACCACCATAAGGGGGAGTTAGAGCACTGATTATTCTTTTGGGTCCCAAGGTGATAAATGTGTCTCTACCTGACAATGAATGGGTGATATAAACCAAATAGAAACTGATAATTGTGCACAACTTCAAAATTGAATTTCAGTCAACTGAATGATGAAGAAGGTGATTGAATTTAGAAACGAAAATGTTCAATTATATTCCATGATATTCTTAAGATATATGTGTCGACTGAATATAAGCAAGTGATGTCTGCTAAATAATCAAGTTGATGGCGCGGTCATATAGCCTCGGCACCTAGATAAAGCTGAGTGACTCACTCATTCATGGCTTTGAATCAAAATAAATAAGTACCAACATTCTTTCTGATAGTCTTTAATAATTAAATGTTTTGGTTATCCTGACCTGGATGCCATGTATTATAATCTCTAAAAGGAAAAATATTACCACCGTCTCTTGTGCATGTTATTTTCCAGATTTGCCCTAATGAAAAATTCCCCTTAGATATTCATTTAGAATCCTCCAGTCCTCTAAATGTAATTATTGGCAGAGAGCCATACAGATTGCAAAATAGTTGGGAAGAGATTTTTGATGGCACTTGGTTTATGAATTGACACGCAATTTTCCGTTACTCCTGAAAGCGCTAACAATCAAATCCATTCTCTCCGTCGACCCAAACACACTATTTAAAGCTGACAGTTGATTTGATCCATTAATTCAATAAATCGCATTAGCTGACATGTTGCGGTTCATCTGATGAAGGATTGACTCGGTCTATAAGCCCAGGACGATAGTAAAACGGGCAATAAGATACACTACAAGAAAGGGAATACATATATAACCATAGAAAACGTTTGCAGGTCGGAGGGCCATCTAACAAGTGCAGATCAGAGGGGCATCAAGCGATACAGACCAATGAAGCACTGGTAAACAGCGGGAGTATCTATGACTCTCTGAGGACTGGGTAGGGTAGGTGGCCAATGCCCTCCACTTCTCCCTTCCTTCGGCGTGGGGTTCTGGGCCGGGAGGGTCGGGAAGGTGGCTTCGGCTCTCGCCCGAGCTCGGATCCCCACATCTCCATGTCGCCTGGGTTGCGACTGACCAGCTCCATCGTCCCTTTCCCCATTAGGCACGGCCACGTGGTGCACCCCCTTTCCCTGTTAGGCACGGCCTTATGGCGCACCCCCAATATCAAGGTGCACATGGGTCTATTTATATAGAAATTATTAAAGAATTAGACCTCTCACTAAAGGCGACAGTCATACAAAAGTTATACTTTTGGAATATAGCAATAAGAATGTCAGTATAATATGCAGTGTAGATCACCTCCTATTACCCTTCTCAGAGTTTTAAGAATTGTGTGTGTTCAATTATTTGTGACATTGTGGCATTTAAAGCATATTAAAGATAGAAGCAATAGGATTGGAAGCAATAGCCTACCCGCGTGTGGTCAACTATTTCAGCACTGTTTTGCGTTGCTCTGAGACAAGCATGGGGACTGGTCTTGGCAAATCAATTAGGTTTTATTTTCACTGAAGCTCCGTCTGGGTATTGGTTAGACTACAATTAGGGTGTGGAAACGTTAGGATTATAGCCTACTCCCAACCGGTCATGTTGTACAGCACCATATTTTCCTAACGGAAACCCAGAGGGTTTCGTTTTTAGTTTTTCTTGGAATAGAAACACAATAATATTAATCAAATTAATTAAGCAACATTCCTTAAAATCCATCCCATATACTATGTTCTTACAAAAAAGGTTTTAAATTCTCCAGTGCAGCCAATATTAAAGACTGTCAAATGCTTCTCAAATATGCCCTCTGGTGGTCAAACTAGCAGTAACTTGCGTTAATGGCATCAATGGCTGACACTTAAATAACGTGCCATAGAATTCTGTGGCAGCCCACAAGGTGTGCTGCATTATGACGCAAATTTTACAGGAAGAACCACTATATATCTACTTTATCTGACAATTTTCCATCCAATATATTGTGCATATGACACGAAAAATTATTCAATTATTTTTGGTAAGATATGAATGTGATTTTAGGAGGTATAACAGAATCTATCTCTTATCAACTGTGCATAAGTAAGTAGCCACACCCTGAGTGAGGCCGGAGAGCGTGTCAGACAGACGGCGCAGTCCCCTTTGGCCAGATTGCATAAAAAGCATTGGTAATGAAATTAATATTAGATCAGAAAAGCGTGGAGCGGTCGAAAACACATCTGAAATGGTTGGAACTTTGAAACTCAACACGAGGTGAAGAAAATTAACTCACCTTCCAGACCAGGACATTGCCAGTCTGCAGCTGCGTGTGTAAAGTGGTTCAAACTCTGATTATCCACACGAGGAGGGGAAAGGAGAAAACTCCCCTCTGTTACGGCTAAGAAGAAGTTTTGAGGAAACACCCCAATGGAGACCGGACAACTAAGAAGAAGGAAATTGTGACTTCTTGTGGATAATCAGAGCCTTACACGTGAGGAGACCCAACCAAACCCCTTTCCAAGAAGGCTTGGTTTTCACAGAGATAGACGACAAACAAAGGCATTCACACATAAATACATTCACGATTTCTTACTCCTAACAGGCGGTGGTTTGTGTGCAAAGTAAATGATTACTGTGAGAGTAGTTTCCAAATATATCAACAAAACATCTTTCTTCCCTTCTCTTTCTCTACCCCTCCCTCTTTTGGGAAAAGGCAGTCATGGTGTTGTTAGTCCGTCCAAATGTATTTTCCCAGTCGGAGCTCTTTTCTTTTCCAGAGTTCCCAGTTGTCTTGAAATCACTGAAGTCTTGAGATTTCCCAGTCCTGAGTTTCCAGTTGTTTTGAAAATGGCAGAAGTCATGCTGTATTGACAGCATGGCCAAGGTATTCAACCTTTCTGGACCATCTTGTTTATCCTTTAAAAGAGACCTTTAAACCCAGACTTGGACCACACAACCACTCCACTGAATAGCAGGCTAGTGATTGCTTTGCAACTCTTGCAGTTAGCCACTGATTCGTTTCAAAACATTTGTTGTTGAATTTGCAATTTCCAACTTGTTGTGTAATGTTTATGTCCAATGGCTGATGAGCACCGATACACTTTATCTGTAATTTCTCTTCATAATTTCTCTTCATATGACAAAGATTGAAAAAGGATTTGACAGTAGATTGTCAACTTCTGCCCTGAATGACACGTCGCCAGTGGAAAACTAGTTGTACATTTCTCCAGCCCCATCCCTTAGTTATTTATTGAAACGGGAGGAAATAATGCTTTGTTATTGCTTTAATTAAGATTCTAGCTTTAATGCAATCTCTGAAAATGCAGGAACATTGCCATAAAAGCTCAATTCTCTAACTCACTCTATGGAAAGTCTGTTAGGAACTAATTCTTATTTACAGTGATGGCCTACCCTGACCAAACCCTAATGATGCTGGGCCAAATGTGTGCTGCCTTATGGGAATCACAATCATGGCTGGTTGTGATACAGCCTGCAATTGAACCAGGGTCTGATGCCTCTGCTCCAACTCTGGAGCGCATATCCTAGCCTAAGTATGACTTAAGCCCCACAATAGGCTAGTGTCCTGTCCAGGGGATGTACTTATACATCAAGCTGCCTCACACTACAGAAACAGGAGCTCATTACTTACCTACTTACTTACTTACCTACTTACTTAGTAAGTATGACTTGGCATTTAACTGTGTTATGAAACTGAAGCAAGCACCGTCTCATGCAAAACAATGGGAGTTGTCGGACCTCTTTTGGACCACTTTATAGGTATCCTATCCATACAGCATGTTGAGGTAGATTTGTCATTTGGTTGACCTGAGGATCATTTTCCCGGACCCAGATTAAGCTTTCCCTCAGATTTAAAAACACTTTTAGTGGAGATTCTCTTGAGCATTTTCACTGAACATTATTTTTAGCCCACTTTCTCTGGGTTCCCAGAAAACTGATCCTATATACAGTACCAGTCAAACGTTTGGACACACCTACTCATTCCAGTTTTTTAAAACAATTTTCTATATTGTAGAATAATAGTGAAGACATCAAAACTCTGAAATAACACATATGGAATCATGTAATAACCAAAAAAGTGTTAAACAAATCAAAATAGATTTTTAGATCGTCGGAATGCATTTCAATTAACAGGTGTACCTTGTACCTGTTAAAAGTTCATTAGTGGAATTTCTTTCCTTCTTAATGCGTTTGAGCCAATCAGTTGTGTTGTGACAAGTTAGGGATTGTATACAGAAGATAGCCCTATTTGGTAAAAGACCAAGTCTTTATTATGGCAACAACAACTAAAATAAGCAAAGAGAAACAACATTCCATCATTACTTTAAGACATGAAGGTCAGTCAATCTGGAACATTTTAAGAACTTTGAAAGTTTCTTCAAGTGCAGTCACAAAAACCATCAAGCTCTATGATGAAACGGACTCTCATGAGGACCTCCACAGGAAAGGAAAACCCAGAGTAAACTCTGCTTCAGAGGATATGTTCATTAGAGTTACCAGCCTCAGAAATTACAGCCCAAATAAATGCTTCGCAGAGTTCAAGTAACAGACACATCTCAACATCAACTGTTCAGAGGAGACTGCGTGAATCAGGCCGCCATGGTCGAATTGCTGCAAAGAAACCACTACTAAAGGACACCAATAAGAAGAAGAGACTTGCTTGGGCCAAGAAACATGAGCAATGGACATTAGACTGGTGGAAATCTGTCCTTAGGTCTAATGAGCCCAAATGTGAGATTTTTGCTTCCAACCGCTGTGTCTTTGTGAGGTGCAGAGTAGGTGAACGGGTGATCTTCGCATGTGTGGTCCCCACCGTGAAGCATGGAGGAGGAGGTGTGATGGTGTGGGGGTGCTTTGCTGGTGACACTGTCTGTGAGTTATTTAGAATTCAAGGCACACTTAACCAGCATGGCTACCACAGTATTCTGCAGCAATACGCAATCCCATCTGGTTTGCGCTTAGTGGGAGAATCATTTGTTTTTCAACAGGACAATGACCCAAAACACACCTCCAGGCTGTGAATGGGCTATTTGACCAAGAAGGAGAGTGATGGAGTGCTGCATCAGATGACCTGGCCTCCACAATCACCCAATCTCAACCCAATTGAGATGGTTTGGGATGAGTTGGACTGCAGAGTGAAGGAAAAGCAGCCAAGAAGTGCTCAGCATATGTGTCAACTCCTACAAGACTCATGAAGCTGGTTGAGAGAATGCCAAGAGTGTGCAAAGCTGTCATCAAGGCAAAGGGTGGCTACTTTGAAGAATCTCAATTATAAAATATATTTTGATTTGTTTAACACTTTTCTGGTTACTACATGATTCCATATGTGTTATTTCATATACATTCATCAGACATTCATTTGATGTCTTCACTATTATTCTACAATGTAGAAAATAACAAAAATGAAGAAAAACCCTTGAATGAGTAGGTGTGTCCAAACCTGACTGATATATATATATATATATATATATATATATATATATATATATATATATATATATTAGATTTATGCATTGAATTAGTATGTTATGATGCCTCTCAGACTAGACTGTGTGGCCTTTCCATTGAATGTGCAGACGAGACTTGAGACCCAGAGTAGATTGGCGAGGACTGGTGAGTAACAGAGGCACAAAGCTATCCTGGCAGAAGCAGCTGTACAGGATAACCCCAATCATGTCCTTTGGACTGAACCATAGACTCGCCTCACTGCTGCTCAACTCAGGCATGTATGCACACACACACACACACACCAGCCACGTCACACTAGATCCCATGCAGTATTCAACGTTCATCCAGATCCCCAGGACGTCTTACCATCAAGTACGCTCATGGCTTGCTAGCATGCACATGCACACACACAATTTTGCATGACACACTCACACTGAGTGGCTGGGATGACCTGTAAAGACATTACCTTTGTTTCAGTGTCAGTTTTTATGTGTTTACTCCTCTCATATAGATGCAGAGAGAGTGGACAGACATCACTGTGTGTGTGTGTGTGTGTGTGTGTGTGTGTGTGTGTGTGTGTGTGTGTGTGTGTGTGTGTGTGTGTGTGTGTGTGTGTGTGTGTGTGTGTGTGTGTGTGTGTGTGTGTGTGTGTGTGCGCGCACCCTTGTTTGTGATTTAGTGCTGAAAGCATAATCATACAGTATTTATATCAGAACCAGATATGTTGTCTGGTTTCGTCTTTGTTTTTTTTAATGTTGAAATTATCATTTCATTTCTGTTGCTTTGTGTCTAAATGTTCTCAAAATACAGACATAATATCCAGGCCCAAAGCTACACAGTACAACAAGGACAAAGTTAATAATATTCAGACATTAATTCATGTATTCTTCAAGTAAAACAATAAACCTAAAACAGTGACAGAAGGGAAGTATACAAGTCACTGCTGTGTGTTTACAAGTCTGCATTTCTTGTTTCCTCCTGATCCTATTTTGTTGAGTGCAGCGATTCTTGGGAAACAGTTAGTGTCGCCTCATCTATAAGATTCAACGTCCTGTGTGGCTCACTTGGTAGAGCATGGTGCTTACACCAGGGTTGTGGGTTCAATTCCAAGGCGGACCAGTACAATAAAGTATGGAAAATGTATGCACTCACTACTACTATACGTCACTCTGGATATGATGTAATATAACAAATCCCTTTCTGTTTGGATGGCCATAACATACCCAACTTGTATACAGCAAATCAGACAAGAGGAAAGGATTCATGTCTTTTCATGCATTCAGGAAGTACATAAAGGAAGCGAACCTTGGAGGGAGACCAGGATAGGGCGAGATAAAACGCAGGTCTGCTGTCTTGGCTAGCCCCAATACAGAGGGAAAGGGTTTATGTCATGGTTAGTTACAGCCTGAAGACTGAGACTGTTGTAGAACTCCACAGGTTGATGTACTGAACATAAGCTAAATGTATTATGAGAAAGTGCCAAATGAATGATATCCATAGATCAGCATCCATGGCCCACGTTAGCCTCCTCTCCCTCTAAGGGTTTGACTTGATATGCATCAGTGCAGTTTGGGTCTCTGTAAATGTACTATAAAGGAGGGGAAAATCCCAAACTCACCTCAGATCAGCATCTGTGGCCCACGTCAGCCCCCTCCCCTCCACAAGGTTCTTGATATGCATCAGTGCGGTTTGGATCTGTGAAAATGTGTTAAAATGAATCAATGACACACTCAATTTGTGACCGGTGGCATTCCTGATTGGCCTATTTACCTCACTAAGATGAGGTTCTGCTTTCTGCATTTACTCTCCTATTCCACATTTTTGATTATGTGTCCATCTGTATAGCAGCATCTTTCTATTAAGAAGCCAACCATACTCATGGTTACTAACCACCTACTGAGAGACCGTCTAATGTGGGGATTACACACACACACACACACACACACACACACACACACACACACACACACACACACACACACACACACACACACACACACACACTCAGAGTCCATCTAATGTGGGGAGAGTGCAATCTCTGAAGCCACTGGTACAGGGCCAAGTATGAAGAAAAACAATCACCACTGATGTTTAAAAGACTTGTCGTGGGAACTGCAAATAACAAATTATTATTTTATTCTACAGCTGGGATTTAAAACACCCACCATCCACCCCTTTAGCTATGCTTTAGTCTTTGCTGTCTCCTTTTACAATAGAGAAACCTGGGAGAAGACAATGAACACAGAGATATGTGTTATATAAAGTTAGGCTTCTTCACCGACAGTGGCACTGCCGTGAATAGAAATGTTGTCATTGCCCTGTAATACACCCACGGTGGCATTGACAGTGTCCTGTAATACACCCACGGTGGCATTGACAGTGTCCTGTAATACACCCACGGTGGCTTTGACAGTGTCCTGTAATACACCCACGGTGGCATTGACAGTGCCCTTCCATGAAAAGAGAAAAAGAGAGAGTTCTTTTATTTTCCATCCTTTCCTAATTTAGCTGTTTCCCTGACCCAGGATGATCTCTCTCACACGCACACGCACGGGCACACGGGCACATGCACGCACGCACGCGCACGCACGCACACACACGTGCCAGGGAAGACATAGAATATCTGTGGTGGTTTAATTCCATCTGAACCAGCCTCCTCTTTTGGTCTTCTCCTAGTGTAATGGTAGTTAGTCCATACACACTTTTCAACTCTCCACTTTGTAGTGCGGTGTCTTCTGCTTGGAAAGCAACCACATTCATTCACTCTCAGCTTACCCATTGAATATGAAAGGTATCGCATAGAATCACAGTGATAATGGAGAGCTCCTTATTAACAAGTCAACTTTAGGAGGAATCCACGAGTCATGATTGCATATCGATTTGCGTACACACAAGTTGTTGTCTCCTTTTCAGTCTCTGGTAATATTCTGTCTCTCTCTGACTCCACACTGCCCTCCTCAGGTCTACAGCCTACTGTCTCTTCCTGATGTCTTCTGCACGTCCGGTATACTCTCTCCAATCCAAAATCATTCCCCAGCCATCCTCTACGCCAGGGGTCCCCAAACTTTTTCCTGTGAGGGCCACATAACTTTTCCCTTCTCTGATGGGGGGGCCGGTGTCAGTTTGTAACAGAAAAAGTGTGACGATCGTAGGGGAGCTTAAAAAATGTATTGTTTTCCAGAAAGCCACACATAACCAAATAACCCTTTCCAGGTTCTTTACAGAAAAAAAGGCAGGAAACAAATAATAACACTATTAATGAAATAAATAATAACTAAATAACCCTCTCTGAGTTCTTCACAGAAAAAACAGGAAATAAATAATAACTAAATAACTCTCTCTGGGTTCTTCATAGAAAAAAAAGCCATGGAACATTAACTTTCTGTCGTGCCATGCACAATCTTAACAGATAAAAGTTCAGCTCAGTTGTCAGAGCAGAATCTCTCTGACACATATGAGCAGTCTCTTAAAGTTCTTGTGTTCCTTCCTTATAATCCTTTTGTAGGTTCCAGTAGGCTTGTAGACACCGCTGTTTGCACCTCTCTCTCATCAACTTCCCTGTGAAAACCACAAAAGAAGCAGGTTGAGAAACTGAACTAAGTGATACAGCACCTACACAGCACAATACATTTCACTACCAGTATGGTTGTAAAGATGGATTTTATCCCAGTAGATTTTATTATGATTATATTTGTTTATGCTCAGAATGACTCATTCAAGTCAGAAAAGTGAGCTTACCTATGTATGTTCATCAGTGTGAACTGTGGGCCTGCATCTGGCTGGTGAGAAGTTGAATATCAGGTTCCATTCTAGTTACAGCCAGTCTCAAGCACTGATGCAAATGTTCATCTGTCAATCTTGATCTCATCGGGGTTTTCAGCAGTTTCATGCGAGAAAAGGTTTTCTCGCAGATATACTTGCTGCCAAAAACTGTGGACATTTTCATTGCGTGTTTTTTGATGTTTGGATATGTGTCGTTTGGGAGGGCGGCATAGAAGTCAATGAGACTGTTGGGCTTGAATGCGTCTTTCAGAACATCACAGTTCTGTAACTCAGCCAACTCAAACTGATATGAAGGCTGGGCTTCATCAATGTCGGCAACAAAGGGGTTCTGAAAAAGACGGATTTCTTTTGCATGAACATGTAGTTCACTGAATCGCACACGAACTCCGCCTTCAGCATTTCCAGTGCTTCCATGCACTTTTCAGCTGGGAACGGGACCGCTGGGTTCTCTGTCGACAGGTTTTGGGTAGCAGGAAGATGGACGAAGTTGCGCTTTTTCACTTGTTCCAAAAGCAGCGCTAATTTCACCTCAAATGCTTTTATGTGTGAATACATGTCGCAAATGAGTTTCCCCTCGCCTTGTAGCTGCAAGTTAAGGCTGTTAAGTATTTCTGTCACGTCTGTTAAAAATGCGAGGTGCCATTTCCATTCTGGGTCGATCAGCTCTGGGACCGTTTTGTCTTTTAAATGAAGAAATGCGTTAATTTCGGGTAGCAGCTTGTAAAAACGCCTCAAAACTCTGCCCCGGCTCAGCCATCGGACCTCTGTGTAGTACAGCACATCTCCGTGCGTAGACTCCAGTTCAGACAGGAATTCTTGGAACTGCCTGTGTTTAAGTCCCTTTGCTCTGATGAAGTTTATGCACGACACCACAACCTTCATTACAGAATCCCACTTCAACACTTTGCAGCACAGTGCTTGCTGGTGAATTAGGCAGTGGACTCGTAGCGGGGCGGTGAGACCCCTTTTTTCCAACTCCCGGTTCATGCGTCCTATTAGACCGCGAGTTTCGCCCACCATGCTAGGAGCCCCGTCAGTCGTGATGCTAGCTAGCTTTGACCAGTGTTAGCAATTGGATATGTAGATGGGTGAGCCGGTCAAGGATCGATTCAGACTAAGTGATACATTTTATGACAAGTAAACAGTTTATTCAGAGTTAAAATATGTAGTACAACGTAATTACGGCTCTTCCGTTAGTTCGTGTTGGAACAGCAGGAAAAAAGAGAGCGTTCTTATTCAGTCCACCACTAATATACGGAACAAACAGAAGGTTGATTCTAGGAAGATCGGATCTCCGGATTGGTTCAGCTGGTAGTAGTCTTTGGTCTTCCGCCATTGGCTCAGTTGTCTGTCCGTCATCGTAGAATCTTCTTCGGGCACACAGTGTTCGGTTACAAAGGAGATTATGTGTAATGTGGGAGCTATCCTGTAGGGGACCCCACAGGCTTTACTGTGAGTTGTAGCCATGTAATTAGCAGTAAGTTAGTCACCTGCATACGAAATAGCAATTCCTTACAAAACCCTCTCTTCACGTCTCACCAGAGACGTGACACAACCTAACTGGATCCAGACACAAAGAGAAACTTCTCCCATAAGGGACTATGAAATAAGGCACGGTATTAAACAGAAATAGACATATATGTATTACCATCATGTTCTCCCTTCAATCCCACTATGTACTAAGTTGGCTACCAGCCACCTAGGAACTTACAACCCTCATCTAACAGAGCAGAGAACAACAGCTCATAATAAAAGTAAAAATGCTTGTCTACATAAGCCAACTTTTTCCCGCAGGAAAAAGTTTTGATTCCCTCTCTTCACATCTCCAAAGAGATGTGACTTAAACTAGGGAAGTCAGGCGGAATAATCCACTTGCATAACACATACATACAGCCCCCCAAGGCAACAGCAGATATAGTATAAACCTAATAGGCACTCTCCTCCTCATCCTCGAATTCAAGTAGGTCTTTATCCAGCAGAGGAAACATCTGGGAAGGGGAGGAAGGGTCAATAGCTCTAGAGATGACCCTAGTAGTAAGGGAACGGATGCATGGAATGCAACAGCATCCACAGAGAACTAAAATGGCAGCGAACACTGAAATGGATACCAAAATGGAGGACATCAGGGTTCTATATTTACCAAACGCACTCATCCAGGAATCCCACATCGAGGTATCTATCCCAGAATGAGATTTCATTTTACCATTAAGCGTCCGCAGACCTTCCAGAGCGACCGTCAAACTACCATCCGAGGCTGTGTTATTAGGGATGAAAGTACAACACTGGTCACCAAACATAGAGCAAACTCCGCCCTTCTCAGAGAGTAACATATCAATGGCAATACGATTTTGGAAAGCCATCAGGCTGGTTGCAGCCAGTTGACCATGTACTGCTTCAAAACCCTGCTGAGTCCAGTTGCCTAGTCTTTGGACGTTGTAATGAATATAGTTAATACGATCAACATTCTTGTTAATTGTGCACCACCAACAGATGGATGATTCAAACCCTGCAGCTACCTGATCTATTAACTTATACTCATCAGGCACTCCCCTAGGGACTCCGATAGCGTCTATGTAGGAGGGGTCTCCACTAGATGGGGTGGTGGTTCTCCTGAAACGTCCCCTATATCCGAGATTCACTCCCTGGATCCGCAGAACAAGGTCCTCGGCTCCTATAGGGTAGATAGAAACAGGCAACAAGAGAGTAACAAGTGCACAGCGTCCAGTACTGTTGGAGGGTAACTTATCAAACAGGATCGTACTACCACACCACCACCACACATCTGCTCTGGAAATTGGCCTGAGGCTCCCCCTAATATTAATTTTATCCAGACACCAATCCGCAGGAATCCCTCCCACCTCGGTTCCTCCTCCCGTCATATTGACACAAGTAAAATTTGCCCTTGCAACCTGGTTGGAAAACACTGGGTTCCTAGTGGTGAATTTAGTAACCGGATAGACCTCATCCCAGGCAGTACAATTATCCCTGGGGTTATCTGTAGTCATAAGAGGGATTAGACATGCTAGAGTCACTACTGCTGGGACAATGCGGAGCAATGGACGAGCTCCCATGCACACCACACAACTCTGCCTGGTGGTATTTGCAGCTTCCTCGGTCAATAATAGCCAATTATTGGATAAACCTGAGATTCCTGTGGCTGTTAAAATTACATCATCCGGACTTTTAAGCCTGGATATTGCCTCCACCTGGCCAAACAGTAGGGATGACGGGGACCCTTTTACGGGTGTGGCCATGTCATTCCTTACTGTTACCGAAGTCGGTTTAGAATTATTAGTCACGCAAATTCGCCACAACCAATAACTGACCCCGGAATTCCCTGGGGCCAGTATGAAATCATAACACCCTAAGGGCTGGCCCCCTGGCCTGACAGTAAGTTTCAGTCCCGTATTTGTCTTAGTTAAAGTCAGTTGCTTCCGCCATTTCACTGCCCCCTCGTCTGTTGTCCAGTCTTCCCACCCATTACCTGTCTCCCCCACCAAATTCCTCCAAGACCAATCTCCAACCTTCCCTAATGTCATATACCAGACATGTCCGGCAAACCGAAGTGCATTGGCCCCCACCTGTTCCCTCCCCTTTAGCCTAGAGTACCCTAAAGTCCCCCAAGGGATGTTAATGACATTGGTTGCGTGTGCGGGGACGCAAACGGTCGTGCTCCGTATTTCTTACAATCAGTGTCAGGGGTGGTGGAATGCCTCTTATGCAAATGATTGGTCAGTTCTATATGTGCCATGGATGTGGTCAGGTTGGATGACCCATTAGGGGGTCCTAAATCTGCATGTAATGTGGGTGTATGATGCTCTAATACCCACAGGAGAATCCCCATGGAAACTCCTGTGACTACAATGAAAATAACAAACACGGGGCCTGATATCCCCAATCTCGTCCAGGGATAGCCCCTATCTCTGGACGACCTGTTAGTTGGTGTGCTGGGGAGTTGCTCCCACATCCTCACCAACTAAGGGTTCTGTGGTTGTAATCAAATTTAGGTCGCTCAAATCGACCCTGACTTCAGTCAGAGTTCTGGAAGGAGTCGGTGCTGGTGTACAATGAGTCAGGTGGTGCCAAGGTGCGCCCGATTTACCTTTGACCTGGACTGAGTGTGAAGTAACCTCCTTCACTTCGTACGGTCCAGTCCACCTGGGATCCGCCCACTTTCTTTTGTGGACCTTGATCCTTACCCAATCGCCGACCTTTACCCTCAGTTTCTCCGGATCTCCCGTCAGCTCCCCTCGTGGACTTTGTGTATCTGTTTGGAAAGAGCTGCGGACAGTTCCGTCAATTTTCTTACATAGTCAGACATACCTATCTGGTGTACATCAAGAGGGGGCATATGACCTCCCTCTCTTGGTGGACCTGGCATTACTCTCCCTGTCATTATTTCGTGGGGTGAGAGATGAGTCCCTGCCCCAGGTGATGACCTCATGGCCATCAACGCCAGTGGCAGGGCCTCCACCCATGTCAGTTTGGTACCAGCACACACTTTGGCTATCTTACACTTAAGAGATTGGTTGCAGCGCTCCACAAGGCCTTGGGCCTGCGGCTTATACACGGAACCAAACTTGTGTATAATGCCGAACCTCTCCTCCACCTGTCTCAGATGTTTGTTTGCGAAGTGGGACCCATTGTCGCCGGATATGTCTAGGGACCCCATATCTAGGTATTAGTTCTGACTGCAGCCACTTAATGACCGTTTGCCCATCCTCCTTAGCTGTTGGAATTGCTTCTACCCATCTAGAGAATCTATCTACCATCACTAGCAAATATCTCTTCCCGTTCTTTACATTGTCTTCTCCCATGTCTGTATAGTCTATACTGATGTCTTGGAAACATGCGTTTGGCACCGGGTAAGCCCCCATCGGGGTTTGGTAGGGCTTCTTTGGATTGTGGCTCCCACATATGTTGCATTCGTCACAGAATAAATCTGTCATGTCCTTCATGTGGGGGTGCCACCATATGTATGAAACCTTCTGTAAAGTTCTGGGTTTCCCTTCATGAGTGGGTCCATGGGCTTCCCTTATCAGTTCTGGACAGAGATTAGCCGGAGCCACCAGTCGGCCGTCATGGCATCTCCATATTCCATCTGGTCCCTTGGAGCCTCCCTTCTGTGTCCAAACCGAATGTTCGTAAGGGCCCGCCTCTTCCTGTAGTTCTAGTATGTGTTGGCTTGTCAATTCAGTCCTTGCCGGTTCTATCCCGAGCACCATCTGTCGGGGCTGTATCCTCCTGCGGCCTTGGCTGCCAGGTCTGCGGCATCATTTCCTTGATTGATTCTGCTGGTCAGTCTTTGGTGGCCTCGGCATTTCATTATGGCCACTGTCTTTGGTAAGGACACGGCATGCATCAAACGTTCCATTTGGGCTCGGTGCTTGATGGGTAGGTTACCTGTAGTGGTAAAGTTGCGCCTAACCCATTGTGGTCCATCTATGTGCACAGCTCCGTGTGCGTATGCCGAGTCCGTGTAAATGTTTACAGTTTTTCCTTCGGCTTTCTCTAGAGCTTGAGTCAAGGCCACAATTTCCGCAAGTTGTGCCGATGCTGGCTGGGGGATAATTCCTGATTCCAACGTGACATGTGTTTTGTCATGCAGCTGCTGTACGACCGCATAGGCAGCTACGTTTCCTGTGTCTCCCTTGTAGCAACATCCGTCTGTGTACAGCCATAGGTCTGGAGATGTCAGTGGTTCATTTTCCAGGTCTGGTCTCAGTTTAAGCTCTTGTGCTGCCCTCTCTTGGCAGGAGTGTGCTAGGCCATCATCTGCGGTAAGTGCATCTGCCATGTTCTTGTCGGTGTTCACAAAGGTGATGTGTGACTGGGTGCATTTGTTCTGGATTTTGTTTTTTCTGTCCGCACTGAAGGTAAATTCTTTGCTGATGAGGTATGCTGCCACCCCGTGGTGGGTGTGTATTTGCATCTTGTGGCACATTACCAGATGGGCTGTCTTCTCAATCGCCTTGGCTACCGCCGCAACGTACCTGGAGCAGGCGGTCTGGCCAGTTTCAATGTGGTCAAGTTTTGAAGAGTGGTACATAAGTACTCTTCTCTCCCCCTCATGTTTCTGAAAAAGGACGGCGGATGCAAAACCTTCCTTTTCAGAAACATCCAAGTGAAATGTTTTACCGTAGTCTGGTGCCGTGAGAGCAGCAGCCACAGACAGGTCAGTCTTCAGGTGCCCAAACGCCGTTGAAGCTTCAGGAGTCCATGTAAGTGGGGCCTGTAGGTTTCTTGGGCCAGCTTCTCGAACAATTTCTCTCAGAGGTTCAGTTCTTTCAGTATAGTCTGGGATGTGAGTACGGCTGTATCCCGTCAACCCCAGGAAAGAGAGCATTCCTGAAACAGTAATGGGCCTGGGATGATGTAAGATTGAGTCTCGGTGTGATTTTGAGAGTCCGGCCCCTCGCTTGAGATTTCCTTCCCAGGAACAGAACGGTTCGTCTGCATGATTGGACTTTTGACATCTTGACTTTGTAGCCTTTGACTGCCAGAAAGTCTAACAAGGTTTTAGTCATTTCTAGACAGAGGTCTGAGGTGGGAGCCCCCAGCAACAGGTCGTCTACGTATTGTATGAGTATCACTCCTTCTGGGATTTTCAGTTCTGCCAGGTGAGTCTTCAGAATATAATTGAAGATTCCCGGGGAAGAAGTGTAACCTTGGGGAAGTACGGAATAGGTAAATTGCTGATTCTCGTAGGTAAAGGCAAAAAGTGGCTGGGAAGCCTCATCCAATGGGATGCTGAAAAGGCATTGGCCAAGTCCACTACGGTGAAATACCGATGTTTGGGTGACAGGTTGCTCAGTATGATGTATGGGTCTGGAACCGGGAGATCGATGGGTGTGGTAACTTCATTTACAGCCCGGAAATCTTGCACCATCCGGTATGTTTCTCCTCCTGCCTTCAGAACAGGAAGTATGGGGGTGTTCCAGGGTGACCAAGTCCTGTATATGCACCCAGCTCCAAGGAGGCCTTCGATAGTGGGTCTGATCCCCTCAGTCTGTTCTTGCTTCAATCGATATTGGGTTCGAAATATTGGTATCTGTGCCGGATTGGTTAGGGTAATGCACACTGGTTGGACCTGTAACTTTCCCACGTCAAATGGTGTGGTTGTCCATATTGCCTTGTCTATGGACTCCAAGACAGCAGGAGAGGAAGGGTGATCAGAATATGGTTTCCCGTGATGCCTGGGGAGAGTGAGGCGCTCAGGCTGGCACTGTTCTTCAGTGTCCACCATGGTCAGACGCCACATCTCTTCGGTGGTGGCCTTCAACAGGCCTGGTGTACTAGTCGCTTCCCAAGTGAGTTTCGAGGCCCTTTTTATCATTGGACCCAGGCTTCGGGCCTCGTGTCCATTCCCTACTGCGAGGGTCACGTGTGGAGCGGAGTCGGGTCCCAGTTGATACCAAGGTTTAGTATGGTGTGGGAGTATGACTAGGGCTGCCACCCCCTCAGGGCCGCACACGATGGTAAGGCAGCGTATGTTTGGGGTAAGATGCATCATGTTTTCATCCCAATCTTGTGTGTAAGGTGTGTCTTCGTCGTCAGTGACGTTGAGAGTGCAGTGCAACTCTGCCTGTGGTGTCTTATAGGGATGAAAGGTGTATATTAGCTTCCTCCATTGGTTGAATTGAAATTGGATGGCAGGAGTTCCAGGTCCAGATTGTAGACACTTGAGCCAGTAAACCTCCTGTGTGGTGGATAGAGCAGGTGCGGGCAGAATTGGGAGCATCAGGATTCGGGCCCTTGGCGGTGGATCGAGCGCGACCTCCACACCTGACTCAGTTAGGTAGATTGCGCATCCTAACTTACAGAGTAGGTCTCGACCTAGTAGGTTGATTGGGCAATTTGGACAATATAGGAATTGGTGTTTCAAACTGGAAGGGCCCCACTGGAACAATAGGGGAGTAGTTTTGTATTGATCTTCAGGATTTCCTGAAACCCCCACCACCTTTACCTTGTCTGAAGAGAGGGGTTGATTAAAATTGATGGCGGAATATGTACATCCAGTGTCCACAAGAAACCTGTGGGTGACCCCTTGTACTACACATGTAATAGTGGGTTCCGTGTGGACAGAGAATTGTTGGCCATCTAATCCGACTGGTGGTGGTGGGCAGCCTCATTCCCATGGGGGATATCCCTCAGACATCCCCTGGAAGGTGGGACCGGTAGGGGGTGCTGCTGGGTTGTATGCTGGTGGATATCCCTGGGCAGGGGCTAGTGGATATCCTTGGGCATGGGCTGGTGGATATCCTTGGGCATGGGCTGGTGGATATCCTTGGGCATGGGCTGGTGGATATCCCTGGGCAGGGGCAGGTGGATATCCCTGGGCAGGGGCAGGTGGATATCCCTGGGCAGGGGCTGGGTACCTTTGGGCCCCTCTTCCCCGTTGTCCACCTCTCCACCCCCTGTAGGCCAAGAATGACTGGCGCTGCGGAGAGATGGGAGTGGGGCAGTCTCTGGCGTAATGGCCTTCGTGGTTACAGTTGTAGCACTGAATGGGTCTGGCTTGTGGTGCCCCCCTCCCCCTCACTGGTCCTGGGGGGTTAGAGTAGCTTGGCTGGGCATAACCTCCATATCCGTAACTGGCTCCTGGATTTGGAGGGGCGGCGTATACGACCGGTGCCTGTGCGGGGGTCAGTGGTTCATGAGCGGCCACCAACATCTGGTTCATGGTCTGAGTCCAAACCTTGGCTATATCAGTGGATTCCTCCGCCACCAGTTGCTTTTTAGGCTTTGCGGTCTTTTGGGCCTCATTCAATTGTAATTTGAGCAACTGGAGTTGCAGCGACTGAACTTGTGAATCAGCCGTGCCTTTGTCTTTGTTGTATTGAGAGATGTGATGGTGGATATGGGAGTTGAATTGGGCAGTGGGCAAGGCCATCAGCCCCACTGTGGCCCTAAGTTTGGTTTTCACTTCTGTGGGTGTCCCATTCACCACCATCTCCTTCCACATGCTGAGAGTGGTTCCGCTTTGGTCATGGGATTCAATGTGGACTGACCTCCAGGTGGTCTTGGCCCTATCTAGGTATTGAGCTGCCTGCTCCCCGTCTTCCATCGCAAAAGAGGTAAGGGTTGCGTAATTTTTCTCGGTGGGATATGCCCTTCTGAGCTCATTCCACAGTGATACTCTGTATTTCTCAGGTTCTGTTGCTGACCCCAATTTTCCCAGTCCTGCTATGTTTATTAGGGCATTCATGGTCGTGTAGTCGGTTGACCTAGCCAATAAGGCCTTCATGTCCCCCAAGGCAAGCCGGACCCCGGAAGTTAGGGACTGAAGCTGAAGCAGCCAGGCTGAGGCTCCCCCAGGTAAGCTCGGGAGCTGTTCCATCAGGGCCGTTAAATCTTGCATCTTCCAGGCAACGTATTCCTCTCGGTGCGTTGTGTCGTCCATCCTGAGTGGCATTTGATGCGACCCATGTCGTCTTTGGGCTTCTTCTTCTTCTTTTCTCCTTTGTCTGGCTATGAGGCGCCTCGACCGTCTTACTGCCGTTTCAACGGGGTTGATTTTCCCTTAAAAACTCCTTGTATCAGGACTATTTCATCCGTTTCTCCTGCGACTTCTTCCATGAGTTTCAGTTGGCTTTCTGCCTCCCATACACCTGCGGCCGTGAGGGGAACGTCTTCCCCTGTCTCCTCTTGTGGTTCCATATCATCTCCTTCCTGTTCTTCCGGTTCGCTGAAAGACATTAAATTTTCTTCTTGTCGGCGGCCACTTGTGAAATACTCCTTACTAATATCGCTCCTTGGTTCCCCTCTATGTTCTCTGTACACACTGGATGTGCAGGAGGTGGGGGTTCCCCTCCCCTCTGACTTCAAGCTGCTCCCGTTGCCCCCTGCTCCATCTATGAATGGATTCCTCGTGTGGCCACTGGGGTGGAGCTGTTCTCGCATAGATCGAGGGGCATGCATGTCAGATGGCCCTGGTGTACACCTTTGTGCGCCCCTGGTGTGGAGTGATCCTGTGGGCCAGGCTTTAATTCTTCACATTCCAGGTGGCCCCCTGTGATCAACGTATCCCCTCTAAGTACTCCTTCTTTTACAAGGAACACAGGGGCCTGTGTTGACGCGGGCCCGGCCCTTTTCCCCTCTTCAGTATAAGGTGGAGGCAGATTTGGTAGCACCGGGTAAAGGGGTCGGGTCGTTGAGGGCGCATGTGTTGGCGGGGCAGAGGGAAATGCATTTGGCGCCATCTCCTGGTGGTGGTCCGTCTGCTCATCTTCCCCTTGTGAGGGAGTGGCCACCCCATCATTTCAGGTTTTTATTCAGTTGTGCTCTTAGCGCCTCTTCAATGGCCCAAGTTCCTATCTTCAGTTCCATTTCTGCTCTTTCTCTCTTTTTAGTCCCTTCTTTCTTAAATACGTGATTTTTGTTCTTTTCTGCCTCTTTCTCTCTAGCTTCCCGCAGCGTCTCTCTTAACCCACATTCCATTGTTTTCAGCTGAACTGCGGATGGGGGTCCCCCTCCTAAATAACCTTCCTGTGTCCATTTTAGCTTTAATCCCTCCCAAACTTTCTTCATGTGCTTCCATTGTTCCTTACCCCCTGATCTACATTCTATTTTTTGTTCTAGGAACTCATTAAACCTCAGCTTTGGAGTATTGGGGTTCGCCATTGTGAATTTGCTTTAATCGTAATTTTATTTAATTCAATCGGAATTTAATCGTAGTTTTATTCGGAATTCTCTCCTTTTATCTGAATATAGTTAGTATATACTTCGCCCAACGTTGACTAATAACCACTATGTACTCGAAGAGAGACTGCTGCACGTGCTCTGTCTTATCTCTGAGCTTCTCCTTTGTCTGTTTTAGTTATAGAAAAACGCATGGGTCCGTATAGCGTTTGTGGAGCGCACAACCAAGGGATCTATTCGACTAATTAATCTCAACATTCAAATATTATATTCAGATATTATTTCAATTATACATCAGTCATTTCGTTTCTAATTATACATTTAACACAGAAGTCATAGGTACATACAATATAGAGGTTCCGGATTTATCCAATATCCCTTATTATAATTGTATCTCTCTCTCTCTATCTAACCACCAACAATCTTAATGGAAACAATTACAACCACCTTGCATTTTAATATAAACAGTTACAAATAGACAAAACAAGACAAAACATACAATTACAGGTTATATCTCTGACCTCTATTAATTCAACCCCTATCAGACCGAGCTAAGCGGATTTACTGGATAGAATTCAACTCTAGAATCCAATTCTATCCCCTACTGATCCCTATCGAATTGAACCCCTATCAGAATTAATACACGTTAATACACGATCTCTCTGACCCCTGAAAGCCGATCCCTATCGGCGAATCTCTTATCAGTCTAGCCTCGACCGGTTCCCGGGACAAAATTGCAATTTCTCCCCTCGGCGTTAGGTTTAATGAATAGTAGTTAACTATCCCCTGACTGATCTCTATTCCCGACTCTTATCAGTGAATTTCTCAGACTAGCCTCTACCGGTACACAGGACAAAATTTCAATTTCTCCCCCTCGGCGTTAGGTTTCTGACTGATCTCTATTTCCGACTCTTATCAGTGAATTTCTCAGACTAGCCTCTACCGGTACACAGGACAAAATTGCAATTTCTCCCCCTCGGCGTTAGGTTTCTGACTGATCTCTATTCCCGATCCCTATCGCACTAACCCCTATCAGCATCGATGCGCATGTCCAACCCCTATCGGAACTGAATTTATATATGTCCGATCCCTATTGGAACTTTTTAGGCCTTTAATTGATCTCTCATCATTGAAAGCTATCAGACTGTGACTGATATCTCATCAGTGATTCATATCACACCAGCCGTCGCTGGCTTGTTTCTACATATCTTCACTACACTGTTCTTTTCGACTCGTCAGCAAATTATAAATTTACACAAGAATTCATACTTACTCGGAAATACTGATCAAAATTTAGGCAGACTATACGACAATATGCAAAGTTTGATTTAACAGGTTTTGCTTACCTTATTTATGGTGCACCTTTAGATCAGTTTCCCGAGTTGAGTAGAATTGTTGTCCACCCCCCGAGAATCAAATCACCCGTCCTTCTCGGATCTTCCTCTCCACGCGCTCACCCCTCTCTCACACCCAATCTGCTCGCTTCGACTGGACCGTTAGTTAACCATCCTCTGTGTACCATTTCTGTTAGCAATTGGATATGTAGATGGGTGAGCCGGTCAAGGATCGATTCAGACTAAGTGATACATTTTATGACAAGTAAACAGTTTATTCAGAGTTAAAATATGTAGTACAACGTAATTACGGCTCTTCCGTTAGTTCGTGTTGGAACAGCAGGAAAAAAGAGAGCGTTCTTATTCAGTCCACCACTAATATACGGAACAAACAGAAGGTTGATTCTAGGAAGATCGGATCTCCGGATTGGTTCAGCTGGTAGTAGTCTTTGGTCTTCCGCCATTGGCTCAGTTGTCTGTCCGTCATCGTAGAATCTTCTTCGGGCACACAGTGTTCGGTTACAAAGGAGATTATGTGTAATGTGGGAGCTATCCTGTAGGGGACCCCACAGGCTTTACTGTGAGTTGTAGCCATGTAATTAGCAGTAAGTTAGTCACCTGCATACGAAATAGCAATTCCTTACACCAGTCCAGGTCCAACTTCTCCATGGTTTGGCACACTTTGTCAAAAATATCCTCTCCCGTTGTAGTCCCTTTGAGACTTTGGAGGGCTGCCAGCTCCTCGCATATCTCAAAGTTTGCGCTAACTCCACGAATAAAAAATGAGCAGTTGCGCTGTGTCTTGCACGTCCGTGCTCTCATCCAGTGCTAATGAAAAAAGTCAAATTCTTTCGTCTTCTGCTGCAGCTGGGCATATACATTACTCCCGATTTCTTCAACGCGTCTGGTGATTGTACTCGCCGACAGACTTACGGCATTAAATGCATCTTTCTTCTCGGGACACACCTCCTCCGCGACAGCATCCATACATTTCTTAACAAACTCTCCGTCAGTGAAAGGCTTACCGCTTCTTGCTATCAGTTTAGCAACCCGAAAGCTGGCCCGAACGGATGCCTGGTTCAGCTGAGCTTGGCGTACAAATGTATTCTGCTGAGATAGTAGTCCACTTTTTAGCTTTGAGAGTTTGTCTGCTCGTATTTGGCCTTGCAAGCTATCGTACTTGTCTTTGTGACGGGATTCATGGTGTCGGCGAAGATTGTATTCTTTGAATACCGCCACCGTCTCTTGACAGATGAGACAAACAGCCTTTTCTTTGCATTGAACAAAAAAAAAATCGTTTGTCCACTGCAGGTTAAATACCCTGCATTCTGAATCAATTTCTCTCTTACCTAACCTTTTCGCCATTATTCCGTTCTCTCTTTGACAGGGCCGGGCCTAGGATTTTTTTTCTGGAGGCCAAATAGGAAAAAAATTCGATAGCGTCTCTGGTATTGTTCAGAGGGCCGGGCCAAATGTGCTGACGGGCCGTATCCGGCCCGCGGGCCGTAGTTTGGTGACCACTGCTCTACGCCCTTTGCACTTGTGTAGATTTGAACTACAAATAATAAGGTGACAATTACACCCAACGTATCAGAGGGCACTACCATTTTGCTCATCATATCTATCCAGTTTTTAAGATCTGCAAGCAATGCCTTGGATAAAAGGGGTTGTTTCTGGACAGGGACACAATGTCTGGTCTGTCTGTCTGTCTTTGTTTTCATTTTCATTTTCATTCTAGCTCTAAACTCAACTTGCTATGCCTCTTCTAACTGCTAGTCCAGCCCAAGCCCAGATTCTGATGCAGAGACATAACAGTTTCTCTGCTCTGTTAACCACATAAGGTGGAGTAAGCTGGCTCATGTTAGGCACTGCTGTGTTGTGCATTAACCCAACACCACAATCACGCACAGAGCCACAGGACGCACACACACAAGCAAACAAGAGTGCACACAGTCCCACATGCACCCACACAAGCACACGCACAAACACATGCACACAGACGGAGAGAGAGAGAGAGAGAGAGAGAGAGAGAGAGAGATCCACACAAACTCCTGTTTACCTGCTGAGCCTGGAACTGACCTCTTCTCACCTAAAGGAACTTAAATCAACTCTTGATGGCTACTCTGTTCCGAATGTTTAGAAAAATACTTTCTATCCCCCCCACCTCTCTCGCACTGCTGTTCCCTAAACACAGTAGCAGTCTCCCCAAGTATCCCTCCTACAGAAAGGAGGATTACACGGTATTAGTGCAGCATCACAGACTGACTGACTGGCTGTCCTGCCAGACACTGATACCCTATGAGAATGGTAAACCACGCTTTGTTTCATATCTCTCCCCAACTAATCTGGCTCTCCCGTGGCCTTGTGAGGGCCAACAGAGTGTGACATTGGGAATATGAGCTTGGAGGTGACCAATGACACAGGTGACGGCTGGTTTGTGTGTGCGTGAGTGCTCGTCTGCGTAGGTGTGTGTGATCGTGGGTGTGTCTGTCTTTCTGTGTGCAGGTTATAAATGTTTATTCTCCCTGAGATCATTCTGAAATTGAGTTGCGATAAGAAAGATTCTCGCTGGCTTGCGGGCTGAATATTGGATTTTCCAAAAAGTCAACAGAGGGCTTGATCATTAAAGTGAATAAATATTCCTAACCCTCAAGTCTTGCATTTTTCTATCGGTTTGGCTGGGGATTTTTTATTATTTTCATTATTGTGCTGACACATACTCTTCTGCCGTGCGGTCTCCACTATGAAACTGAAGGAGGGAATGTGGGGGGAAAGATGCCAATAACAAACAGACAGCTGTATTAAAATAGATTACTTTTCCTGCTCTTTCTCTCCTCCTCCATGCTCCCCAAGAAAATATTTAGCATTATTGTGCATGGGTTCTGTCAAGGGTTTTTGCTTGAACTAGACTTTTGAATTGAGGTCTGTCATTTTACTTGGGGTTTACTTGAGTTAGTCTATAGAAAGTGTTTTTAAAAAGAAGTAATAGATATGCAAAAAAATGTGTTTTACAATTAAATTCTATCTACATCATACACGTAGTACACAAAAAAATTAGGAGTTCAACAAGGGTCTCTTCTAAGATCCTCAAAGTTCTTGGAAGAACCTTAAGGTTCTTGGCACTGAACATTTCCCTCAAAAGGTTCTTCCTAGAACCCCATAGGAGGTGGGGTTCATCGGGGATCTCCTCAGTTGATGGGGGTTCTTGCAGGAACCTAACTGCCCGACTGAAACATTTTCATTTGAATATGAAAGGACACCAGGTGCAGGCACTTAACTGAACAATGTAAAGAGCTCCTCAATTTAAGGTAAGGGTTGTCCCTTATATTATCTAAATTGATATTGTTTTATGACGATACCATCTAGCTTTTCATATTTGTCAAAATCTTTCTAAAACATAAAATTACCACAATTCAATGGATATCAATCAACAAAGTGGTAAGAATATGTAGGCTATACGAATATGCTGAAGGCTAGCTGTAATGGGTGCAGATGACTGAACAGCTCTCTTTTGTGTCTGTGTCTGCAGGTATACAGACAAGGAGACATACAAAGGTATGTCAATTGGTATTGGTATGTTATGCAGATCACAAGTACCATCCTGCTCCCTTACCTTGTCAATGAAAATCCCACAGGCCTCTACATTATGGACAAGGTATGTGTTTGAAATCATAATCAAAACAGTTTTTTTCATTCACATTTACCACAAAAACCAAGGTATGAATACTTTTATGTGCGTGTTTTGTTTAAACATCTGAAAATTGCTATATTTTGGATTCACAGGCTTCACCCTCCCTATACCTCTGATGAATATAACAGGAAACCTGTTTGATCAATATGTACTGTAAAATCATCATTCTGTCTATGGATACGGAGAACATCAACACATTAACATCAACACGCCAGAAGATAAACCCATTGGACTTGGGGCTCTGCTGGGAGTTTACCTCATATTTAAACATTTTTTATTCTGCTTTTCCACTAAAATCATAATAAACACTGAGAACTAAAATATTGTGTTATTGTTATATCCAGTATCCAGTATAACAATAATAATAGGAGAGGGGCAGTAGTTCAAAAATTAACCCCAAAGGGTTCTTCAAAAGGTTCTTCGGGGATCCATTAAAAGGGGTTCTTTGAAGAACTTGTAGGGGTTCCCCCACAGTTTCAATTTGAAGAACCCCTAAAAGATACTCCAAGAACCTTTTTCTTTTTACAGTATATGTAGATTACTGTGTGATTTTCAGACATTTCTCTAAAGACCTCAAAGTTGTTTGATAAAATGTCCACATCTTTCAAAAAGCATTTAGAAACTCATTAACATACAATATATTCAAACCCCATAGTACTGAGGTGGTGACTGTGCTGCTGCTGGTGGCAGTGGTACATCTCCTATCTGTCAGTCCATTGTGAAGATATCTCCCTCTCCATTTGCAGCTCCTCATTGTCTCTATTTACCAAACAGCAAGCCTCTAAACACAGATAGACAGGCAGGAGAGACCTGATGATTTGTATTAGTGTGTGTGTGTGTGTGTGTGTGTGTGTGTGTGTGTGTGTGTGTGTGTGTGTGTGTGTGTGTGTGTGTGTGCTTGTGTGTTTCTGCCCTCCTCCCTCCTAGTAAAGGCTTTGTGTGAGGAAGCAGTAAAGACAGTTTACTTCTTTTCACCGGCGCTGCCAAGACCAAATTAATTAGTTTATTTATGAGGGAGGGAGGTGAGACGAGCAAACGACCGGCGAGAGAGAGGAGGCAAATGGAGGCTTAGCATTGTTGCTTAACCAGCCAGGGTGGCATCTCAGGGACATTAACACAGTGGATAGGGCTGGGTAGGGCTAGGTTGGACCAGGTAGCGCTGTCCTGGATGGATTACCCTGAAGATAAGAGAGAAGCTCAGACACACACACACACACACACACACACACACACACACACACACACACACACACACACACACACACACAAAAGAGCAAATCAACTAGGGCCAACCAGGTTGCCCATTTCATTTATTAAATGTAATTTATTTAACCAGGATAGGATAGTACACTGGATAGTTACTGGTCAGGTCACTTCACCATGGTCATCATCAGTAGGGGCGGAGTGGCCATCTGGCATTCTCGGGGAAATGCCAGATGGACTGGTCCATTTTTAGAGTAGTGGGCCTGTCTAACTTTTTAACGTAAAATGATCATAATCAGGCTAATATTGGGGTGTTCAAGGAATAAAATGGGGTGGTGTGATCTAGAGGGAAAAAATGGTCCGGTGTTAGAAATACCTGGGCCGATTTTCGGTCCCAGTCCGCCCCTGATCACCAGCATACTGCATCCCATCTCAAATGTCTTCTCTTGCCTCTGATGACTATCCACACCGTCTCTGTCCCACCATCCCAGTTTATTTTAAAGCATAGAGCTTTTTAAAGCAGGCAGCAGACAGAACACCTGTTTTAAATGAGGACCCATGCCTCAGGGGCCAGTAGGGGTTCCTGTATTGGTGCTGTAAGAACAGCAGGTACCCTGATTTAATACTTCATATTTATTCTGGAGATGATGTACTGGCAGACACACAAACACAGACACACACACTCAGAGGCGATGACCCTGAGGCAACCTCTTTACACAGAATGCTACTCTGTGTGTACCTGCATGCATGTTTGTATGTGTGTGCCTGTCTATACAAGTGTACGTGTATATGTATGTGGGACTGCCACTGGTATATGAAGATTACCACTACATCAAAATAAGTGGCACTGCTGTCAGTGCCTTGCCTTCTCATAATTCGAGGTCATTGTGAGGGGGCTTGGCAGGGAAATCTGCTGTGGAATTACTTTATGGAAAAGTGTACTGCCATACTCTCGTTACCCTGCATACTCACTTTGATGTAATGGGCTCTGATGGTAGATTCTTAGGGGCCAGGTAATCACATGCAAAATGCATAGGACCAATGTAAGGTAATGGAGAAAATATGCTCTCCTCTTCCTCTACTTGGAGATGTAAGAGATGGTGCTTGTAGCCTTGAACATCAAGCTTACATCCACTCTGAGTCGAATGAGGTAAACCAGCAAAATGAAACCAAATTCTCAGCCCCTCCTTAATTTATCCTTCCTGTGATGTTGCTGTCCTGGTTATGACGAATAGAAGCAACCATAGACGTTAGCTCGCTCGCTCGCTCGCTCGCTCGCTCACACACAAACACACACACACACACACACACAAGTATCTAGACACACAAGCATCTAGACACACAAGCATCTAGACCAAATTACTACCTCCATACGGCTGTTGTCCCTGGGTCCTCGCAGCACTGCTGAGTCGCTCCTTTTAAAGGCCTGCATATGAATGAAGACATTAAAATGAAATAGGCTAGCTGTTTCCGTCTTTAGACATGAAGATGTAGTAGAAATGGGATTGGAACACACAATGTAGCACCTAATAAGTGCTGCGCTCGTTATGAAGATATGAGGTGCATTTAAAGTTCATCTATGTTGATGGATGGATACATGTTGTCGAACTGGTTCCTGTATTCTCTTTCTTTAAACATCACTCTTATAAAACCATTTCACAATCAGTTATATATATCCTTTTTTACAATGGGGTTTTATTTTCCTAGCTCTATGCTTGTTTGGGTGTTCTTCTGCTCCAAGAAAGCATATTTGTGTTTGGCTCAGACACTTAAAACTGTTTCATCGATCTTATGACTAAACACATTATTGCAGTCCAAAAATCATATATACTTTGTCTTCCCCAGGGAAGCCAGTATAGACAGTATTGATTGAATATGGCCCTTAGTCTCACCAACCAGGAAGGACATTATAGACAGTCGGATGCTCACGTATCACATTTACAACAGCAGTAGCCATAAAGCTGGACATACTGTGTTATACTGTACTACACCCTGGCTAGCTATGAAATCCATTGTATGACCACAGAGCAGTGTACTTACATGGCTGTATTGTCTCATCCCAGTAGTAGTTTATGGGCCAGGCTGTGTTATGGAAACTACACGTCTATCATATCCCAAAGTGAAGCCCCCTCAGAGCTCCGTTTTGTTCGATTTCTTTCTGAGAGGCAACTGCAATCAGGCTCCATTGTAAGACGTTGAAGTGACATTTTGCTTAAACCCTCGACAAAGCAGCTAGCTAATGCTAGCTCAGACACGCCACGATACTGTCATATCCGCCGCATTCGATGATGATGTCACTGGATTCAGCTCTGGATTGATAAGTGGGTCCGATTTAGACTGGCTTTTCAATTAGCCAACTGGTAGAGTCTCATACTTAGCCATGCATCTTGAAGGCATGTTAGACTAGAGCTGGTTAGTGGATCCAAGGGCTCAGTTCATTGATTAGAGCATGGTATTTGCAACATAATGTTAGTGGATTTGAATCCCGTGAGGCCCAGATATGCTGACCTTATGCTGGAGCTGTAAGTCAATGCTCTAGATGGAGAACACCTACCTAAATTAAAAAGCATGACTATATCTTACCTCTACTTTGATCTTTTATGGAGGAGCATCGTGTGATCAAGGGTCCCTTGTCATAAAGTTGACAAAGGAAGTGTCAGCTATCAATCCACAAGCCCAGTTTATAAGTGTGAAACTTATCTTCTTCAAGTTGTCCCCAATACAGATAATAACATCAATTAGGTATTCAGGTCCAGTAGGTTATTGAGTGTTTTTTTATCGCCACGCATAAACAAGGTTCCTTTCTCCTCAGCGGTGGACTTCATTAACAGGCTACACACACTGCAAAGTAGTGGGTTGGCACACACATAGCTACACACACATACACATACTGTAGCTACACACAAACACACACAAACAACGCACAAACAAACACACACACACACTCCAAGCCGCCCCTTTCACGCGCAAAGACATGCAAAGACACATCATGTGCAAAGACACATCTACAGCTCAGATAAGAAGAAGACACCGACATCCTTGCACGTTTACAAAGACATGCATCTACTGCTTAGACACTAACCACACGCACAGCTCTACACACAGACTTGTCCTGGCATGCAAAAGAGAACTTGTACAACCAGACAAAAAGGAGCAACATCTTGGCACACAAGACACTCGTCCATAGCGGAGACACTATAAAAAGCCTCTCTGCTGACAGGTCATGAACTTTATGAGTCAGGTGGTAGTGTTAGAGCATCTCTCCTACATATTCTCCCTAAATCGCTACAATAGCTCAGACACGATGCATATACACTGCTCTGCGAGAGCATACATCCAAGGCCGGATTATCCCTCATTCTATCCAGGCTCATGCCATGTGCCAAGACTGTGAGACTATGAGGGAGACCAAAATCACGAGCTGGAAATAGCATCCATGGACATCAATGAGAGGCTGAAGAAGCAGAGACTATCCAGTAAGCAGAGTAGAATTAGATAAGTGTTATTATGAGAGATTAAGGGGAATGATGTGATTGTGAAAGACTGAATGCCATTTCCCACAAAGTCCCAGGTGTAAGGGACCAGACTTAATTCTCGATAAGCCAATCAGAAACCAACCAACCAAAACATGATCCAATCACCCTCTTCTCTTGCGAACCTGACCAAACATATCCTTCTCAATAAGGGCTCAACCTATCCATTATCTCACCTACAACCAGCGCTGACCTTGAACTGACTGCTCATGACCAGACATCAAATAAAAAATGTAAATAGAAATTCTCTGATCCTTTGCACGTAGCTAATGTGGTGTTTCTCCCTCTCCCTCTCTTTCTTTGATTTTCTTTCTTTCTTCCTCTCTCTTTCCCTCTCTCTCTCTCTCTCTCTCACTCTCTTCGTCACTCTCTCGCCATCTCTCTACCCATCTCTCCCTCCCTCCCTCTCTCTTTCTAGAAACTGGGAATGCTTTTCCTTTCATCACCCACTTCGCTACATCCTCCTCTCTGGGAATGGTTTTCCATGCTTTGTTATTCCGAGCGCAGTGGGTTCCCATTGGAACTATATTACTTTACAAAGCTCAGTGATTGACAGTGATGATGATGCTCTCATAACCCCGTTTAAGATATCATTGAGGTGAAAATGAGCACTCGTCAAATTCTTAAGTAATCATGAGGCTTGGCCTACTTCAGCAACAGTCGTGGGGCCCTCTGCTTCCATTTCCCTTGCCAAACAGGAGGACATATTCTACAAACACATTATAGAGAAGGTCACGGTTCACCGCTGATGTATATTTTCATTGAATAACACAAACCGTGTTGTAACGATGAATCCTTTTGAAATAGTAAAGTGCATCTGTTAAAATGAATAGTACTGATAGACACACTGTAAGTGCAGATGAACTGAAGTTGCCTGTCTTGCGTTGGTTATATGATCATGGGGCCTATAAAAACGAGGTCCTTGATTCCCCTCAAGGGACACACATACTGACTATGGAGGGGGAAAAAGTGTCTGTAGCCAAAGTACTTTTTTGTATTATTATATCGTGAGATTTAAACTGTGGGCCGCTAAGAGGTGATGGATTTAGCCTTGATTACAGTCTGAAAAACCTCTCACCTCCTCCTGTCTCACACACACACACCCCATCTGAATCCCATTTGATCATAATTAGCTTTCTCCTCCATATTATCTCAGTGTAAATTATGCCCCATAGATTATCAATTACAGGACTTTAACCGGGTTCTCTGCTTAGTTAGAATAAGGTTGGGAAGGAAGGGTGTATCAAGTGAATCTCAATAATGACGTCTTAGATTGTATAGAGAACGTTGTCTTTCTCCTGGATCTAGTTGGGCTTGGATAATGAAGTTATGACCTCTCTGAAGATGAGGTTCCACTCCAACACACTTACACACAGGTTACATATCCAGCCATAACCAGACAGTCAGTGCATTACAACCTAAACCTCATATATCATGAATAGCATGTTGTTGACGTTGTGATCCTGATTATGAATAACGCCTTTGGGTTCAATAGCGGTCCATTATTAATGTTCTCATTAGTGGAGGTATAAATGAAATCCTATGTTTCCCTACATGTATAATGTAAAACAATTACCCTCTATAAATCATTCACACGGGGCTTCGTGGTTAATAAATGGGTGACGTCTGGGCATCGACACGTGGTTGAGATGATGATGTTTATATATTTTTTTAAATGGTTGTTATTGGGGAAATGACAACACTTCCTGTGTATACACTGACATAGACATGATGACGTGACAGTTAACTACTAACATGACATGCAAGACGTATGTTAGTAGATTGATTGAAGGGGATATTGGACAAGGTAAATGACAAAACCTAACTTGTAGTGACAGTAGGCCGTTAAGAATTTCTTCTTAATAACTGATTTACCTAGTTTAAATAAAGGTTAAATATGATTATCATTTTTTAAATTGAATAGTTAGTATGTGTGGACATGATGTTGTTGTTTCTGTCCACGGCTTCTCCATCCCTTCATGACAGAGTGAAAAGACCTAGTTGTCATGGGCAACAGTCAGAACTGGATTCTATTTCATTCAATTTACTACAACTTTATTTATCCCCCTTAGGGCTAATTAAAAAGGGCATTGGCAGCAAGGTCACAAATAATAACATTCTCCGCTTATAATGCAAGAACAACAAGTGCATATTTTCAGAACACAATTGAATAGGATGATGTGTTACCGTCAATTTTTCAGTTCAAATCTATGCTTTAGCTTTCACAATACCTACAATAAATGCTCAACCTCTCTCTCTCACACACACACACACACACACACACACACACACACACACACACAGACAGACGAACACACACACACACACGCACGCACACGTTGTCTTTGAAGACTTGTGCTGCCCCCTTTCTTCCTAGCAGCTTTGATGAAGTATGTATAATAAAAAAACATTGATAAACATGTGGAGCAGCAGGAGCAGCAGGAGAGGGTTGGAAAAAAAGAGGATGAACCGACTGATGGAGGAGATGAGGACGAGGGGAGGAAAAGAGGATGAACCGACTGATGGAGGAGATGAGGACGAGGGGAGGAAAAGAGGATGAACCGACTGATGGAGGAGAGGAGGACGAGGGGAGGAAAAGAGGATGAACCGACTGATGGAGGAGATGAGGACGAGGGGAGGAAAAGAGGATGAACCGACTGATGGAGGAGAGGAGGACGAGGGGAGGAAAAGAGGATGAACCGACTGATGGAGGAGAGGAGGACGAGGGGAGGAAAAGAGGATGAACCGACTGATGGAGGAGAGGAGGACGAGGGGAGGAAAAGAGGATGAACCGACTGATGGAGGAGAGGAGGACGAGGGGAGGAAAAGAGGATGAACCGACTGATGGAGGAGAGGAGGGCGAGGGGAGGAAAAGAGGATGAACCGACTGATGGAGGAGAGGAGGACGAGGGGAGGAAAAGAGGATGAACCGACTGATGGAGGAGAGGAGGACGAGGGGAGGAAAAGAGGATGAACCGACTGATGGAGGAGAGAAGGACGAGGGGAGGAAGAGGATGAACCGACTGATGGAGGAGAGGAGGACGAGGGGAGGAAAAGAGGATGAACCGACTGATGGAGGAGAGGAGGACGAGGGGAGGAAAAGAGGATGAACCGACTGATGGAGGAGAGGAGGACGAGGGGAAGAGGTGGAGAAAGACATGAGAAAGAGTGGCACAGCGGTTGGTGACTTTTCAATTGCGCCTGTGACCATGACTTTTAGATTCCGCAATCCAAGTCGTTATTTTGCACCACGGTGATCCTCTCTGACGTTCATGAATTAATAACAGACAGAGGAATGTCAGCGAATCTATTTGTAGGTTTGCTCGCAGAGCAAAGACACACTTATGCGCTCGTGCAACCTCAACTCACTGCCACCCTCCCTCTATCTTTCTTGGACACACACACAATGCATGCGCGTACAAACGCACGCACGTACACACACATACACACACTTACAGTGTACACACGCGCGCATACACACACAAACACACATGCACCACATCAGGAATTCCAAATGAGACTGCTAAGTGGCAAGTATCAAATGTACTACGAAAAGAGCACGAGTATAAAAAGCCATTCTGTGTCCAATTAATATTTTCTTTGTTATGCTTATACTGTGTTCTGTAAGGTATGGGTTTACTATGTATGCTCTACGATGACCTCGCTAGAACACACACAGAGGCATGTAAGCATGGTAAGATAGATATTTTCCATGACAACCATATCCTGGTCTGTCAGTCTGCTGGAACCCCAAAGACTATTTCGCCACTATTTACAATCTGTGTGTTAAAGACCAATAACCCTGAGTAAAGAACTCCATTCATTCATTGTCAGACTGATGTACTTGGCGAGCGTCACTTTCAATTCGTGAAATAGGAAAGTCTGTTTTTGGCTCGTCTTCAGCGAAGGTATATTTTTCATATTGCGCCCTTTTCTGTGAAAATGAGTGTGTTCGCAGAGCGATAAAATCACTGCAGCAGCACCCAAGTTTGGTCTTTCTATTTGATTAGAACTGAATAAACAAGAGCAGACAGACGATGTTGGTAATATTCTCCATAGAGATAGCAGGATTGAGCTCTGGCTCTTTGACACCTTGGATTTACCTTGTCTAAAGAAACAGGATGTTCGCTCTGACAGAGAGAGGTAACTTTCTTTTACTGCTTCCATTTTATTACCTAGATGTGGCCTAATGTGTTTCTGGAACACTGTACTACTATCCCTGAGGCACCTGCACTCAGAGATACTCAGAGCCGGTTTCCCAGACCCAGATTATGCCTTATCCTAGACTAAAAAATCACTCTCAGTGGAGAATTTCCATTGACAGTATTTAAATTCAGCACTAGGTTAAATCTGGGCCTGACACTGACTCTCAGAGCTCACCAAATCCTCCATGATGGTATGAGACAAGCGATCCATCATTCTAATTCACACTCCATCGGTTCTAGATAATAACTGTCTTGGAACTTTTGGTTAAAATCTCTCTCTCTCTCTCTCTCTCTCTCTCTCTCTCTCTCTCTCTCTCTCTCTCTCTCTCTCTCTCTCTCTCTCTCTCTCTCTCTCTCTCTCTCTCTCTCTCTCTCTCTCTCTCTCTCTCTCTGTAAATATTACACTCACACAAGTTCCAAAGTAATAGAGGCATTTCAAATGTCATATTATGTCTATATACAGTGTTGTAACGATGTGCAAATGGTTAAAGTACAAAAGGGAAAATAAATACAATTAAATATGGGTTGTATTTAAAATGGTGTTTGTTCTTCACTGGTTGCCCTTTTCTTGTGGCAACAGGTCACAAATATTGCTGCTGTGATTGCACACTGTGGTATTTCACGCAATACATATGTGAGTTTATCAAAATTGGATTTGTTTTTGAATTCGTTGTAGGTCTATGTAATCTGAGGGAAATAATTGTCTATAATATGGTCATACATTTGGTAGGAGGTATGACCATATTAAATGTTATTTTAAATACTATAGGCGGAATTAGTTGGTTTTGACTGGGGTCAAAATTACGCCAAAGGACTTAAAAAATGTTTAAGTTGTTGTCTGTTCTTAGAATCAAACCACATGCCTTTTTAAAAATAAATTGTCTAGTGAAACAGAGAAGTGGATCGATTCCTGTTATCAGTCAGACATTTAGTTGTAGAGACACGAGCAAGGAAGAGAGTGGTTGAAGATGAGAAAGCCTTGCGGGCAAACAGGCAGGCAGGCAGACAGACAGAAGACCTCAGGAGTCAACATGATAGAGGCTGATAGACCCTGACAGAGAACAATATGCACTTTCCTAGAATACCTGTCTGTCCACACTAGCTAGCTCGCTATCCAGTCCACAGTGGTGCAAAAACGTTATCGCTCACAACACCGCCGCCACGCCAGCCTGTTCCCTACAGTGTCCACCACATCCTCAGTCTTCCCACCCTGGCGACTTCTTGCCACCTCTCCTCACAGGGTTCCACAGCTCAAGGCTGGGTTGGTGCAGTAGGTGAAGTAGAAATATGGAGAAATTAGTCAGTTGGCTCAAACTTGACTCTTTTTATTAGAAGCATCCAGCTGCAAATTATGCTCGCTGACGCCGCCTGGTCTGAGAATTGCAGACCAGGCGGCAACCTGAACCCACGACGTGTTCCAGGGCATCAGTGTGTTAAGCACATACCAGTCGGCCCCTAACTCCGGTCCTAGGAGCAGTGGGTTAACTGCCTGTTCAGGGGCAGAAACAACAGATTTGTACCTTGTCAGTTCGGGGATTTGAACTTGCAACCTTTCGGTTACTAGTCCAACGCTCTAACCACTAGGCTACCCTACAATGTTAATGCCAAAAATCACTACAACCAAGCAACCACTTTTCATTTAACCCTTATTTTACCAGGTAAGCTGACTGAGAACATATTCTCATTTACAGCAACTACCTGAGGAATACTTACTAGGGAGAGGGGAAATAAATCAGCCAATTGGAAGCTGGGGATGATCATCAAAACATCATTAGATATGTACAAAAAAATATCTGAAAGAAAAAAAATCCCAAAATATACTGTTGTTTTTGCTAAATTACAGTTAATTTGGATATTCTTTTAAACAAACAAAACTATTCCCTTAAAAATGTGCAACTTTTTCCCAAGGTACTATCCACATAGGTTGTAGTATCATTTAGTTTTTAGAATATTGAAATAAATACTAATTTTGTCATGTTTTTTTTTTTAAACGACTGCCATTTAAAGTGGCGGTACACCAAAATTGGAAAAATACTTACTTTTATTGACAAAAAGGGATTCACAGAGACAATGACCAAAAATATTATTAATTCCTAATGTTTGGTATACTCAATGTACAGTTGAAGTCGGAAGTTTACATACACCCCGGATGGAGTCATTAAAACGTTTTTCAACCACTCCACAAATATCTTGTTAACAAACTGTAGATTTGGCAAGTCTGTTAGGACATCTACTTTGTGCATGACACAAGTACTTTTTCAAACAATTGTTTTTCAGACAGATTATTTCACTTATTACTCACTGTATCACAATCCCAGTGGGTCATAAGTTTACATAAACTAGGTTGACTGTGCCTTTAAACAGCTTGGAAAATTCCGGAAAATGATGTCACGACTTTAGAAGCTTCTGATAGGCTAATTGACATCATTTGAGTCAATTGGAGGTGTGCCTGTGGATGTATTTCAAGGCCTACCTTCAAACGCAGTGCCTCATTCCTTGACATCATGGGAAAATCAAAAGAAATCAGCCAAGTCTGGTTCATCCTTGGGAGCAATTTCGAAATGTCTGAAGGTACCACGTTCATCTGTACAAACAATAGTACGTAAGTATAAACACCATGGGACCATGCAGCCGTCATACCGCTCAGGAAGGAGACACGTTCTGTCTCCTAGAGATGAACGTACTTTGGTGAGAAAAGTGCAAATCAATCCCAGAACAACATTAAAGGATTTGTGAAGATGCTGGAGGAAACAGGTACAAAAGTATCTAAATCCACAGTAAAACGAGTCCTATATTGACATAACCTGAAAAGCCGAACAGCAAGGAAGAAGCCACTGCTCCAAAACCGCCATAAAAAAAAGAGACTACGGTTTGCAATTGCACATGAGGACAAAGATCGTACTTGTTGGAGAAATGTCCTCTGGTCTGATGAAACAAAAATAGAACTGTTTGGCCATGATGTTTGGAGGAAAAGGGGGGAGGCTTGCAAGCCGAAGAACGCCATCTCAACCATGTAGCACGGGGGTGGCAGCATCATGTTGTGGGGGTGCTTTGCTGTACTTCACAAAATAGATGGCATCACGAGGATGGAAAATGTTGTGGATATATTGAAGCAACATCTCAAGACATCAGTCAGAAAGTTAAAGCTTGTTCGCAAATGGGTCTTCCAAACGGACAATGACCCCAAGCATACTTCCAAAGTTGTGGCAAAATGGCTCAAGGACAACAAAGTCAAGGTATTGAAGTGGCCATCACAAAGCCCTGGCCTCAAACCTATAGAATATTTGAGGGCAGAACTGAAAAAGCATGTGCGAGCAAGGAGGCCTACAAACCTGACTCAGTTACACCAGCTGTCAGGAGGAATGGGCCAAAATTCTAACTTATTGTGGGAAGCTTGTGGAAGGCTACCCAAAACGTTTGAACCAAGTTAAACAATGTAAAGGCAATGCAACCAAATACTAATTGAGTGTATGTAAACTTCTGACCCACTGGGAATGTGATAAAAGAAATAAAAGCTGAAATAAATCATTCTCTCTACTATTCTGACATTTCACATTCTTAAAATAAAGTGGGGACCCGAACTGAACTAAAACAGGGCATTTTTACGAGGATTAAATGTCAGGAATTGTGAAAAACTGAGTTTAAATGTATTTGGCTAAGGTGTATGTAAACCTCCGACTTCAACTCTATATAAGGTCATTTTTATGTTGTAGATGGTCGTCAGTGGTGGAAATAGTACCGTATTGTCGTACTTGAGTAAAAGTAAAGATACCTTAATAGAAAATGACTCAAGTAAAAGTGAATGTCACCCAGTAAAATAGTACTTGATTAAAAGTAAAAAATAATGTGGTTTTAAATATACTTAAGTATCAAAAGTAAAAATATAAATAATTTCTAATTCCTTATATTAATTAGCAAACCAGACGGCACTATTTTCCTTCTCTTTTTTTTAACAAATAGCCAGGGGCTATCTCCAACACTCAGACATAATTTACAAATGAAGCATGTGTGTTTAGTGAGTCCGCCAGATCAGAGCCAGTAGGGATGACCTGGGGATGTTTTCTTGGTAATTGCATAAGTTGGACCATTTTCCTGTCCTGCTAAGCAATCCAAATGTAATGAGTACTTTTGGTAGTCAGGGAAAATGTAAGGAGTAAAAATGACATTATTTGCTTTAGGAATGTAGTGAAGTAAAAGTTGTCAAAAATATAAATAGTAAAGTAAAGTACAGATACCCCCAAAAAACGACTTAATTAATACTTTTTAAAAAATAGTATTTTTACTGAATTGCTTTACACCACTGATGGTCATACCTAGTTATAACCAGTTAATATAACATAATGTGCTTTATTTCTGCAGGGGATCTGTTTATCTGGTCAAAATCACAGATACAGTTCCCCCTTTACCCTCTGGTGGTATGGAGAACTACAGAAAGACCTAGATTCAAATAAAGGTCTAATCTATCAAATTGCTATAACCAGAATTAGGTGTTTTTGGTTGGGGTCAAAATTATGCCAAAGGACTTAATTAAAAATGTTTTAAAGTCTCTACTGATACATAAACAGTGAACAATTATTTAGATTTATTAAGAATGCGTTAACTCGTTTAAAAAAAAATTAAGAATTGAAAAAATGACCCCAGTCTGTATTAGTGTTAACTCGCCTAGTGCTGTGCTCATCCCATCAGCGTTCATTCTGCTCTTTAAAATGGTTATAAATTCCATTGACCTCTCTCTATTGATCTGTCTATCTGTTTATACCCTGCACTAATCAATGGGAACCTGCCTCTTAAGTGATCCATATAATTCTCAATTACTCCCATCACCAACACTGTCCTCAAACACATCCTCCAGTCCTCCCCTCCTTTAAATATGTGGACACTGCATCATTTTAACTGGTATTGGATCCTCCAGCGGGTCAACACAACAAAATCAATAGCCCCAGAGAGAACAGAGGAGAGGAGAGAGGCTTTTTCTCGCTCTATCCCAGGCAGAGTTGCAGAGATCTGATAGGGAGAGGTGGAGGTGGAAGTGAAGGTGGGTGGGTGGATGCCAGAGGCACAGCAAATTTACTGGAAGCCCCACATATCACAGCACAACCACAACAACAAGGTCTCTCTGCTCTGCTGCAACGTGTCTTAATCTCACACCTGTCTGTCGTCGCTGCCGGCGTGAATATCTCTACTTAACCCACACATTTAACCCCTCGCTGCACTTCCAGCTGCGGAAAATTACAGGGCCGGCTAGCGATGTAAAAGAGCTTGAAGTGATTCCAGACGGGTATCGAAATTCATAGGCTATCTCGCTACCGCAATGACCGTCGTTTTTACAAGAGGCCCGTGTCAGCTGCCATTTAAATAACAGCTCTGGGAAGGAAGGGATCTCTTTAGTGAGGCAAAGCTATTTCAGAAAGCAGCTCAAGAAGCTCTTGATCCAGGCGTCCTTGAGTTTGGGCTCCCGCTTCGCAAAACATCATCCACCACCAAGCAGCGACAGGTCGCCATGGCGGGTCACCGTGAGTGTGCGCGAGAGGGATGGCATTTCCATGGCGAACGGCGGCTGGCTGATCTGTATTTCAAATACAAAATGTGAGTGATGGTGAGTAACCACGCAAGTCACCTAATTATTCAGCTGTGGGTCAAGGGTCAAGCACCACTGATTGTCTCCCCTCAATCACTGCTGTAGAGAGAAAGTACTACTCATATCCCTTGACTTTGAATGTCCTTCTATTTTCCATGCAGCATCTATGAGCCAGCCCTAAACTAATTTCCTCCTTTTAAAAATTGAAGGTTGAATTTTGGACAAGAGAAGAACGCCTCGTTATATCTTTCACTCAGGAATGGTCTCTGGACTCTCAAAAGCAGAGAGGTTGTCACTGGAACCAGTCCGGCAGCCACTTTCTTTATTAACCTTTATTTAACTAGGCAAGTCAGTTTAGAAACAAATTCTTATTTACAATGAGGGCCTACCCCGGCCAAACCCGGACGACGCTGGGCCAATTGTGCGCTGCCCTATGGGACTCCCAATCACGGCCGGGTGTGATGCAGCCTGGATTCAAACAAGGTACTGCAGTGACACCTCTTGTACTGAGATGCAGTGTCTTAGACCACTGCGCCACTCGGGAGCCCTTCAGTTCATTCTCTGCCTTGAATTAGAAGTTAGAGCTACAGCCTGTGATTCGTACATTCGACTTTGAAATTAATGAAATGTATATTGATATATTTTGATTCTCGAAGAATATAACTTGTTAAAAATCTCAAGTTTAGTTCAACTGTCTTACCCCAATCAGTATTTTTTTTGTAAACCATATGACGAAGACTGTATAGCTTCAAAACATGGTTAAAACTATCATTTGGATCTCATGTATGGTAAATCCTCCATATATGAATTTGAGAGTGGTTACATTTCTCCAGCCTCGTCACTCAGCTGTTAAGCAAAAAAAAGTGTTGGGGCGGCCGTTTTGTTGTCGTTTGAATCCCGGTTAAGCTCTTTAACACGAACTGCTAGCATTGTGACGTGAATGGCACAGACATTACTATAAAATGGAGACGGAGAGATATTAAACACTGTAAATGTGTGGGCAACAGAAACCTTAAATGTTCATGTCTAAACCCATTGGGCACAAACAGGTTGAATCAACGTTGTTTTAACATCCTTTCAATGAAATTCTGTTGAAACTATGTGGAATAGACATTGAATTAACGTCTGTGCCCAGTGGGACGTCTCGTTGTAGAATATATTTCCAGTAGTAATTCAGTCATAGCAATTATCATGTGAATCGGTTGTGCACTCAAAGCTGGAAATACTCTGTGAGCATAACACCTTGCGGGCCATCATGAGTCATCAGGAGTCATGGCATTCCAATGAGTCAGTTCATCCCGTGTCTGGTAGATGTAAAGCCTCGCTAAAACACAAAAACATAATGGTTATGAACCTCACACACGCCCCGCCCCCACTCCCACCACTACAGTCCCTGGCAATGTTCCCTCAAATGTTTGTTTTTTCGGCACAGGGCAAATTTCAGGTCTGCTGAGCGCAAACTTCTGTGCAACTTCCAGCGAGTGTTTACTGTGAACGCTGAGGCTATACACACTTTAAGTAACCGTTTTATCAGTGGTCAAGTAGTGGCTATTTGATCATAATGTAGGCCTACCAGAGTGGCCCACCATAAAAAACTATGGAGAAAATGCATCCCATAACATTTTAACATTGAAATAGCTGTTCTATCATTCAGCCTACAGTAGCAGTCAATGTGTGGTGTTCAATGTAGGTTTACATTCCATGAGACTTTGGGGGGAAAAAACATGCAGGGCTAGACATTCACTTTTATCCACTCAGACAAGGAGGTGACTGAAAATGTTGTGTTGTTTGATGCAAGAAACCACTAAATGAAGTGCATTATTATCCCCATACCATTATTACAGAGAATCAGACAAATTACGCCACCCTCTGCCTATTGGCTACTTAGCTTATTCAAGCCTGCCTCAAAATACAACGCTGCCCATTCACATGTAAACCATCTTTAAGACAAAAAAAAGGTCTTTAACTGACTTGCTTTTCAAAGATGTCTAGAAATGTACACATTTTGTGCTCTTTTAGGAAGCAATCGCTCCCCTATCGCTGCCTACAAATGATCTATAACTGGGCTAATAACTCACTAACTAGCAAAGGATGTGAACAAAATGTGCACACGTGGCTACATGCAGCTCTCGCTTTGATCTCAACACAAGCGCATCTACTCACAACCACTCATGCTGTAAACACAGTTCAGTTAAAAGTAAATAGCACAGATCCATATGTTAATGGTCTATTTGCATATAGGCCTTCTGCAGCTCTGATTGGTTATGCCGCACCGGTCTGTGTAGAGTATGGAGTCATGTGTGTCAATGCAATAGAATCCGACTCCGATGCGTTCTGCCTACAACAAAATCTCTGATATTTCTTCTGAGCGGCAGTCTGGGAGAGATGCGTGGCAGTCTCGGGGCTGAGGGAACATTGGTCCCTGGGAAAGTATTGGTTTAATGTCAAAAGTTACATGTAAACCATCTTCGATCTTTAATGTCACTCTCCGGCTGTCTCAAAGGTTCATAAAGGACGAATGAATGTTCAAATGTCAGCAGAAGTTACATTCAGGTCGAGACACAGCGATTCAAAAGGCTAACATCAAAAACAATGTCAAGAGCAATTCACAAGAGGAATATAGAATTGCCACTATATGATTATTGGTAGTAGAACCTTCTATTAGGCTATGTAAAAGACAGCTCTGGTAGTAGGCCAGATATGGGATATTCAGGTTACAATACAAATAATCAAACAGTTAAAAATATCAAAGCCAATCGCCAAGAGGGATTCACTGACACTGAGGTATATAAATGGTTATAGGTTAGTCTAATGTGGAACTAAACATGACATTAAACACTGAGCATGTAGCATATTGATATGCTTCACGTTTCACACACATCATCTGGCCAGTAGCAGTAATAGCTCTAGCTGGATTACAGCTGTGGCCGATCCATTAAGGTATATGGTATGGTTATCCATCCATGGCCAGTAACACAGAAATAAACTACAGCGAGAGCTGGCAGAGTACCACATGCTCCCGGGCAGCCTGGGGACGTAGATCAGACTCCGAGGGGAGCATGTGTTGTGACACCATTTCTGTGCATATTGTTAAATATCCCTTCTTGATCTTTTCAATTTAGGAGTAATTCCACTGTTCGTGAGGGTTTAAGCGTAAGGTTATGTAGCACATTCAGAGAACAAGTCACCCCGTTACACCCTCACTCTCTCTCCCTATTCCTCTGACCAGCTCCCTCCTATAGAGACACTCTCAATACCAAATGTTTCTCCCCTGACCCCTTTCCTTGCTCTGTGAATTGCATCTCAATCTGTCTGTCTCCAAATCAAACTGAAGAATGCATGGCCAGGTTTACAGTTAATATTTGGATAAACGGCAGAGAGTGAATGTCAAAATAATGCCCTACATCTCCACTGTCCTTGCCCTCTCTGTGTGTCTTCTTCTGTCTAGTCTAATCTTATTTGTAACCGAAGCTCATACTGCTTTGATTCCACATTCTCTCACACACACACCTTCACACATATATGAATGTGCACACACACACATCACAGTGGCATCAGATAAGACACGCACCCTCAGTGATAGATTAATTTCATCATAAATGTCCACCCTTTGACTCCTTGTTCGGTGTTGGCTGCCTCCCCCTCCCCACAGTCTCACCCCTCTGCGCCACACTTCAAATGGCACGCAGCATTCAATTAGCTATGTCCCAGCTGACAGCCTTATCAAGGCATCAAGGCTGATTCTTACCAGTCTGCATTTGCATCTCTTCTTAACAGTGGGTAGAGAGCCTCTTCCCAGGGAGCTGGGCAGGCCCCCCCGTCGACTCGCTCTTTGAACGTTCCAAGCCTCTTGTATTGATTTGTTTGGTTTCAGCTGCGGTGCACCGCTGCCCCCTAAGGTGGAGCACTGTATTGCATGCAGCCTTTGAATGAGAACTCAACTCATTATGGTTGCAGCAAGAGAGGGAGAAGCATACACTGTCCTGAAATGTGCATATTCTGTTAAGAATAAATACAGTGGTCGGGTAAAGCTATGGATGACCTGAGTTAGATGTTACATTGGGATGATCAACAAGAACAGCAATACTAGACCCACTCAACTGAGAGCTGTTGAGAGGTATCTTGAGATGGAGTATGACTACACACGGTGAACATGAACACGCTGCATAACCCTATCCAAGACAATGTTTGAATACGGCATTGCTTGATTGAGTCTGTGGTGGAATGAAAAATGGGCTTTAGTTTGAGACATTTCCCTTAGGAAGTCTCATTGGGGGACAAAAATGGCTGAAAGGGTTTGATGGAGCCCATCGAGCCACTGGCATACTGTCCTCTATCGAGTCTAGACTACAGGCACTCAAAATAGAACTAAATGAAAGACTTCATTTGACAGGCAGAAACAGTAATGCACAGATTAATATGTAATAAGAAGTATCATATGCAAGTGAAGTGGCCACTAATAATATAATCTCTTGACTGTTTTCTGCATTTTTACCCACGAGTCTGTATGCACTTTTAACCTCCATAAAATAAACATGTATTTTGGTTAGTTGATTTTTAAAGTGAAATTTGTTTTATTCTGATTATACCTTTTTGCTTTTTACTAATGTGCGCTCTTTTTTTCAGTTCTGGCATTGATTCTGATCTTCCCCAAATATTGTGGATGCAGACTGAGTCGTGGAGCTTTGGAAAAGCTTGAATGAGAACGGCAATCAGTCATTCATTCCCCCACATCCCTACAGAGGCCCCTCTCAGTGAAAAGTGCCTGTGTTAGCAGCCGAAAACAGGTAAACGCCGTGGAACATTTCCATGCAAACCAGGCCAAGAAACATTCTAAATTAACTTATTTTGCTGTACTCTCTGAGATGGGAGATATGCAGAGTGCCTGGCAGTCAAAATGCTGCAACAAGAGAGAGGGTCCCCAGCGCACCTCCACAACAACCACATCTGTGGGTTTTCACAAAATCAAATAGACTACTTTAGCTAGTGTGCAAGGAGTATAGGCCTACACATGCAAGCAGGCACTTACACACACACCTACGCAAACCTCAGGGATACGCTCACACACATACCCACAGGCACACAAACCCCCCTTGACATTATATATTTTTATGGTATAAACCAGTATGTAGGCACTCATGCATGTTAATCTGGAACGCGCACCTTCACCCTGGCGTACCTTTATCCCGCTTCCATAAATGGATAGAAGTTACTGCTATTACACACACACACTCTCTCCCTTTGTACCTCTTTCAGGTAGGATGTAAATCTCATCATTCTAGTGTCACAGAGAAGAAAGAGCAGCTCCTCATCAAACTATAGCCTGAAACCTCACTGCTGCCTCTCGGAAATGGAGAACTTCAATACAGCACTTTTCTAAATGACTGGAGTTCTCGTTCATTAAATGCAGGTGAAGGTAAGGGGTTAACATTTTGACGTGTGATGGGTCATGAAGAATGTGGAATAGTAACTACAGTATAGGCTAGTGTCGATTACCTTTCTGTACAGCACTTTTTTTGTAGCACTTCTGCCATCTGGTGGGCAAAAAGTCACCTTCCTACAAATACAATGCTACTTCAAACCAGAGATAACGACAATGTAGTTGAACATAAGCCTCGTCTCATATAATCAAATTGCTTCAGAAGTATAAATTTTGTAATGCAGCTGAGCCAGTGTAATAGCGCACAAAAGTATATCAGTGAATGTCAAGTTTACATCCTTTACGCAGGTTCTATAGTCTATGCTTCTATCCTGAGATTAGGCTAGTTATTTTGCAAAATGAAAAATTAATGGTTATCACATTCACTATGAGACGAGGCCAATTCGCTTTCCTGCCAGTGTACCCTTAACCTTTGAAACTAAATTACTGGTATAAGTGTGGAAATTATCTACCCAATGCTTTTCGTTGTGTTAGTAGTCAACACCAAAGATAGTGGCTAAATGAAGATTGCTCACTTAGGCTGTTAAACGCTGAAAAAAGTCTCAGTACCAGTCAACTTAACAGGGTGGGTCTCCAAGGACGAGAGGGTGTGATTTTCCCTGAGTATCATGCCGTCATTTGCTACCTACCAGGATCAGTTGCACTTTCCACGCCAACCAGTAAACATGCATTTCAGTTTTCCAAACCAGAATGAGACGCACACATTCGTTTTAAACCTGTCAGATGACATAATTTAACAAGTGCTGGTACACAAATCTAGAAGTGATTAATTGCAGCAGCACCTTTTGAGATTTCAGAAATGTTTCAAAGTACTACCAGAACATTAGGTCAATACCAGCAGCAAGATATCAAAATGAAATGTTAATAGCAGTTGACAATCTGGTTATAGGCTTAAAAACCTTCAGTATTTTACTCTCTTGAGCTAACACTACATTGTGCAAGGCGACAGTAAAAGTTTCTATAAAGTATGGGAATCAGTTTGCATATCATGCAAAACTTCAACATACGACAAGACCAATATGTAGAACAGAAAACATTTATTTTCATTGCTGGATCATCCCGTTCCCAGTTGGTTTGACCTCCTGGGGAACATTCAGCATCCAATGCATTTAGTCCAGCTGTGAAAAAGCCATTTCAGGGTTAGATTCATGTAAAGACTTACAACTAATCAACAAAATGGTATTGTAGAATATCATTAGGAACATACTTGACCTATTGATTATATTATGAATAAAAGTATCTAGCCAACTAGCTAGTGATGTACAATGCATTTGGAAAGTATTCAGACACCTGAACTTTATCCCCCCAAAAATACATTAGCCTTACATAAGTATTCAGATCTGACACTCAGTATTTTGTTGAAGCACCTTTGCAGCAATTACAGCCTCGAGTATTCTCGAGTATGACGCTACAAGCTTGGCACACTTGTATTTGGAGAGTTTCTCCAATTCTTCTCAGCAAACCTTCTCAAGCTTGGTCAGGTTGGATGGAGAGTCGCTGCACAGCAATTGTCAGGTCCCTCCAGAGACGTTGGATTGTGTTCAAGTCCAGGCCACTCAAGGATATTCAGAGACTTGTCCCGAAGCCACTCCTGCATTGTCTTGGCTGTGTGCTTATGTAACGGATGTGAAACAGCTAGCTTAGTTAGCAGTGGTACACGCTAAATGGCGTTTCAATCGGTGACGTCACTTGCTCTGAGACCTTTTAGTAGTAGTTCTCTTTGCTCTGCAAGGGCCACGGCTTTTGTGGCGCGATGGGTAACGATGCTTCGTGGGTGACTGTTGTTGATGTGTGCAGAGGGTCCCTGGTTCGCGCCCGGGTATGGGCGAGGGGATGGTCTAAAGTTATACTGTTACACTTAGGGTTGTTGTCCTGTTTGAAGGTGAACCGTCGCCCCCAGGCAGAGGTCCTGAGCGCTCTGGAGCAGGTTCTCTCGCAATCCTGACTGGTCTCCCAGTCCATGGCACTGAAAAACATCCCCACAGCATGATGCTGCCACCACGCTTCACTGTAGCCTGATTTCTTCCAGATGTGACATTTGGCATTCAGGCCAAAGAGTTTAATCTTGGTTTCATCAGACCAGATAATCTTGTTCCTCAGTCCTTTGGAAGCATTTTGGTAAACTCCAAGCGGGCTGTCATGTGGCTTCCGTCTGGCCACAGCCCTAAAGGACTGATTTGGCAGAGTGCTGCAGAGACGGTTATCCCATCTCCACAAAGGAACGAACTCTGGATTGGGTTCTTGGTCACCTCACTGACCAAGGCCCTTCTCCCCCGATTGCTCAGTTTGGCCGGGCTGCCAGCTCCATGAAGAGACTTGGTGGTTTCAACTTCTGATATTTGAGAATGATTGTGTCCATTGTGTTCATGGGGACTTTCAATGCTGCAGATGGACTCCAATCATGTTGTAGGAACATTTCAAGGTTGATCAATGGACACAGGATGCACCAGAGCTCAATTTTGAGTCTAATAGCAAAGGATCTAAGGATCTGAATACTTAAGTAAATAATGTATGTTTTTTGAAAACAATGTGCTGATTGTGTGGGGGGGAATTGTATCAATTTGAGAATAAGGATGTAATGTAAATGTGGAAAAGGGGTCAATACGAGTGCACCTCAACTGCCCTATGTTTGGTAAACCACCCGTCCTCTGCATTCAGAAGCAGGAATTCCTTTACCGCTGACGTTACCATATAAAACAATGTCAACAACTAGCCAACGGTGACTTACAGTGGACACAGAGAGTACAACGCAAATACTCGCCTTGACAAAGCCGATGTCGTTCGCGTACTGCCTGAAGCACTGGCGGCACATGTTGAGCCCGTATTTACGGATCAAACCGTGTCTGTTCGAGCATACCCGGCTGGAAAACAAAGAATGCAAATATTAGACAAGAATGGGGAATTATTTAATAAGTGCCCGGTAAGTTCAAACTCATTTAAAGTTAGCCAGCCAACGACGTTACACAGCGAGACAAAGTGTTAGCAGCAGATAAACCTGCAACATTCACATTCAGGGGTATATTTATGCAACAAAAAAAAGACGTTCTCCCTAGCCACGTCACTGTACTTGATTAGAAAGTACTACAAGCTGCAAACAGCCAACGTTAACATGCGCTAAAAATGTGAGGACCAGCGTTGTTGCACATCAACCGCCATATTAGCTCGAGCGAAGCCCTCATGTGGTTAAAAATGTACACCAAGAATTTGGGTCCGTGAAAATCTGACGGACTCTACAATTCACTCAAAAGAAAATACTAAACGACATATTGAAAATGACTGACCAGGATCGGGATCCCTGACCGAATTTTCTAGGATGACTCCAATAGAGCTGCTGATGACCCATCTTGTCTCGTTTGCTCGGATGTTAGAAAGGAAGGAATAGGGGTGCGCATGCGCCAATAAAAATATTCTGCCGGGCGTCTTCCGCCCACAATGCACAGCGGGAAACATCGCATTGCATGCATTCTTGTAGTACACCTCTAGATGGTGCCAACAACCTGCAGCAGCGTCAACAACCAATCTGGAGCCTGGTGCTGCAATTGTGGACTTGAATAGAAGCTGAATTTATTACATTTCCCCAATAGGTTGGCCATACCGCTCGCGTCGCGTGCATTGCAAAATAAATTTAGAAATCTATGTTATTCAATTGGAACCCAAACCAGCTGCGCACGTGCGCCATCGTGCATACATTTATTTTTGTCCCCCTACACCAGCCCTGATCAGGACATGCAGGTTAAAGTATCAAAACAAACTCTGAACCAATTATGTTAATTTGGGGACAGGTCGAAAAGCATTCAACATGTATGGCAATTTAGCTAGTTAGATTGCACTTGCTGGCTAATTTATCCTATTTAGCTAGCTTGCGAATTTGTCCTGAGATATAAACATTGAGTCGTTATTTTATCTGAAATGCAAAAGGTCCTCTACTCCGACAATTAATCCACACATAAAACGGTCAACCGAATCATTCCTAGTCATCTCTCCTCCTTCCAGGCTTTTTCATCTTTGAATTTATATGGTGATTGGCATCTACACTTTCATAGTATTACCACGACAACCGGCAAAACAGTTTGTCTTTCAATCACCCACATGAGTATAACCAATGAGGAGATGGCACGTGGGTACCTGCTTCTATAAACCAATGAGGAGATGGGAGAGGCAGGACTTGCAGCGCGATTTGCGTCAGAAATAGGAATGGCTTCTATTTTAGCCCTTTGCAACGCAGACGCTCGTTGGCGGCATAGATTCCTACATTTATTTTGCAACACGCGGGCAGTGTAGTCAGCTGCATTGGCGTCAATATTCGGATTAATAGCTCAACAAGGAATTTGTACAAGCAGCAATCATTCATTTAAAATGGCATGCTGTTAAATATTTACAATAATACATACGCACAACTAGCCTACCCATCTTTCATCTCCTCAAATGCATAGGTGAATCAATAGAAAAGTACATAAGAAAATCAACCAGATTGAGTTCATTTCACAGTGCAATGATCTTTTTTTTTACTCCTTTTTCATGGTATCCAATTGTTTTAGTAGCTACAACTCCCGTACGGGCTCGGGAGAGATGAAGGTTGAAGGTCATGCGTCCTCCGATACACAACCCAACCAAGCCGCACTGCTTCCTAACACAGTGCGCATCCAACCCGGAAGCCAGCCGTACCAATGTGCTGGAGGAAACACCGTGCACCTGGCAACCTTGGTTGGCGCGCACTGCACCCGGCCCAACACAGGAGTCGCTGGTGCGCGATGAGACAAGGATATCCCTACCGGCCAAGCCCTCCCTAACCCGGACGATGCTAGGCCAATTGTGCGTCGCCCCACGGACCTCCCGGTCGTGGCCGGTTACAACGAGCCTGGGCGCGAACCCAGAGTCTCTGGTGGCACAGCTGGCGCTGCAGTACAGCACCCTAAACCACTGTGCCACCCGGGAGGCCGATATGCAGTTATCATTTAATAAGAAAAACAAATCCAACAAACTGTGAACACAGACAAGGGTAGTGCGTACGACCCAGTACATCACTGAGGCCAAGCTTCCTGCCATCCAGGACCTACAGTAGAAGTCGGAAGTTTACATACACTTAGGTTGGAGTCATTAAAACTCATTTTTCAACCACTCCACAAATTTCTTGTTAACAAACTATAGTTTTGGCAAGTCAGTTAGAACATATACTTTGTGCATGACACAAGTCATTTTTTCCAACAATTGTTTACAGACAGATTATTTCACTTATAATTCACTCTACCACAATTCCAGTAGGTCAGAAGTTTACATACACTAAGTTGACTGTGCCTGAAACAGCTTGGAAAATTCCAGAAAATAATTTCATGGCTTGAGAAGCTTCTGATAGGCTAATTGACATAATTTGAGTCAATTGGAGGTGTACCTGTGGAGATATTTCAAGGCCTACCTTTAAACTCAATGCCGCTTTGCTTGACATCATGGGAAAATCAAAAGAAATCAGTCTGGTTCATCCTTGGGTCTGGTTCATCCTTGGGAGCAATTTCCAAATGCCTGAAGGTACCACATTCATCTGTACAAACAATAGTACGCAAGTATAAACACCATGGGACCACGCAGCAGTCATGCCGCTCAGGAAGGAGACGCGTTCTGTCTCCTAGAGATGAACGTACTTTGGTGTGAAAAGTGTAAATCAATCCCAGAACAACCACAAAGGACCTTGTGAAGATGCTGGAGGAAACAGGTACAAAAGTATCTATATCCACAGTAAAACAAGTCTTAGATCGCCATAACCTGAAAGGCCACTCAGCAAGGAAGAAGCCACTGCTCCAAAACAGCTATAAAAAAGCCAGACTACGGTTTGTAACTGCACATGGGGACAAAGATCAAACTTTTTGGAGAAATGTCCTCTGGTCTGATGAAACAAAAATAGAACTGTTTGGCCATAATGACCAACATTATGTTTGGAGGGAAAGTTACACCAGCTCTGTCAGGAGGAATGGGACAAAATTCACCCAACTCTTTGTGGGAAGCTTGTGGAAGGCTACCTGAAATGTTTGACCCAAGTTAAACAATTTAAAGGCAATGGAACCAAATACTAATTGAGTGTATGTAAACTTCTGACCCAATGGGCATGTGATGAAAGAAATAAAAGCTGAAATAAATCTCTACTATTATTCTGACATTTCACATTCTTAAAATAAAGCGGTGATCCTAACTGACCTAAGACAGGACATTTTTACTGGGATTAAATGTCTGGAATTGTGAAAAACTGATTCTAATGTATTTGGCTAAGGTGTATGTAAACTTCCGGCTTCAACTGTATATACCCGGCGGTGTCAGAGGAAAGCCCAACAAATTTTCAAAGACTTCAGTCACCCAAGTCATAGACTGTTCTCTCTGCTACCGCACTGCAAGCGGTACCGGAGCGCCAAGTCTAGGACCAAAATGCTCATTAGCAGCTTCTACCCCCAAGCCATAAGACTGCTGAACAATTAATCAAACGGCCACCGGGTCTATTTACATTGCCCCCTCTCCATTTGTTTTTACACTGCTGCCACTCGCTGTTTATTATCTATGCATAGCCACTTTACCCCTACCTACATGTACAAATTACCTCGACTAACCTGTACCCCCGCACATTGACTCGGTACCGGTATCCCTAGTTAGTCATTTTAATCTGTTACTTTTTACTTTAGTTTATTTGGTAAATATTAATTAGCTCTTTCTTGAACTGCATTGTTGGTTAAGGACTGGTTAACAAGCACTTCACGGTAAGTCTACACCTGTTGTATTTGGCGCATGCGACCAATTACGATTTGATTTAAATATGACTTTGTTTATCTATTGTTCAAACAAATGACAAATTCTTAAGAAATAGCATACCAACTACATACATGCAATATTGTATTTACAGAGATCTCCATGTCGTTGCATTGTTTATAATCTTACAGTTCAATGGTTCAGTTCCACCCGATGCTGTCAATTCAATGCAACATTGTAGCACAGCCAATAATATCATTTTTATGTCTCGTGAGCCCCACCTCCGGAGTAATGCATTGTGGGAGCCAGAGGTAGGCAGTGGTTTGGTATTTTGTGCCAGCGTTAGCTAGCTAGCTAGCCGGTTAATGTGGTAATTTTGATCAGTAATTGGGAGCAGGAGAGGAGAGAAGTGATGGAGGAGAATGAATATATCATGTCATCGCACTGTTAATTCCGTCTGAGAACGCTGCATAATACGACTACCATTTTAGGTAAATATAAAAACGCAGTTTTTCCACGATTGAAGCTTGTTGCGACAGTCCGTTTTGGTCATGAATTGAGGCGCAACTGGAGTGCTTGTTTGTAAATATGATACGCTCGCACCAGTTAGCTTTTACGAGCCTAATTTATATTGCCACCTAGCTACCGTAACACTTGGTAAACAATGTTTAAGCTACCAAATATAGCTTTCTGGTAGTTGTGTATGATGCAGACCTACACCGCATAAGTTTCGAGCGAAATGGGGTTGGTGGTTTGACGTAAATGTCCCTGCGCGCCAGTTCTTGGCTACCAAGACGATAGCTAGAAGGAAGATAGCATCATTTGCATGAACTAGATTTGGTTATGTAACCCATATATCCCGCAACGGATGCCATGGGAAGGAGGTGTTAAACGACAGATTTTTTTTTTTTACATTAACATTTACCAACATACGATTCTAGTTTTGAAACGATAGGTGGTGGTTAGCTTAGCTCTACAGCTTGTTGACTGTTTGTTGACAGAGAAATTATGTTTGTTTTTTTTACGGTGTACATTACACGCCTGTCATGCTGACTTACTAGTGAACGTCAGCCTGACAAGCGTGTAATGTACACCGCAAAAAAAAACGAATATCGTTGATCTGTTTTAGGCAAGGTAGTCTGTGATCCAGTGCAAACGCTCTTGATTTGTGTATTGATTGTGACAGTGCCTCTCTCTGGGCAGTACAAATCAGCGAGGGCAACTCAGAAAGAAACGATGCTGAGCAAATGAGAATAGAGAACTAATCATAGAATGTTGAAGTGGAGCTCGGGATGATATGGGAAGGCTCCTATGTCTAAATTAAGATTATAGCTAAATCATGATGACTGGCAGATACTTTGTGAAGATAAAGTATGATCCCTAAACGACAATAATTTATCCTACAGATTGAGATATACAGTGCATTCGGGAAGTATTCAGACCCTGGACTTTTTCCAAATTTTGTTACATTGCAGCCTTATTTTAATCAATTTTAGAATGTTTTTCCTCAATCTGCACACAATACCCCATAATGACAAAGGGAAAACAGTTTTTTAGAATTTTTTGCAAATGTATAAAAAACAAAAACACCTTAAGAGCCTTGGTCAGGGAGGTAACCAAGAACCCGATGGTCACTCTAGTATAGCTCTGTGGAGATGGGAGAACCTTCCACAAAGACAACCATCTCTGCAGCTCTCTGGCCAATCAGGCCTTAATGGTAGAGTGGCCAGACGGAAGCCACTCCTCAGTAAAAGGAGGCTGCACATAACCGCTCGCTTGGAGTTAACCAAAAGGCACCTAAAGGACTATCCGACCATGAGAAAAAATATTCTCTGATTGCCAAGTGTCACGTCTGGAGGAAACCAGGCGCCATCCTCACGGTGAAGCATAATGGTGGCAGCATCATGCTGTGGGGATGTTTTTCAGCGGCAGGGTCTGGGAGACTAGTCAGTATCGAGGAAAAGATAAACGGAGCAAAGAACAGAGAGATCCTTGATGAATACCTGCTCCAGAGCGCTCAGGACCACAGACTGGGTGTGAAGGTTTTACCTTCCAACAGGACAACAACCTTAAGCACACACACCCAAGACAACGCAGGAGTGGCTTCGGGATAGGTCTCTGAATGTCCTTGAGTGGCCCAGCCAGAGCCTGGACCAGAACCTGATTGAACATCTCTGGAGAGACCTGGAAATTGCTGTGCAACAACGCTCCCCATCTAACCTGACAGAGCTTGAGAGGATCTGCAGAGAAGAATGGGAGAAACTCCCCAAATACAGGTCTGCCAAGCTTGTAGCGTCATACCCAAGAAGACACGAGACTGTAATCGCTGCCAAAGGTGCTTCAAAAAAGTACTGATTAAAGGGTCTGAATACTTATGTAAATGTGATATTTAAAAACAAAACAAAAAATTGTCATTATGTTGTATTGTGTGTAGAATAATGAGATTTTTTTTTAATGAATTTTAGAATAAGGCTGTAACTTAACAAAATATGGAAAAGGTCAACGGGTCTGAATACTTTCTGAATGCTTTTGTGGAATATTTTTTGTCAGTGTGTTGTCTGTGTTGCGTTTTGCAGATGGTTGTCTAATCTTTTGTCATAAAACAAATTGTTTTGTTCACCTGAAAAGATCTATGTACTCCAATAAAACAGCTGTGTTTTATTATTGACATGATGTATGTGGGTTGCATTTAGTAAAGGAAGCTGGTTTAGTACACACAATAAAAAATACAATTACTTTCATTATTTTCTCTTTGTCTTCCAGTGGGTTCCATGCACACCCCTACCCTGCAGCCTCTTAGTGACCAACATGCCTTATGGAACTCTCCCCTGGCATCACTGATATTTGACAAAAACCCATGTTTACATTCCAAAAGTTAGCTCTAGCAACCAGCAACAGGCGTTAGCAACAAACACAATTTGAAGCCGTTGTTTTCTAAGCCTGCCTGCCTCCCTGCCTGGCCGCCAAACACAGCAGTACCATTTGAAATTGCAAACCTGTGTTTCTCAACAATCAACTCCTCGCCCTGCCCAAGGGGTGACAGCCTATCATGAGATTCCGAATCTACAAGAGGAAGGTACAATACACAACGAGTCCCAAGTCTTGTGTATGTGCTGCATGTTTCTGTACTGGGCATGTTTAAAATGGCACAAACAAAACACATTATTCGAAAAAACAGTCATAGACAATCTTATTGTGACGTATTTAGTTCAGCTGAAGAAACAGGACCTACTGGATCAATTGAATAAGATATTAACTCGTGTATGCTCATATGAACTCTGTTATATAGAGTAAGTTTATCTTCAAAAAAGAAAATAGAAACAACAATGCAATTGGCAACAATAGTAAAATAACGCCAAAAGAGGGAAGGATAGAGTCCAAAACCGGGCATGGGACATGATTTGATTTGTATCTTATGTCCAGGTGGTGATACTGACGCTGGTGGTGGTGGTGTGTGGCTTAGCCTTCTGGACCAGTGGGAAGCAGAAGAAGAGCAGTGGAGTCGTGGTCCCCAAAGAGACTGATGGGGCGAGGAGAAGCAGCAGTAGTCAGGTGCATCCACAGCCACAGGCCACACCTGCAGTCAGTCGGATACCCATCGTACCACCAATCGCACCTGTAGCACCTGCCAACGATACGCAGCTGGAGAATCACTCCGAAAAACAACTGGAGAAGGAGAAAACGGTCAAACCGGATGTGGACAACACTACCCTCGTCTACCGTGCCATCGTGTTCCAGCTCAACTTTGACCAAACGGTGAGGCACGAGGAGAGGTTCAGAGCAGTGAGGAAGAAGGATGATCTGGTGGTGGTGGTACAGGTACACAACAGACCTGACTACCTGAGGCTGCTGGTGGAGAGTCTGAGGAAGGCCCGGGGCGTGGAGAGCATCCTGCTCATCTTCAGCCATGACTTCTGGTCCCCCGAGCTCAACCAAGTGGTGGCCTCGGTTGACTTCTGCCAGGTCCTCCAGATCTTCTTCCCCTTCAGCATCCAGCTGTACCCCCAGGAGTTCCCGGGCCACGACCCCAGGGACTGCCCCAGAGACATTTCCAAAATGGACGCCTTAAAGCTGGGTTGCATCAATGCAGAGTACCCTGACTCATTCGGCCACTACCGCGAGGCCAAGTTCTCCCAGACCAAGCACCACTGGTGGTGGAAGCTGCACTTTGTGTGGGACAGGGTCCGGGCGCTGAAGGACCACCGGGGCTTGGTGCTACTTATAGAGGAGGACCACTTCCTCTCCCCGGACTTCCTCCACCTCCTCAAGCTGATGTCGATCCTGAAGAGGGAGAATTGCCCAGACTGTGACATCCTGTCTCTGGGGAGCTATGGCCACATCAGCTACGCTAGCAAATCCAACAAGGTGGAGGTGAAAGCCTGGAAGTCCACCGAGCACAACATGGGCATGGCTCTGAGCAGGGAGACCTACCAGAAGCTCCTCCAATGCACTGATTCCTTCTGCACCTACGACGACTACAACTGGGATTGGTCCTTGCAGCACCTGACCGTGACCTGTTTGCCCTCCTACTGGAAGGTCATGGTGAGCGAGGCGCCCCGTGTCTTCCACGCCGGGGACTGCGGAATGCACCACAAGAAGTCTGTGTGCATGCCGTCCAGCCAAAAGTCCAAGATAGAGAACATCCTTCAGAGTAGCAGCAATCAGCTGTTCCCCAAGAACTTGCTGATCACTAAGAGACTGCCAGCTAATGGGGCAGGGGGGGTGGCGCCCCATGTGAAGAACGGGGGCTGGGGGGACATTAGGGACCATGAACTCTGCAAGAGCTACCTTCGATTACAGTGACCTTATTATCATTATTATATTGTTACTCTTCTCTTTTTTTTGCATCCTGACTTTAAGAAAAAGAAAGCCTTTTAAAAATTATCTTTATGGACTATTTCTTCTTATTGCCTGTTTTATCGGACTGTTCCAAATAAAAAAGTATGTTGGGTTTGGAATTTTCTCTATCCAAGGCATTGATTTAGAGTATACAGTATACCCTCTGAAATACCCTCAGTATGTAATCTGATAAAATGACTGTGGTGCCTTTTTTCCCATACATAATTGTTCAAGTGTTTCATTATTTGCATTCATAATAGCTTTTAATAGCAAGAATGCCATTGTTTTTTTTTAGCTAAAATTAAACTGGATATGTGGAGCATCTGTGTAAAGGGAGTAAATTGTGACCAAAATGAGAGCCAGCGGGGATAGTCAAATCTAGTGAATTAGTGGACTGCTATCCCAGTCTGCATGCATAATTAATTTTAAAGTTATTTATATGGTAGAGATTTGCTGAGATCAAAGCAGGTCCTGAGAGACACCTTGTCCCATTTACATGAGCTTCCATTTAACTTATATTCTCAATAGATTTAACAGAATGTCCTTCCTACCAGAGTATTAAGAGAGGTGCCAATAGGAATGTTGATCAGATTAATATCACACCATTAAGTTAACAATGAAATCGCAGTGCTTAAAAATCTAAGTTGCCAAGGTACTAAACCTCTCAATTTGCCACTTAATCTGATGTCACTCAAGGATGCACCTTTAGTCAAAGGAAGGTCATTAGATCCCTCCATGACCATTTCCCTGCTCTCTGCTTCAATCTTAATTATGCTCATGGGGAGAATATATATTTTACCTCAATATTTTTTTAAAGAATTGGTTATTTAAATTCATGGACTCCCAGACAACATTCACAGCATTGAAATGAATTATAAATTGCTGGTGCAGTAGCAGAGTACATTTACATGTGAGGTTCTTAGGGTGCAACTCTTTATTGACAGTTTCCTCGTGGCCAAGCTAACTTGGTGGCTTCTCTGAGGCTGCATTGATTTTCTTTCCCAACCACCTAAAGCAATGGTTAAAATCCAGGCCTGCCCGACTGAGCAGTGCATACAAAATCTATCTAGGATAACTGCAGATATCAGGCCAACTCAGTTCCTTATCTCCATAGGTGTAAATCTACTAGTCTAAGAAATTACATTGAGTATATAAAACATAGTTCTTTCCATGACAGACCAGGGGTACTCAAGTACAATTTGAGAAGGTCTGGTAACACACAAATGTCCTAGGTGGCAAAGGTCCGGATGGATAATGTCATTTATCGGCGTAGTAACAAAGCCCCCCTCGCAACCCATGCGACCCCAAACTGTTCACACCCATCTTGTTATCGGAGAGAAAATGTTGCCGTTTTAAAGCTAATTTCCCGCAAATCTACACATTTTGCAGTGGGGAGAGATTTGTTTTGCTGTTTTAAAGCTACTTTCCTGCAGTTCTATGCATTCTTCCATGTCTTATGTGTGTTTATATGGAACCAGGGGTCTTACTGACCCCGTTCTGGATCCGGTCTGAGGTCCGCCAGTTGAGTATGGGGGACATACAGTGCATTCTGAAAGTATTCAGACCCCCTTGACTTTTTCCACATTTTGTTATGTTACAGCCTTATTTTAAAATGGATTAAATAGTTTCCCCCCCTCATCTGTAGACAATACCCCATAATGACAAAGCAACAACAGGTTTTTAGACATTTTTGCAAATGTATTAAAAATATAAACTGATATCATAGTTGCATAACTATTTAGACCATTTAGTAAGTACTATGTTGAAGCACCTTTGGCAGCGATTACAGTATGCTTGGGTATGATGCTATAGGCTTGGCACAGCTGTATTTTTAGAGTTTCTCCCATTCTTCTCTGAAGATTCTCTCAAGCTCTGCCAGGTTGGATGGGGAGCATCGCTGCACAGCTATTTTCAGGTCTCTCCAGAGATGTTCAATCGGGTTCAAGTCTTGGCTCTAGCTGGGCCACTCAAGGACATAGAGAGACTTGTCCCTTAGCCACACCTGCATTGTCTTGGCTGTGTGCTTAGGGTCGTTGTCCTGTTGGAAGGGGAACCTTCGCCCCACTCTGAGGTCCTGAGCACTGTGAAGCTTGGCATTCAGGCCAAAGAGTTCAATCTTTGTTTCATCAGACCAGGGAGTCTTTTATGTACCTTTTGGCAAACTCCAAGCAGGATGTCATGTGCCTTTTACTGAGGAGTGGCTTCCGTCTGGCCACTCTACCATAAAGTCCTGATTGGTGGAGTGCTGCAGAGATGGTTGTCCTGGAAGGTTCTCCCATCTCCACAGAGGAACTCTGGAGCTCTGTCAGAGTTACCCTCGGCTTCTTGGTCACCTCCCTGACCAAGGCTCTTCTCCCCTAATTGCTCAGTTTGGCTGGGTGGCCAGCTCTAAGAAGAGTCTTGCTGGTTCCAGACTTCTTGTATTTAAGAATGATGGAGGCCTCTGTGATCTTGAGGACCTTCAATGCTGCAGATGTTTTCTTTGTACCATTTCCGAGATCTGTGCCTTGGACACTCATGTCTCTGGGCTCTACGGACAATTCCTTCGACCTTGGGGTTTGGTTTTTGCTCTGACATTCACTGTCAACTGTGGGACCTTATATAGGCAGGTGTGTGCCTTTCTAAATCATGTCCAATCAATTGTATTTACCACATAAACATCTCGAAGATGATCAATGGAAACAGGACGCTCCTGAGCTCGATTTCGAGTCTCATAGCAAAGGGTCTGAATACTTATGTAAATAATATTGTTTTTTCTAAACAAATACCTTATTTATTTAAACCTGTTTTCGCTTTGTCATTATGGGGTATTGTGTGTAGATTGATGCAGAAAAACATGAATTTAATCCATTTTATAATAAGGCTGTAACGTACCAAAATGTGAAAAAAGTCAAGGTTTTTGAATACTTTCCGAATGCGAAGCCTTTTTTTTGGTATCTGTACTTTGCTATTTATATTTTTGACGACATTTACATCACTACATTCCTAAAGAAAATAATTTACTGAATACTCCATACATTTTCCCTGACACCCAAAGTACTAGTTACCAATTGAATGCTTAGCAGGCCAGGAAAATGGTCCAATTCACTCACTTATCAAGAGAACATCCCAGGTCATCTCCGCTGCTTCTGATCTGGCGGACTCACTACACACAAATGCTTCGTTTGTAAATGAAGTCTGGATGTTGGAGTGTGCCCCTGGCTATCCCTACATTTGAAATTATTTATACTATTTTTACTTTTGATACTTAAGTATTTATTTTTTAGTAATTAAGTATATTTAAAACCAAGTACTTTTACTCAAGTAGTATTTTACTGGGTGACTCACTTTTTCTTGAGTCATTTTCTATTAAGTTATCTTTATTTTTACTCAAGTATGACAATTGGGTACTTTTCCCACCATGTGTAGTGGGTGCTCACGTGCAAAAAAAAAATCCGGAAGTCTTTATTTTTGATTGAGTTTCTAGTCTGGTGTGGCCTTGCGTAAAAGCATTTGTGACAGTGCCATGGGCTGATGGGGGTCATGTGACCTATAAATAGTGAGTAGGATGAAGCTGCTCATAGAAGCCATTCTAACGTCAGTTTTGCATAGAGTAAGATGATCCAAAATCTGTGGCTAGGGAAACCTTTAGGGTAAACCTGCTCAGAATATGAGGAGATCTCTTCAACAAGGAGTACCCTATTTCCTCACTCAAACTAAGTGTTCTTAATTAGATAGCATAATGTCTGCTGATGCATTAAATAAAGCGTATAGCAGGTAAAACCATTACTGTGTGTTTAAACCGCAGTACCACAGGAAAATGTAAACCTCCATTGTGCAGGTCTGGTCTAGTGCTTTCTATTTTAGGCAGGAGTAGATCTGTCTTTTATCTATCTCCAGCCCTAAGGCCCAAGCCATCAGGGCTCTGGTGAGAGTGTATGCTTATTAATGATTGATAGCCATTGCACAAATTTCAAGGTAAACACAACACCAGGTCAATGCAGAGGCACACACTGAGGAACTTACATAACTTAAGAGAGGGGGGGTTGGTAGTAATGCAGCAGTACATTGCCAAAGTCTTTCTGTCAGTTGGATTCCGATACCTGAATATCCTTCTCCATAACACATTTAACTGTATGATTCTGCTTTCAACCCTGTGACATAATTTATGCATCATGTGGAGCAAAACAGCGGGTCTGGGACAAGGTAGCACATCCAGTGAACAGGTCAGGGTTCCATAGCCACAGGCAGAACAGTTGAAACTGGAGCAGCAGCACAACCAGGTGGACTGGGGACAGCAAGGAGTCATCAGGCCAGGTAGTCCTGAGGCATGGTCACAGGGCTCAGGTCCTCGGGGAGGAGAGGTAGAAAGAGATAGTTAGAGGGACCATACTTAAATTCACACAGGACACCGGATAAGGCAGGAGAAATACTCCAGATGTAATAGACTGACCCTAGCCCCCCAACACATAAACTATTGCAGCATAAATACTGGAGTGAGACAGCAGGGGTAGGGAGATACTGTGGCCCCGTCTGACAATACCCCCGGACAGGGCCAACTAGGCAGGATGTAACCCCACCCACTGCCAAAGCACAGCCCCCACACCACTAGAGGGATATCTTCCAACCACCAACTTACTACCCTGAGACAAGGGTGAGTATAGCCCACAAAGATCTCCCCCATGGCATGAACTCGAGGGTGGCGCCAACCCGGACTGGAAGATCACGTTAGTGACTCGACCCACTCAAGTGACGGCTTGGAAAAGCACCACTATACAATAGGGTTAAAGGTAGAATCCCACTGGAGGGAGGGGAACTGGCCAGGCAGAGACAGCAAGGGCTGTTCGTCGCTCCAGTGCCTTTCCATTCACCTTCACACCCCTGGGCCAGACTGCACTCAATCATAGGACCTACTGAAGAGATGAGTCTTCAATAAAGACTTAAAGGTTGAGACCGAGTCTGCGTCTCTCACATGGATAGGCAGACCATTCAATAAAAATGGAGCTCTATAGGAGAAAGCTCTGCCTCCAGCTGTTTGCTTAAAAATTCTAGGGACAATTAGGAGTCCTGCGTTTTGTGACCGTAGCGTACGTGTAGGTATGTACGGCAGGACCAAATCGGAGAGATAGGTAGGAACAAGCCCATGTAATGCTTTGTAGGTTTGCAGTAAAACCTTGAATACATAAAGAGAGATGTAGTAGGAGAGCGTGAAACATCTAAATCTACAGACATATGGCAATTACAGAGAGATTGAGCTCTAGAGCAAACAACTGACAGGGTTTTTAAACCAAGGGAAAGGAACTGTGATTGGGTAGGAAACAGGAGAAGGTGTGTCTTCTGATTGATGATTGATTGGTGACTGATTGGGGAGTGATGATTTTCACCTGTGAGGGGAGAAGGAGAGAAAAGAACACAGGATACATACACACACACACACACACACACAGGATACCTGTATCCGTAAACACCAACTATCTAAACCTGTGGCATGTGCCCAGGTGGCCCTGACCTCCACGGGGCCCCCCAATGATGTTCTTAGTCACTCCCACACAGACAACCCTGAGGCGACGGCTGAGGACAGCGACAAGTACAAGAAGTCCCACTATGACCTCTGCAGAGTCATCAAACGAGCAAAAGGACAGTATAGGAATGACATTTATTTAACTAGGGAAGTCAGTTAAGAACAAATTCTTATTTTCAATGACAGCTGAGGAACAGTGGGTTAACTGCCTTGTTGAGGGGCAGAACGACAGAATTTTTACTTTGTCATTTTGGGGATGTGATCTTGCAACCATTCAGTTATTAGTCCAACACTAACCACTAGGCTACCTGCTGCCAAACAATGGAATGTGTACCCATGAAATGGAGTATCAGTATACTCTGTGACCCCACAGAACACAATTCTCAAAGGTTTACAGAAATATTAGTGACTTCGCACTTATTGCAGAACTTAGACTGTAGGAAATCACCTCACTATTCAGCCTATTGTGCGTATCGGAAATCCATATTGCACTCAGCCTTACCGATGGACTGTGCACCGATGAAATGGGGTATCAGCCTACTCAGTGACACCCATTTGGACCATTTGTTCCTGTCCTGCTAAGCATTCAAAATGTACCGAGAACTTTTTGGTGTCAGGGAAAACGTATAGAGTAAAAAGTACATTATTTTCTTTAGGAATGTAAGTGAAGTAAAAGTAAAAGTTGTAAAAAATACAAATAGTAAATAAAGTACAGATACCCCCAAAAACGATGTAATTAGTGCTTTAAAGTATTTTATTTCAGTACTTTACACCACTGCCCATTATTTCACAACAGCTCAGTGAGCTATGTACTAGACTTGATGTATTTGCTCCATCTAGTGCTAAGAGTATATAGTTCATTTGTAGTGACTTTGCCTTAACAACCTTTTACTGCAGTGAGCTAAATCAGGGTCACACAAAGTGTTTCTTGGTAGTCTTAACACATCTACTTTGAAAACAAAGTATAGACCTCACACACATGGTTTTGGGCTTAAAAAAAGAAGACACATGTACCACGTCAGATATAGAGTTGAAATGTATTCAATTATGAGTTGGCATTCCAAAATTACACTTTATATAGATCACAGAATATTGAAATATGACTCAACCGTTTGAAATAGAAACACCAGTTTTTCTGCAGTCTTTTTAAAGTTATGTTTATTAATTATGAAATGACAAATATTAATAATATTCCACCCATGACTGCATCATTTGACTGCAGGAAAGGCTACTATGGTCATATTAATTTGATTGGTTAATCAGACATGGTATTCCTTCCTTCCTCTAATTCTGACTACATTTGACTTTTCTTTAAGTAGTGTACAGGACAGAAATAAGTCAAGTGACATAGTCTACATGTCAACAGAACATATCAGTGAGTGGAATCAAGTCTCTTGTCTCTCCAGGGACTTGGACGGCTTTCAGACACGCTGCTGCCACATCATTGGCACTTCCTACAACTTGTGCTGCACGATCACACAAGTGCTCTGCACAAATGTCTAACACGTACACAGCAACAGTATGCTCTCACGAGTTCAAGGCAACAAGCCGCACTACCAGACACAAAAGATAATTCTTGGCAAGAGCTCTCAAACTAGGCAAATGACATTCTCCATCACTAAAGGCATTTGATATGCATATCTATTGATTTGGTGTTTTGCCTATTTGTTGTGTACAACTTTTGATGATACACCTTTGATGATATATTTAGGCAGATTATATATTTTTACCTGTTTTTGCATGACATCACATTTCATGTGTGTTTCTGCATATGTACCAATATCTTCAAATCAACCTAAACCTACCAAGGGCCCAACTGGACATCCAATGACAGTGTATGCACTAGCTTTATAGAAGCAGCACTTCTTAGTTTTTCCCATGCAAAGGCCTTTAGCCTACAACCATCCTTCGTAATTACGTCACAGACTCCTACCTCTATCACCCTTACCTGCAGCTGAATATCTCACCGGGTGCGGTGGCATGTGCCTGTAATCCAAGTCACTGGGAGGCTGAGGTTGGTGGATCAAGTGAGCTGAGGAGCTCTGGGCTGCAGCACACTATGTCGAACGGGTGTCCACGCTAAGTTCGGTATCGATATGGTGTTCCTGGGGGAGCCCGGGACCACCAGGTTGTCTAAGGAGGTGTGAACCGGCCCAGGTCAGAAACGAAGCAGGTCAAATCCCCGGTGCTGTCCAGTAGTGGGATAATACCTGTGAGTAGATGCTGCAGTGCAGCCTTGGCAAAACATCGAGACCTAATCTTTTCATTTTTTAAAAACCTATTTTTATCTGCTACACGAATTGTCACTTCTAAATGTTTATCAGACCATGAAAAGTCGACACTTTTTTGCAGCTTTCCAAAAACAATTACCGTTATACCTTCTGATAATCGAGAATTATACTGACTACTACTGACGAAATGTGTGAATACCGGTAACAAAATGCAGCTCGGACCGTTGAGGGAGTAGTAAGTGCTAGCGCGATGCTTAGCATGAAACTGAGGCCATCTCTCCCATCACCTTCGACAGACAGACAGTTCGGATAGATTCATTTACCTGTGTGAAATGAGCCACAATAATGATTCGTCAAATCATTGGAATTTGAGATTCACCTTCAAATTAAGTCCCTTATTGAAGGTGATGCAAACGAATACAAAAAGTGGAATCATGTCATATGTTTGTAAAAGATTAAGTTATACAAGGTTGGAATGTTGTTACATAATTTAAAATATAATAATTAATATATTTGACAATAATCAGAAAACATTTGAAATCACACTGTGGATATTTTAGACTGCATAATTGCATTGGGCAAATAGCTATCAAACTAGGCAAATTACATTCTCCATCACTAAAGGCATTTGATATGCATATCTATTGATTTGGTGTTTTGCCTATTTGTTGTGTACAACTTTTGATGATACACCTTTGATGATATATTTAGGCAGATTATATATTTTTACCTGTTTTTGCATGACATCACATTTCATGTGTGTTTCTGCATATGTACCAATATCTTCAAATCAACCTAAACCTACCAAGGGCCCAACTGAACATCCAATGACATTGTATGCACTAGCTTTATAGAAGCAGCACTTCTTAGTTTTTCCCATGCAAAGGCCTTTAGCCTACAACCATCCTTCGTAATTACGTCACAGACTCTACCTCTATCACCTTTACCTGCAGCTGAATATCTCGCCGGGTGCGGTGGCATGTGCCTGTAATCCAAGCCACTGGGAGGCTGAGGTTGGTGGATCAAGTGAGCTGAGGAGCTCTGGGCTGCAGCACACTATGTTGAACGGGTGTCCACGCTAAGTTCGGTATCGATATGGTGTTCCTGGGGGAGCCCGGGACCACCAGGTTGTCTAAGAAGGGGTGAACCGGCCCAGGTCGGAAACGAAGCAGGTCAAATCCCCCGTGCTGTCCAGTAGTGGGATAAAACCTGTGAGTAGATGCTGCAGTGCAGCCTTGGCAAAACATTGAGACCTAATCTTTTCATTTTTTAAAAACCTATTTTTATCTGCTACACGAATTGTCACTACTAAATGTTTATCAGACCATGAAAAGTCGACACTTTTTTGCAGCTTTCCAAAAACAATTACCGTTATACCTTCTGATAATCGAGAATTATACTGACTACTACTGACGAAATGTGTGAATACCGGTAACAAAATGCAGCACGAACCGTTGAGGGAGTAGTAAGTGCTAGCGCGATGCTTAGCATGAAACTGAGGCCAGCTCTCCCATCACCATCGACAGACAGACAGTTCAGATAGGTTAATTTACCTGTGTGAAATGAGCCACAATAATGATTAAAATATAATAATTAAGGCTCCGGGCAGCTGAGCGGAAATGGAGGAAAACTCGCCTCCCTGCGGACCTGGCATCCTTTCACTCCCTCCTCCCTACATTTTCCTCTTCTGTCTCTGCTGCTAAAGCCACTTTCTTCCACTCTAAATTCCAAGCATCTGCCTCTAACCCTAGGAAGCTCTTTGCCACCTTCTCCTCCCTCCTGAATCCTCCTCCCCCCCCCTCTCTGCAGATGACTTCGTCAACCATTTTGAAAAGAAGGTCGACGACATCCGATCCTCGTTTGCTAAGTCAAACGACACCGCTGGTTCTGCTCACACTGCCCTACCCTGTGCTCTGACCTCTTTCTCCCCTCTCTCTCCAGATGAAATCTCGCGTCTTGTGACGGCCGGCCGCCCAACCACCTGCCCGCTTGACCCTATCCCCTCCTCTCTTTTCCAGACCATTTCCGGAGACCTTACCTCACCTCGCTCATCAACTCATCCCTGACCGCTGGCTACGTCCCTTCCGTCTTCAAGAGAGCGAGAGTTGCACCCCTTCTGAAAAAACCTACACTCGATCCCTCCGATGTCAACAACTACAGACCAGTATCCCTTCTTTCTTTTCTCTCCAAAACTCTTGAACGTGCCGTCCTTGGCCAGCTCTCCCGCTATCTCTCTCAGAATGACCTTCTTGATCCAAATCAGTCAGGTTTCAAGACTAGTCATTCAACTGAGACTGCTCTTCTCTGTATCACGGAGGCGCTCCGCACTGCTAAAGCTAACTCTCTCTCCTCTGCTCTCATCCTTCTAGACCTATCGGCTGCCTTCGATACTGTGAACCATCAGATCTTCCTCTCCACCCTCTCCGAGTTGGGCATCTCCGGCGCGGCCCACGCTTGGATTGCGTCCTACCTGACAGGTCGCTCCTACCAGGTGGCGTGGCAAGAATCTGTCTCCTCACCACGCGCTCTCACCACTGGCGTCCCCCAGGGCTCTGTTCTAGGCCCTCTCCTATTCTCGCTATACACCAAGTCACTTGGCTCTGTCATAACCTCACATGGTCTCTCCTATCATTGCTATGCAGACGACACACAATTAATCTTCTCCTTTCCCCCTTCTGATGACCAGGTGGCGAATCGCATCTCTGCATGTCTGGCAGACATATCAGTGTGGATGACGGATCACCACCTCAAGCTGAACCTCGGCAAGACGGAGCTGCTCTTCCTCCCGGGGAAGGACTGCCGTTCCATGATCTCGCCATCACAGTTGACAACTCCATTGTGACCTCCTCCCAGAGCGCTAAGAACCTTGGCGTGATCCTGGACAACACCCTGTCGTTCTCAACTAACATCAAGGCGGTGGCCCGTTCCTGTAGGTTCATGCTCTACAACATCCGCAGAGTACGACCCTGCCTCACACAGGAAGCGGCGCAGGTCCTAATCCAGGCACTTGTCATCTCCCGTCTGGATTACTGCAACTCGCTGTTGGCTGGGCTCCCTGCCTGTGCCATTAAACCCCTACAACTCATCCAGCACGCCGCAGCCCGTCTGGTGTTCAACCTTCCCAAGTTCTCTCACGTCACCCCGCTCCTCCGCTCCCTCCACTGGCTTCCAGTTGAAGCTCGCATCCGCTACAAGACCATGGTGCTTGCCTATGGAGCTGTGAGGGGAACGGCACCTCAGTACCTCCAGGCTCTGATCAGGCCCTACACCCAAACAAGGGCACTGCGTTCATCCACCTCTGGCCTGCTCGCCTCCCTACCACTGAGGAAGTACAGTTCCCGCTCAGCCCAGTCAAAACTGTTCGCTGCTCTGGCCCCCCAATGGTGGAACAAACTCCCTCACGACGCCAGGACAGCGGAGTCAATCACCACCTTCCGGAGACACCTGAAACCCCACCTCTTTAAGGAATACCTAGGATAGGATAAAGTAATCCTTCTCACCCTCCCCCCTTAAAAGATTTAGATGCACTATTGTAAAGTGGCTGTTCCACTGGATGTCATAAGGTGAACGCACCAATTTGTAAGTCGCTCTGGATAAGAGCGTCTGCTAAATGACTTAAATGTAAATGTAAATTAGTCAAATCATTGGAATTTGAGATTCCCCTTCAAATTAAGTCCCTTATTGAAGGTGATGCAAACGAATACAAAAAGTGGAATCATGTCATATGTTTGTACTAGATTAAGTTATACAAGGTTGGAATGTTGTTACATAATTTAAAATATAATAATTAATATATTTGACAATAATCAGAAAACATTTGAAATCACACTGTGGATATTTTAGACTGCATAATTGCATTGGGCAAATAGCTCTCAAACTAGGCAAATGACATTCTCCATCACTAAAGGCATTTGATATTGCACAGATTATTGCATTTGATACACCTTTGATGATATATTTAGGCAGATTATATATTTTTACCTGTTTTTGCATGACATCACATTTCATGTGTGATTCTGCATATGTACCAATATCTTCAAATCAACCTAAACCTACCAAGGGCCCAACTGAACATCCAATGACATTGTATGCACTAGCTTTATAGAAGCAGCACTTCTTAGTTTTTCCCATGCAAAGGCCTTTAGCCTACAACCATCCTTCGTAATTACGTCACAGACTCCTACCTCTATCACCTTTACCTGCAGCTGAATATCTCGCCGGGTGCGGTGGCATGTGCCTGTAATCCAAGTCACTGGGAGGCTGAGGTTGGTGGATCAAGTGAGCTGAGGAGCTCTGGGCTGCAGCACACTATGTCGAACGGGTGTCCACGCTAAGTTCGGTATCGATATGGTGTTCCTGGGGGAGCCCGGGACCACCAGGTTGTCTAAGGAGGGGTGAACCGGCCCAGGTCGGAAACGAAGCAGGTCAAATCCCCTGTGCTGTCCAGTAGTGGGATAATACCTGTGAGTAGATGCTGCAGTGCAGCCTTGGAAAAACATTGAGACCTAATCTTTTCATTTTTTAAAAACCTATTTTTATCTGCTACACGAATTGTCACTTCTAAATGTTTATCAGACCATGAAAAGTCGACACTTTTTTGCAGCTTTCCAAAAACAATTACCGTTATACCTTCTGATAATCGAGAATTATACTGACTACTACTGACGAAATGTGTGAATACCGGTAACAAAATGCAGCACGGACCGTTGAGGGAGTAGTAAGTGCTAGCGCGATGCTTAGCATGAAACTGAGGCCAGCTCTCCCATCACCATCGACAGACAGACAGTTCGGATAGGTTCATTTACCTGTGTGAAATGAGCCACAATAATGATTCGTCAAATCATTGGAATTTGAGATTCACCTTCAAATTAAGTCCCTTATTGAAGGTGATGCAAACGAATACAAAAAGTGGAATCATGTCATATGTTTGTACTAGATTAAGTTATACAAGGTTGGAATGTTGTTACATAATTTAAAATGTAATAATTAATATATTTGACAATAATCAGAAAACATTTGAAATCACACTGTGGATATTTTAGACTGCATAATTGCATTGGGCAAATAGCTATCAAACTAGGCAAATTACATTCTCCATCACTAAAGGCATTTAATATGCATATCTATTGATTTGGTGTTTTGCCTTTTTGTTGTGTACAACTTTTGATGATACACCTTTGATGATATATTTAGGCAGATTATATATTTTTACCTGTTTTTGCATGACATCACATTTCATGTGTGTTTCTGCATATGTACCAATATCTTCAAATCAACCTAAACCTACCAAGGGCCCAACTGAACATCCAATGACATTGTATGCACTAGCTTCATAGAAGCAGCACTTCTTAGTTTTTCCCATGCAAAGGCCTTTAGCCTACAACCATCCTTCGTAATTACGTCACAGACTCCTACCTCTATCACCTTTACCTGCAGCTGACTATCTTGCCGGGTGCGGTGGCATGTGCCTGTAATCCAAATCACTGGGAGGCTGAGGTTGGTGGATCAAGTGATCTGAGGAGCTCTGGGTTGCAGCACACTATGTCGAACGGGTGTCCACGCTAAGTTCGGTATCGATATGGTGTTCCTGGGGAGCCCGGGACCACCAGGTTGTCTAAGGAGGGGTGAACCGGCCCAGGTCGGAAACGAAGCAGGTCAAATCCCCCGTGCTGTCCAGTAGTGGGATAATACCTGTGAGTAGATGCTGCAGTGCAGCCTTGGCAAAACATCGAGACCTAATCTTTTCATTTTTTAAAAACCTATTTTTATCTGCTACACGAATTGTCACTTCTAAATGTTTATCAGACCATGAAAAGTCGACACTTTTTTGCAGCTTTCCAAAAACAATTACCGTTATACCTTCTGATAATCGAGAATTATACTGACTACTACTGACGAAATGTGTGAATACCGGTAACAAAATGCAGCACGGACCGTTGAGGGAGTAGTAAGTGCTAGCGCGATGCTTAGCGTGAAACTGAGGCCATCTCTCCCATCACCATCGACAGACAGACAGTTCGGATAGGTTCATTTACCTGTGTGAAATGAGCCACAATAATGATTAGTCAAATCATTGGAATTTGAGATTCACCTTCAAATTAAGTCCCTTATTGAAGGTGATGCAAACGAATACAAAAAAAGTGGAATCATGTCATATGTTTGTACTAGATTAAGTTATACAAGGTTGGAATGTTGTTACATAATTTAAAATATAATAATTAATATATTTGACAATAATCAGAAAACATTTGAAATCACACTGTGGATATTTTAGACTGCATAATTGCATTGGGCAAATAGCTATCAAACTAGGCAAATTACATTCTCCATCACTAAAGGCATTTGATATGCATATCTATTGATTTGGTGTTTTGCCTATTTGTTGTGTACAACTTTTGATGATACACCTTTGATGATATATTTAGGCACGTTATATATTTTTACCTGTTTTTGCATGACATCACATTTCATGTGTGTTTCTGCATATGTACCAATATCTTCAAATCAACCTAAATCTACCAAGGGCCCAACTGAACATCCAATGACATTGTATGCACTAGCTTTATAGAAGCAGCACTTCTTAGTTTTTCCCATGCAAAGGCCTTTAGCCTACAACCATCCTTCGTAATTACGTCACAGACTCCTACCTCTATCACCTTTACCTGCAGCTGAATATCTCGCCGGGTGCGGTGGCATGTGCCTGTAATCCAAGTCACTGGGAGGCTGAGGTTGGTGCATCAAGTGAGCTGAGGAGCTCTGGGCTGCAGCACACTATGTCGAATGGGTTTCCACGCTACGTTCGGTATCGATATGGTGTTCCTGGGGGAGCCCGGGACCACCAGGTTGTCTAAGGAGGGGTGAATCGGCCCAGGTCGGAAACGAAGCAGGTCAAATCCCCCGTGCTGTCCAGTAGTGGGATAATACCTGTGAGTAGATGCTGCAGTGCAGCCTTGGCAAAACATTGAGACCTAATCTTTTCATTTTTTAAAAACCTATTTTTATCTGCTACACGAATTGTCACTTCTAAATGTTTATCAGACCATGAAAAGTCGACACTTTTTTGCAGCTTTCCAAAAACAATTACCGTTATACCTTCTGATAATCTAGAATTATACTGACTACTACTGACGAAATGTGTGAATACCGGTAACAAAATGCAGCACGGACCGTTGAGGGAGTAGTAAGTGCTAGCGCGATGCTTAGCATGAAACTGAGGCCAGCTCTCCCATCACCATCGACAGACAGACAGTTCGGATAGGTTCATTTACCTGTGTGAAATGAGCCACAATAATGATTCGTCAAATCATTGGAATTTGAGATTCACCTTCAAATTAAGTCCCTTATTGAAGGTGATGCAAACGAATACAAAAAGTGGAATCATGTCATATGTTTGTACTAGATTAAGTTATACAAGGTTGAATGTTGTTACATAATTTAAAATGTAATAATTAATATATTTGACAATAATCAGAAAACATTTGAAATCACACTGTGGATATTTTAGACTGCATAATTGCATTGGGCAAATAGCTATCAAACTAGGCAAATTACATTCTCCATCACTAAAGGCATTTAATATGCATATCTATTGATTTGGTGTTTTGCCTTTTTGTTGTGTACAACTTTTGATGATACACCTTTGATGATATATTTAGGCAGATTATATATTTTTACCTGTTTTTGCATGACATCACATTTCATGTGTGTTTCTGCATATGTACCAATATCTTCAAATCAACCTAAACCTACCAAGGGCCCAACTGAACATCCAATGACATTGTATGCACTAGCTTCATAGAAGCAGCACTTCTTAGTTTTTCCCATGCAAAGGCCTTTAGCCTACAACCATCCTTCGTAATTACGTCACAGACTCCTACCTCTATCACCTTTACCTGCAGCTGAATATCTCGCCGGGTGCGGTGGCATGTGCCTGTAATCCAAGTCCCTGGGAGGCTGAGGTTGGTGGATCAAGTGAGCTGAGGAGCTCTGGGCTGCAGCACACTATGTCGAATGGGTTTCCACGCTAAGTTCGGTATCGATATGGTGTTCCTGGGGGAGCCCGGGACCACCAGGTTGTCTAAGGAGGGGTGAACCGCCCAGGTCGGAAACGAAGCAGGTCAAATCCCCGTGCTGTCCAGTAGTGGGATAATACCTGTGAGTAGATGCTGCAGTTCAGCCTTGGCAAAACATCGAGACCTAATCTTTTCATTTTTTAAAAACCTATTTTTATCTGCTACACGAATTGTCACTTCTAAATGTTTATCAGACCATGAAAAGTCGACACTTTTTGCAGCTTTCCAAAACAATTACCGTTATACCTTCTGATAATCGAGAATTATACTGACTACTACTGACGAAATGTGTGAATACCGGTAACAAAATGCAGCACGGACCGTTGAGGGAGTAGTAAGTGCTAGCGCGATGCTTAGCATGAAACTGAGGCCAGCTCTCCCATCACCATCGACAGACAGACAGTTCGGATAGGTTCATTTACCTGTGTGAAATGAGCCACAATAATGATTCGTCAAATCATTGGAATTTGAGATTCACCTTCAAATTAAGTCCCTTATTGAAGGTGATGCAAACGAATACAAAAAGTGGAATCATGTCATATGTTTGTACTAGATTAAGTTATACAAGGTTGGAATGTTGTTACATAATTTAAAATGTAATAATTAATATATTTGACAATAATCAGAAAACATTTGAAATCACACTGTGGATATTTTAGACTGCATAATTGCATTGGGCAAATAGCTATCAAACTAGGCAAATTACATTCTCCATCACTAAAGGCATTTAATATGCATATCTATTGATTTGGTGTTTTGCCTTTTTGTTGTGTACAACTTTTGATGATACACCTTTGATGATATATTTAGGCAGATTATATATTTTTACCTGTTTTTGCATGACATCACATTTCATGTGTGTTTCTGCATATGTACCAATATCTTCAAATCAACCTAAACCTACCAAGGGCCCAACTGAACATCCAATGACATTGTATGCACTAGCTTCATAGAAGCAGCACTTCTTAGTTTTTCCCATGCAAAGGCCTTTAGCCTACAACCATCCTTCGTAATTACGTCACAGACTCCTACCTCTATCACCTTTACCTGCAGCTGAATATCTCGCCGGGTGCGGTGGCATGTGCCTGTAATCCAAGTCCCTGGGAGGCTGAGGTTGGTGGATCAAGTGAGCTGAGGAGCTCTGGGCTGCAGCACACTATGTCGAATGGGTTTCCACGCTAAGTTCGGTATCGATATGGTGTTCCTGGGGGAGCCCGGGACCACCAGGTTGTCTAAGGAGGGGTGAACCGGCCCAGGTCGGAAACGAAGCAGGTCAAATCCCCCGTGCTGTCCAGTAGTGGGATAATACCTGTGAGTAGATGCTGCAGTTCAGCCTTGGCAAAACATCGAGACCTAATCTTTTCATTTTTTAAAAACCTATTTTTATCTGCTACACGAATTGTCACTTCTAAATGTTTATCAGACCATGAAAAGTCGACACTTTTTTGCAGCTTTCCAAAAACAATTACCGTTATACCTTCTGATAATCTAGAATTATACTGACTACTACTGACGAAATGTGTGAATACCGGTAACAAAATGCAGCACGGACCGTTGAGGGAGTAGTAAGTGCTAGCGCGATGCTTAGCATGAAACTGAGGCCAGCTCTCCCATCACCATCGACAGACAGACAGTTCGGATAGGTTCATTTACCTGTGTGAAATGAGCCACAATAATGATTCGTCAAATCATTGGAATTTGAGATTCACCTTCAAATTAAGTCCCTTATTGAAGGTGATGCAAACGAATACAAAAAGTGGAATCATGTCATATGTTTGTACTAGATTAAGTTATACAAGGTTGGAATGTTGTTACATAATTTAAAATGTAATAATTAATATATTTGACAATAATCAGAAAACATTTGAAATCACACTGTGGATATTTTAGACTGCATAATTGCATTGGGCAAATAGCTATCAAACTAGGCAAATTACATTCTCCATCACTAAAGGCATTTAATATGCATATCTATTGATTTGGTGTTTTGCCTTTTTGTTGTGTACAACTTTTGATGATACATCTTTGATGATATATTTAGGCAGATTATATATTTTTACCTGTTTTTGCATGACATCACATTTCATGTGTGTTTCTGCATATGTACCAATATCTTCAAATCAACCTAAACCTACCAAGGGCCCAACTGAACATCCAATGACATTGTATGCACTAGCTTCATAGAAGCAGCACTTCTTAGTTTTTCCCATGCAAAGGCCTTTAGCCTACAACCATCCTTCGTAATTACGTCACAGACTCCTACCTCTATCACCTTTACCTGCAGCTGAATATCTCGCCGGGTGCGGTGGCATGTGCCTGTAATCCAAGTCCCTGGGAGGCTGAGGTTGGTGGATCAAGTGAGCTGAGGAGCTCTGGGCTGCAGCACACTATGTCGAATGGGTTTCCACGCTAAGTTCGGTATCGATATGGTGTTCCTGGGGGAGCCCGGGACCACCAGGTTGTCTAAGGAGGGGTGAACCGGCCCAGGTCGGAAACGAAGCAGGTCAAATCCCCCGTGCTGTCCAGTAGTGGGATAATACCTGTGAGTAGATGCTGCAGTTCAGCCTTGGCAAAACATCGAGACCTAATCTTTTCATTTTTTAAAAACCTATTTTTATCTGCTACACGAATTGTCACTTCTAAATGTTTATCAGACCATGAAAAGTCGACACTTTTTTGCAGCTTTCCAAAAACAATTACCGTTATACCTTCTGATAATCGAGAATTATACTGACTACTACTGACGAAATGTGTGAATACCGGTAACAAAATGCAGCACGGACCGTTGAGGGAGTAGTAAGTGCTAGCGCGATGCTTAGCATGAAACTGAGGCCAGCTCTCCCATCACCATCGACAGACAGACAGTTCGGATAGGTTCATTTACCTGTGTGAAATGAGCCACAATAATGATTAGTCAAATCATTGGAATTTGAGATTCACCTTCAAATTAAGTCCCTTATTGAAGGTGATGCAAACGAATACAAAAAGTGGAATCATGTCATATGTTTGTACTAGATTAAGTTATACAAGGTTGGAATGTTGTTACATAATTTAAAATATAATAATTAATATATTTGACAATAATCAGAAAACATTTGAAATCACACTGTGGATATTTTAGACTGCATAATTGCATTGGGCAAATAGCTATCAAACTAGGCAAATTACATTCTCCATCACTAAAGGCATTTAATATGCATATCTATTGATTTGGTGTTTTGCCTTTTGTTGTGTACAACTTTTGATGATACACCTTTGATGATATATTTAGGCAGATTATATATTTTTACCTGTTTTTGCATGACATCACATTTCATGTGTGTTTCTGCATATGTACCAATATCTTCAAATCAACCTAAACCTACCAAGGGCCCAACTGAACATCCAATGACATTGTATGCACTAGCTTCATAGAAGCAGCACTTCTTAGTTTTTCCCATGCAAAGGCCTTTAGCCTACAACCATCCTTCGTAATTACGTCACAGACTCCTACCTCTATCACCTTTACCTGCAGCTGAATATCTCGCCGGGTGCGGTGGCATGTGCCTGTAATCCAAGTCACTGGGAGGCTGAGGTTGGTGGATCAAGTGAGCTGAGGAGCTCTGGGCTTCAGCACACTATGTCGAACGGGTGTCCACGCTAAGTTCGGTATCGATATGGTGTTCCTGGGGAAGCCCGGGACCACCAGGTTGTCTAAGGAGGGGTGAACCGGCCCAGGTCGGAAACGAAGCAGGTCAAATCTCCAGTAGTGGGATAATACCTGTGAGTAGATGCTGCAGTGCAGCCTTGGCAAAACATTGAGACCTAATTTTTTAAAAACCTATTTTTATCTGCTACACAAATTGTCACTTCTAAATGTTTATCAGACCATGAAAAGTCGACACTTTTTTGCAGCTTTCCAAAAACAATTACCGTTATACCTTCTGATAATCTAGAATTATACTGACTACTACTGACGAAATGTGTGAATACCGGTAACAAAATGCAGCACGGACCGTTGAGGGAGTAGTAAGTGCTAGCGCGATGCTTAGCATGAAACTGAGGCCATCTCTCCCATCACTATCGACAGACAGACAGTTCGGATAGGTTCATTTACCTGTGTGAAATGAGCCACAATAATGATTAGTCAAATCATTGGAATTTGAGATTCACCTTCAAATTAAGTCCCTTATTGAAGGTGATGCAAACGAATTCAAAAAGTGGAATCATGTCATATGTTTGTACTAGATTAAGTTATACAAGGTTGGAATGTTGTTACATAATTTAAAATATAATAATTAATATATTTGACAATAATCAGAAAACATTTGAAATCACACTGTGGATATTTTAGACTGCATAATTGCATTGGGCAAATAGCTATCAAACTAGGCAAATTACATTCTCCATCACTAAAGGCATTTGATATGCATATCTATTGATTTGGTGTTTTGCCTATTTGTTGTGTACAACTTTTGATGATACACCTTTGATGATATATTTAGTTAGGTTATATATTTTTACCTGTTTTTGCATGACATCACATTTCATGTGTGTTTCTGCATATGTACCAATATCTTCAAATCAACCTAAATCTACCAAGGGCCCAACTGAACATCCAATGACATTGTATGCACTAGCTTTATAGAAGCAGCACTTCTTAGTTTTTCCCATGCAAAGGCCTTTAGCCTACAACCATCCTTCGTAATTACGTCACAGACTCCTACCTCTATCACCTTTACCTGCAGCTGAATATCTCGCCGGGTGCGGTGGCATGTGCCTGTAATCCAAGTCACTGGGAGGCTGAGGTTGGTGCATCAAGTGAGCTGAGGAGCTCTGGGCTGCAGCACACTATGTCGAACGGGTGTCCACGCTAAGTTTGGTATCGATATGGTGTTCCTGGGGGAGCCCGGGACCACCAGGTTGTCTAAGGAGGGGTGAACCGGCCCAGGTCGGAAACGAAGCAGGTCAAATCCCCCGTGCTGTCCAGTAGTGGGATAATACCTGTGAGTAGATGCTGCAGTTCAGCCTTGGCAAAACATTGAGACCTAATCTTTTCATTTTTTAAAAACCTATTTTTATCTGCTACACGAATTGTCACTTCTAAATGTTTATCAGACCATGAAAAGTCGACACTTTTTGCAGCTTTCCAAAACAATTACCGTTATACCTTCTGATAATCGAGAATTATACTGACTACTACTGACGAAATGTGTGAATACCGGTAACAAAATGCAGCACGGACCGTTGAGGGAGTAGTAAGTGCTAGCGCGATGCTTAGCATGAAACTGAGGCCATCTCTCCCATCACCATCGACAGACAGACAGTTCGGATAGGTTCATTTACCTGTGTGAAATGAGCCACAATAATGATTAGTCAAATCATTGGAATTTGAGATTCACCTTCAAATTAAGTCCCTTATTGAAGGTGATGCAAACGAATACAAAAATTGGAATCATGTCATATGTTTGTACTAGATTAAGTTATACAAGGTTGGAATGTTGTTACATAATTTAAAATATAATAATTAATATATTTGACAATAATCAGAAAACATTTGAAATCACACTGTGGATATTTTAGACTGCATAATTGCATTGGGCAAATAGCTATCAAACTAGGCAAATTACATTCTCCATCACTAAAGGCATTTGATATGCATATCTATTGATTTGGTGTTTTGCCTATTTGTTGTGTACAACTTTTGATGATACACCTTTGATGATATATTTAGGCAGGTTATATATTTTTACCTGTTTTTGCATGACATCACATTTCATGTGTGTTTCTGCATATGTACCAATATCTTCAAATCAACCTAAATCTACCAAGGGCCCAACTGAACATCCAATGACATTGTATGCACTAGCTTTATAGAAGCAGCACTTCTTAGTTTTTCCCATGCAAAGGCCTTTAGCCTACAACCATCCTTCGTAATTACGTCACAGACTCCTACCTCTATCACCTTTACCTGCAGCTGAATATCTCGCTGGGTGCGGTGGCATGTGCCTGTAATCCAAGTCACTGGGAGGCTGAGGTTGGTGGATCAAGTGAGCTGAGGAGCTCTGGGCTGCAGCACACTATGTCGAACGGGTGTCCACGCTAAGTTCGGTATCGATATGGTGTTCCTGGGGAGCCCGGGACCACCAGGTTGTCTAAGGAGGGGTGAACCGGCCCAGGTCGGAAACGAAGCAGGTCAAATCCCCCGTGCTGTCCAGTAGTGGGATAATACCTGTGAGTAGATGCTGCAGTGCAGCCTTGGCAAAACATCGAGACCTAATCTTTTCATTTTTTAAAAACCTATTTTTATCTGCTACACGAATTGTCACTTCTAAATGTTTATCAGACCATGAAAAGTCGACACTTTTTTGCAGCTTTCCAAAAACAATTACCGTTATACCTTCTGATAATCTAGAATTATACTGACTACTACTGACGAAATGTGTGAATACCGGTAACAAAATGCAGCACGGACCGTTGAGGGAGTAGTAAGTGCTAGCGCGATGCTTAGCATGAAACTGAGGCCATCTCTCCCATCACCATCGACAGACAGACAGTTCGGATAGGTTCATTTACCTGTGTGAAATGAGCCACAATAATGATTAGTCAAATCATTGGAATTTGAGATTCACCTTCAAATTAAGTCCCTTATTGAAGGTGATGCAAACGAATACAAAAATTGGAATCATGTCATATGTTTGTACTAGATTAAGTTATACAAGGTTGGAATGTTGTTACATAATTTAAAATATAATAATTAATATATTTGACAATAATCAGAAAACATTTGAAATCACACTGTGGATATTTTAGACTGCATAATTGCATTGGGCAAATAGCTATCAAACTAGGCAAATTACATTCTCCATCACTAAAGGCATTTGATATGCATATCTATTGATTTGGTGTTTTGCCTATTTGTTGTGTACAACTTTTGATGATACACCTTTGATGATATATTTAGGCAGGTATATATTTTTACCTGTTTTTGCATGACATCACATTTCATGTGTGTTTCTGCATATGTACCAATATCTTCAAATCAACCTAAATCTACCAAGGGCCCAACTGAACATCCAATGACATTGTATGCACTAGCTTTATAGAAGCAGCACTTCTTAGTTTTTCCCATGCAAAGGCCTTTAGCCTACAACCATCCTTCGTAATTACGTCACAGACTCCTACCTCTATCACCTTTACCTGCAGCTGAATATCTCGCCGGGTGCGGTGGCATGTGCCTGTAATCCAAGTCACTGGGAGGCTGAGGTTGGTGGATCAAGTGAGCTGAGGAGCTCTGGGCTGCAGCACACTATGTCGAACGGGTGTCCACGCTAAGTTCGGTATCGATATGGTGTTCCTGGGGAGCCCGGGACCACCAGGTTGTCTAAGGAGGGGTGAACCGGCCCAGGTCGGAAACGAAGCAGGTCAAATCCCCCGTGCTGTCCAGTAGTGGGATAATACCTGTGAGTAGATGCTGCAGTGCAGCCTTGGCAAAACATCGAGACCTAATCTTTTCATTTTTTAAAAACCTATTTTTATCTGCTACACGAATTGTCACTTCTAAATGTTTATCAGACCATGAAAAGTCGACACTTTTTGCAGCTTTCCAAAAACAATTACCGTTATACCTTCTGATAATCGAGAATTATACTGACTACTACTGACGAAATGTGTGAATACCGGTAACAAAATGCAGCACGGACCGTTGAGGGAGTAGTAAGTGCTAGCGCGATGCTTAGCATGAAACTGAGGCCATCTCTCCCATCACCATCGACAGACAGACAGTTCGGATAGGTTCATTTACCTGTGTGAAATGAGCCACAATAATGATTCGTCAAATCATTGGAATTTGAGATTCACCTTCAAATTAAGTCCCTTATTGAAGGTGATGCAAACGAATACAAAAAGTGGAATCATGTCATATGTTTGTACTAGATTAAGTTATACAAGGTTGGAATGTTGTTACATAATTTAAAATATAATAATTAATATATTTGACAATAATCAGAAAACATTTGAAATCACACTGTGGATATTTTAGACTGCATAATTGCATTGGGCAAATAGCTATCAAACTAGGCAAATTACATTCTCCATCACTAAAGGCATTTGATATGCATATCTATTGATTTGGTGTTTTGCCTATTTGTTGTGTACAACTTTTGATGATACACCTTTGATGATATATTTAGGCAGATTATATATTTTTACCTGTTTTTGCATGACATCACATTTCATGTGTGTTTCTGCATATGTACCAATATCTTCAAATCAACCTAAACCTACCAAGGGCCCAACTGAACATCCAATGACATTGTATGCACTAGCTTTATAGAAGCAGCACTTCTTAGTTTTTCCCATGCAAAGGCCTTTAGCCTACAACCATCCTTCGTAATTACGTCACAGACTCCTACCTCTATCACCTTTACCTGCAGCTGAATATCTCGCCGGGTGCGGTGGCATGTGCCTGTAATCCAAGTCACTGGGAGGCTGAGGTTGGTGGATCAAGTGAGCTGAGGAGCTCTGGGCTGCAGCACACTATGTCGAACGGGTGTCCACGCTAAGTTCGGTATCGATATGGTGTTCCTGGGGAGCCCGGGACCACCAGGTTGTCTAAGGAGGGGTGAACCGGCCCAGGTCGGAAACGAAGCAGGTCAAATCCCCCGTGCTGTCCAGTAGTGGGATAATACCTGTGAGTAGATGCTGCAGTGCAGCCTTGGCAAAACATCGAGACCTAATCTTTTCATTTTTTAAAAACCTATTTTTATCTGCTACACGAATTGTCACTTCTAAATGTTTATCAGACCATGAAAAGTCGACACTTTTTTGCAGCTTTCCAAAAACAATTACCGTTATACCTTCTGATAATCGAGAATTATACTGACTACTACTGACGAAATGTGTGAATACCGGTAACAAAATGCAGCACGGACCGTTGAGGGAGTAGTAAGTGCTAGCGCGATGCTTAGCATGAAACTGAGGCCATCTCTCCCATCACCATCGACAGACAGACAGTTCGGATAGGTTCATTTACCTGTGTGAAATGAGCCACAATAATGATTAGTCAAATCATTGGAATTTGAGATTCACCTTCAAATTAAGTCCCTTATTGAAGGTGATGCAAACGAATACAAAAAGTGGAATCATGTCATATGTTTGTACTAGATTAAGTTATACAAGGTTGGAATGTTGTTACATAATTTAAAATATAATAATTAATATATTTGACAATAATCAGAAAACATTTGAAATCACACTGTGGATATTTTAGACTGCATAATTGCATTGGGCAAATAGCTATCAAACTAGGCAAATTACATTCTCCATCACTAAAGGCATTTGATATGCATATCTATTGATTTGGTGTTTTGCCTATTTGTTGTGTACAACTTTTGATGATACACCTTTGATGATATATTTAGGCAGATTATATATTTTTACCTGTTTTTGCATGACATCACATTTCATGTGTGATTCTGCATATGTACCAATATCTTCAAATCAACCTAAATCTACCAAGGGCCCAACTGAACATCCAATGACATTGTATGCACTAGCTTTATAGAAGGAGCACTTCTTAGTTTTTCCCATGCAAAGGCCTTTAGCCTACAACCATCCTTCGTAATTACGTCACAGACTCCTACCTCTATCACCTTTACCTGCAGCTGAATATCTCGCCGGGTGCGGTGGCATGTGCCTGTAATCCAAGTCACTGGGAGGCTGAGGTTGGTGGATCAAGTGAGCTGAGGAGCTCTGGGCTGCAGCACACTATGTCGAACGGGTGTCCACGCTAAGTTCGGTATCGATATGGTGTTCCTGGGGGAGCCCGGGACCACCAGGTTGTCTAAGGAGGGGTGAACCGGCCCAGGTCGGAAACGAAGCAGGTCAAATCCCCCGTGCTGTCCAGTAGTGGGATAATACCTGTGAGTAGATGCTGCAGTGCAGCCTTGGCAAAACATTGAGACCTAATCTTTTCATTTTTTAAAAACCTATTTTTATCTGCTACAACAATTGTCACTTCTAAATGTTTATCAGACCATGAAAAGTCGACACTTTTTGCAGCTTTCCAAAAACAATTACCGTTATACCTTCTGATAATCGAGAATTATACTGACTACTACTGACGAAATGTGTGAATACCGGTAACAAAATGCAGCACGGACCGTTGAGGGAGTAGTAAGTGCTAGCGCGATGCTTAGCATGAAACTGAGGCCATCTCTCCCATCACCATCGACAGACAGACAGTTCGGATAGGTTCATTTACCTGTGTGAAATGAGCCACAATAATGATTAGTCAAATCATTGGAATTTGAGATTCACCTTCAAATTAAGTCCCTTATTGAAGGTGATGCAAACGAATACAAAAAGTGGAATCATGTCATATGTTTGTACTAGATTAAGTTATACAAGGTTGGAATGTTGTTACATAATTTAAAATATAATAATTAATATATTTGACAATAATCAGAAAACATTTGAAATCACACTGTGGATATTTTAGACTGCATAATTGCATTGGGCAAATAGCTATCAAACTAGGCAAATTACATTCTCCATCACTAAAGGCATTTGATATGCATATCTATTGATTTGGTGTTTTGCCTATTTGTTGTGTACAACTTTTGATGATACACCTTTGATGATATATTTAGGCAGGTTATATATTTTTACCTGTTTTTGCATGACATCACATTTCATGTGTGTTTCTGCATATGTACCAATATCTTCAAATCAACCTAAATCTACCAAGGGCCCAACTGAACATCCAATGACATTGTATGCACTAGCTTTATAGAAGCAGCACTTCTTAGTTTTTCCCATGCAAAGGCCTTTAGCCTACAACCATCCTTCGTAATTACGTCACAGACTCCTACCTCTATCACCTTTACCTGCAGCTGAATATCTCGCCGGGTGCGGTGGCATGTGCCTGTAATCCAAGTCACTGGGAGGCTGAGGTTGGTGCATCAAGTGAGCTGAGGAGCTCTGGGCTGCAGCACACTATGTCGAACGGGTGTCCACGCTAAGTTCGGTATCGATATGGTGTTCCTGGGGAGCCCGGGACCACCAGGTTGTCTAAGGAGGGGTGAACCGGCCCAGGTCGGAAACGAAGCAGGTCAAATCCCCGTGCTGTCCAGTAGTGGGATAATACCTGTGAGTAGATGCTGCAGTGCAGCCTTGGCAAAACATCGAGACCTAATCTTTTCATTTTTTAAAACCTATTTTTATCTGCTACACGAATTGTCACTTCTAAATGTTTATCAGACCATGAAAAGTCGACACTTTTTTGCAGCTTTCAAAAACAATTACCGTTATACCTTCTGATAATCGAGAATTATACTGACTACTACTGACGAAATGTGTGAATACCGGTAACAAAATGCAGCACGGACCGTTGAGGGAGTAGTAAGTGCTAGCGCGATGCTTAGCATGAAACTGAGGCCATCTCTCCCATCACCATCGACAGACAGACAGTTCGGATAGGTTCATTTACCTGTGTGAAATGAGCCACAATAATGATTAGTCAAATCATTGGAATTTGAGATTCACCTTCAAATTAAGTCCCTTATTGAAGGTGATGCAAACGAATACAAAAAGTGGAATCATGTCATATGTTTGTACTAGATTAAGTTATACAAGGTTGGAATGTTGTTACATAATTTAAAATATAATAATTAATATATTTGACAATAATCAGAAAACATTTGAAATCACACTGTGGATATTTTAGACTGCATAATTGCATTGGGCAAATAGCTATCAAACTAGGCAAATTACATTCTCCATCACTAAAGGCATTTGATATGCATATCTATTGATTTGGTGTTTTGCCTATTTGTTGTGTACAACTTTTGATGATACACCTTTGATGATATATTTAGGCAGGTTATATATTTTTACCTGTTTTTGCATGACATCACATTTCATGTGTGTTTCTGCATATGTACCAATATCTTCAAATCAACCTAAATCTACCAAGGGCCCAACTGAACATCCAATGACATTGTATGCACTAGCTTTATAGAAGCAGCACTTCTTAGTTTTTCCCATGCAAAGGCCTTTAGCCTACAACCATCCTTCGTAATTACGTCACAGACTCCTACCTCTATCACCTTTACCTGCAGCTGAATATCTCGCCGGGTGCGGTGGCATGTGCCTGTAATCCAAGTCACTGGGAGGCTGAGGTTGGTGCATCAAGTGAGCTGAGGAGCTCTGGGCTGCAGCACACTATGTCGAACGGGTGTCCACGCTAAGTTCGGTATCGATATGGTGTTCCTGGGGGAGCCCGGGACCACCAGGTTGTCTAAGGAGGGGTGAACCGGCCCAGGTCGGAAACGAAGCAGGTCAAATCCCCCGTGCTGTCCAGTAGTGGGATAATACCTGTGAGTAGATGCTGCAGTGCAGCCTTGGCAAAACATCGAGACCTAATCTTTTCATTTTTTAAAAACCTATTTTTATCTGCTACACGAATTGTCACTTCTAAATGTTTATCAGACCATGAAAAGTCGACACTTTTTTGCAGCTTTCCAAAAACAATTACCGTTATACCTTCTGATAATCGAGAATTATACTGACTACTACTGACGAAATGTGTGAATACCGGTAACAAAATGCAGCACGGACCGTTGAGGGAGTAGTAAGTGCTAGCGCGATGCTTAGCATGAAACTGAGGCCAGCTCTCCCATCACCATCGACAGACAGACAGTTCGGATAGGTTCATTTACCTGTGTGAAATGAGCCACAATAATGATTCGTCAAATCATTGGAATTTGAGATTCACCTTCAAATTAAGTCCCTTATTGAAGGTGATGCAAACGAATACAAAAAGTGGAATCATGTCATATGTTTGTACTAGATTAAGTTATACAAGGTTGGAATGTTGTTACATAATTTAAAATATAATAATTAATATATTTGACAATAATCAGAAAACATTTGAAATCACACTGTGGATATTTTAGACTGCATAATTGCATTGGGCAAATAGCTATCAAACTAGGCAAATTACATTCTCCATCACTAAAGGCATTTGATATGCATATCTATTGATTTGGTGTTTTGCCTATTTGTTGTGTACAACTTTTGATGATACACCTTTGATGATATATTTAGGCAGATTATATATTTTTACCTGTTTTTGCATGACATCACATTTCATGTGTGTTTCTGCATATGTACCAATATCTTCAAATCAACCTAAACCTACCAAGGGCCCAACTGAACATCCAATGACATTGTATGCACTAGCTTTATAGAAGCAGCACTTCTTAGTTTTTCCCATGCAAAGGCCTTTAGCCTACAACCATCCTTCGTAATTACGTCACAGACTCCTACCTCTATCACCTTTACCTGCAGCTGACTATCTTGCCGGGTGCGGTGGCATGTGCCTGTAATCCAAGTCACTGGGAGGCTGAGGTTGGTGGATCAAGTGAGCTGAGGAGCTCTGGGCTGCAGCACACTATGTCGAATGGGTGTCCACGCTAAGTTCGGTATCGATATGGTGTTCCTGGGGGAGCCCGGGACCACCAGGTTGTCTAAGGAGGGGTGAACCGGCCCAGGTCGGAAACGAAGCAGGTCAAATCCCCCGTGCTGTCCAGTAGTGGGATAATACCTGTGAGTAGATGCTGCAGTGCAGCCTTGGCAAAACATTGAGACCTAATCTTTTCATTTTTTAAAAACCTATTTTTATCTGCTACACGAATTGTCACTTCTAAATGTTTATCAGACCATGAAAAGTCGACACTTTTTGCAGCTTTCCAAAACAATTACCGTTATACCTTCTGATAATCGAGAATTATACTGACTACTACTGACGAAATGTGTGAATACCGGTAACAAAATGCAGCACGGACCGTTGAGGGAGTAGTAAGTGCTAGCGCGATGCTTAGCATGAAACTGAGGCCAGCTCTCCCATCACCATCGACAGACAGACAGTTCGGATAGGTTCATTTACCTGTGTGAAATGAGCCACAATAATGATTAGTCAAATCATTGGAATTTGAGATTCACCTTCAAATTAAGTCCCTTATTGAAGGTGATGCAAACGAATACAAAAAGTGGAATCATGTCATATGTTTGTACTAGATTAAGTTATACAAGGTTGGAATGTTGTTACATAATTTAAAATATAATAATTAATATATTTGACAATAATCAGAAAACATTTGAAATCACACTGTGGATATTTTAGACTGCATAATTGCATTGGGCAAATAGCTATCAAACTAGGCAAATTACATTCTCCATCACTAAAGGCATTTGATATGCATATCTATTGATTTGGTGTTTTGCCTATTTGTTGTGTACAACTTTTGATGATACACCTTTGATGATATATTTAGGCAGATTATATATTTTTACCTGTTTTTGCATGACATCACATTTCATGTGTGTTTCTGCATATGTACCAATATCTTCAAATCAACCTAAATCTACCAAGGGCCCAACTGAACATCCAATGACATTGTATGCACTAGCTTTATAGAAGCAGCACTTCTTAGTTTTTCCCATGCAAAGGCCTTTAGCCTACAACCATCCTTCGTAATTACGTCACAGACTCCTACCTCTATCACCTTTACCTGCAGCTGAATATCTCGCCGGGTGCGGTGGCATGTGCCTGTAATCCAAGTCACTGGGAGGCTGAGGTTGGTGGATCAAGTGAGCTGAGGAGCTCTGGGCTGCAGCACACTATGTCGAACGGGTGTCCACGCTAAGTTCGGTATCGATATGGTGTTCCTGGGGAGCCCGGGACCACCAGGTTGTCTAAGGAGGGGTGAACCGGCCCAGGTCGGAAACGAAGCAGGTCAAATCCCCCGTGCTGTCCAGTAGTGGGATAATACCTGTGAGTAGATGCTGCAGTGCAGCCTTGGCAAAACATCGAGACCTAATCTTTTCATTTTTTAAAAACCTATTTTTATCTGCTACACGAATTGTCACTTCTAAATGTTTATCAGACCATGAAAAGTCGACACTTTTTGCAGCTTTCCAAAAACAATTACCGTTATACCTTCTGATAATCGAGAATTATACTGACTACTACTGACGAAATGTGTGAATACCGGTAACAAAATGCAGCACGGACCGTTGAGGGAGTAGTAAGTGCTAGCGCGATGCTTAGCATGAAACTGAGGCCAGCTCTCCCATCACCATCGACAGACAGACAGTTCGGATAGGTTCATTTACCTGTGTGAATGAGCCACAATAATGATTAGTCAAATCATTGGAATTTGAGATTCACCTTCAAATTAAGTCCCTTATTGAAGGTGATGCAAACGAATACAAAAAGTGGAATCATGTCATATGTTTGTACTAGATTAAGTTATACAAGGTTGGAATGTTGTTACATAATTTAAAATATAATAATTAATATATTTGACAATAATCAGAAAACATTTGAAATCACACTGTGGATATTTTAGACTGCATAATTGCATTGGGCAAATAGCTATCAAACTAGGCAAATTACATTCTCCATCACTAAAGGCATTTGATATGCATATCTATTGATTTGGTGTTTTGCCTATTTGTTGTGTACAACTTTTGATGATACACCTTTGATGATATATTTAGGCAGATTATATATTTTTACCTGTTTTTGCATGACATCACATTTCATGTGTGTTTCTGCATATGTACCAATATCTTCAAATCAACCTAAACCTACCAAGGGCCCAACTGAACATCCAATGACATTGTATGCACTAGCTTTATAGAAGCAGCACTTCTTAGTTTTTCCCATGCAAAGGCCTTTAGCCTACAACCATCCTTCGTAATTACGTCACAGACTCCTACCTCTATCACCTTTACCTGCAGCTGAATATCTTGCCGGGTGCGGTGGCATGTGCCTGTAATCCAAGTCACTGGGAGGCTGAGGTTGGTGGATCAAGTGAGCTGAGGAGCTCTGGGCTGCAGCACACTATGTCGAACGGGTGTCCACGCTAAGTTCGGTATCGATATGGTGTTCCTGGGGGAGCCCGGGACCACCAGGTTGTCTAAGGAGGGGTGAACCGGCCCAGGTCGGAAACGAAGCAGGTCAAATCCCCCGTGCTGTCCAGTAGTGGGATAATACCTGTGAGTAGATGCTGCAGTGCAGCCTTGGCAAAACATCGAGACCTAATCTTTTCATTTTTTAAAAACCTATTTTTATCTGCTACACGAATTGTCACTTCTAAATGTTTATCAGACCATGAAAAGTCGACACTTTTTTGCAGCTTTCCAAAAACAATTACCGTTATACCTTCTGATAATCGAGAATTATACTGACTACTACTGACGAAATGTGTGAATACCGGTAACAAAATGCAGCACGGACCGTTGAGGGAGTAGTAAGTGCTAGCGCGATGCTTAGCATGAAACTGAGGCCAGCTCTCCCATCACCATCGACAGACAGACAGTTCGGATAGGTTCATTTACCTGTGTGAAATGAGCCACAATAATGATTAGTCAAATCATTGGAATTTGAGATTCACCTTCAAATTAAGTCCCTTATTGAAGGTGATGCAAACGAATACAAAAAGTGGAATCATGTCATATGTTTGTACTAGATTAAGTTATACAAGGTTGGAATGTTGTTACATAATTTAAAATATAATAATTAATATATTTGACAATAATCAGAAAACATTTGAAATCACACTGTGGATATTTTAGACTGCATAATTGCATTGGGCAAATAGCTATCAAACTAGGCAAATTACATTCTCCATCACTAAAGGCATTTGATATGCATATCTATTGATTTGGTGTTTTGCCTATTTGTTGTGTACAACTTTTGATGATACACCTTTGATGATATATTTAGGCAGATTATATATTTTTACCTGTTTTTGCATGACATCACATTTCATGTGTGTTTCTGCATATGTACCAATATCTTCAAATCAACCTAAACCTACCAAGGGCCCAACTGAACATCCAATGACATTGTATGCACTAGCTTTATAGAAGCAGCACTTCTTAGTTTTTCCCATGCAAAGGCCTTTAGCCTACAACCATCCTTCGTAATTACGTCACAGACTCCTACCTCTATCACCTTTACCTGCAGCTGAATATCTCGCCGGGTGCGGTGGCATGTGCCTGTAATCCAAGTCACTGGGAGGCTGAGGTTGGTGGATCAAGTGAGCTGAGGAGCTCTGGGCTGCAGCACACTATGTCGAATGGGTTTCCACGCTAAGTTCGGTATCGATATGGTGTTCCTGGGGAGCCCTGGACCACCAGGTTGTCTAAGGAGGGGTGAACCGGCCCAGGTCGGAAACGAAGCAGGTCAAATCCCCGTGCTGTCCAGTAGTGGGATAATACCTGTGAGTAGATGCTGCAGTGCAGCCTTGGCAAAACATCGAGACCTAATCTTTTCATTTTTTAAAAACCTATTTTTATCTGCTACACGAATTGTCACTTCTAAATGTTTATCAGACCATGAAAAGTCGACACTTTTTGCAGCTTTCAAAAACAATTACCGTTATACCTTCTGATAATCGAGAATTATACTGACTACTACTGACGAAATGTGTGAATACCGGTAACAAAATGCAGCACGGACCGTTGAGGGAGTAGTAAGTGCTAGCGCGATGCTTAGCATGAAACTGAGGCCAGCTCTCCCATCACCATCGACAGACAGACAGTTCGGATAGGTTCATTTACCTGTGTGAAATGAGCCACAATAATGATTAGTCAAATCATTGGAATTTGAGATTCACCTTCAAATTAAGTCCCTTATTGAAGGTGATGCAAACGAATACAAAAAGTGGAATCATGTCATATGTTTGTACTAGATTAAGTTATACAAGGTTGGAATGTTGTTACATAATTTAAAATATAATAATTAATATATTTGACAATAATCAGAAAACATTTGAAATCACACTGTGGATATTTTAGACTGCATAATTGCATTGGGCAAATAGCTATCAAACTAGGCAAATTACATTCTCCATCACTAAAGGCATTTGATATGCATATCTATTGATTTGGTGTTTTGCCTATTTGTTGTGTACAACTTTTGATGATACACCTTTGATGATATATTTAGGCAGGTTATATATTTTTACCTGTTTTTGCATGACATCACATTTCATGTGTGTTTCTGCATATGTACCAATATCTTCAAATCAACCTAAATCTACCAAGGGCCCAACTGAACATCCAATGACATTGTATGCACTAGCTTTATAGAAGCAGCACTTCTTAGTTTTTCCCATGCAAAGGCCTTTAGCCTACAACCATCCTTCGTAATTACGTCACAGACTCCTACCTCTATCACCTTTACCTGCAGCTGAATATCTCGCCGGGTGCGGTGGCATGTGCCTGTAATCCAAGTCACTGGGAGGCTGAGGTTGGTGCATCAAGTGAGCTGAGGAGCTCTGGGCTGCAGCACACTATGTCGAACGGGTGTCCACGCTAAGTTCGGTATCGATATGGTGTTCCTGGGGAGCCCGGGACCACCAGGTTGTCTAAGGAGGGGTGAACCGGCCCAGGTCGGAAACGAAGCAGGTCAAATCCCCCGTGCTGTCCAGTAGTGGGATAATACCTGTGAGTAGATGCTGCAGTGCAGCCTTGGCAAAACATCGAGACCTAATCTTTTCATTTTTTAAAAACCTATTTTTATCTGCTACACGAATTGTCACTTCTAAATGTTTATCAGACCATGAAAAGTCGACACTTTTTGCAGCTTTCAAAAACAATTACCGTTATACCTTCTGATAATCGAGAATTATACTGACTACTACTGACGAAATGTGTGAATACCGGTAACAAAATGCAGCACGGACCGTTGAGGGAGTAGTAAGTGCTAGCGCGATGCTTAGCATGAAACTGAGGCCAGCTCTCCCATCACCATCGACAGACAGACAGTTCGGATAGGTTCATTTACCTGTGTGAAATGAGCCACAATAATGATTAGTCAAATCATTGGAATTTGAGATTCACCTTCAAATTAAGTCCCTTATTGAAGGTGATGCAAACGAATACAAAAAGTGGAATCATGTCATATGTTTGTACTAGATTAAGTTATACAAGGTTGGAATGTTGTTACATAATTTAAAATATAATAATTAATATATTTGACAATAATCAGAAAACATTTGAAATCACACTGTGGATATTTTAGACTGCATAATTGCATTGGGCAAATAGCTATCAAACTAGGCAAATTACATTCTCCATCACTAAAGGCATTTGATATGCATATCTATTGATTTGGTGTTTTGCCTATTTGTTGTGTACAACTTTTGATGATACACCTTTGATGATATATTTAGGCAGATTATATATTTTTACCTGTTTTTGCATGACATCACATTTCATGTGTGTTTCTGCATATGTACCAATATCTTCAAATCAACCTAAACCTACCAAGGGCCCAACTGAACATCCAATGACATTGTATGCACTAGCTTTATAGAAGCAGCACTTCTTAGTTTTTCCCATGCAAAGGCCTTTAGCCTACAACCATCCTTCGTAATTACGTCACAGACTCCTACCTCTATCACCTTTACCTGCAGCTGACTATCTTGCCGGGTGCGGTGGCATGTGCCTGTAATCCAAGTCACTGGGAGGCTGAGGTTGGTGGATCAAGTGAGCTGAGGAGCTCTGGGCTGCAGCACACTATGTCGAACGGGTGTCCACGCTAAGTTCGGTATCGATATGGTGTTCCTGGGGGAGCCCGGGACCACCAGGTTGTCTAAGGAGGGGTGAACCGGCCCAGGTCGGAAACGAAGCAGGTCAAATCCCCCGTGCTGTCCAGTAGTGGGATAATACCTGTGAGTAGATGCTGCAGTTCAGCCTTGGAAAAACATTGAGACCTTATCTTTTCATTTTTTAAAACTTATTTTTTATCTGCTACACGAATTGTCACTTCTAAATGTTTATCAGACCATGAAAAGTCGACACTTTTTTGCAGCTTTCCAAAAACAATTTCCGTTATACCTTCTGATAATCGAGAATTATACTGACTACTACTGACGAAATGTGTGAATACCGGTAACAAAATGCAGCACGGACCGTTGAGGGAGTAGTAAGTGCTAGCGCGATGCTTAGCATGAAACTGAGGCCAGCTCTCCCATCACCATCGACAGACAGACAGTTCGGATAGGTTCATTTACCTGTGTGAAATGAGCCACAATAATGATTAGTCAAATCATTGGAATTTGAGATTCACCTTCAAATTAAGTCCCTTATTGAAGGTGATGCAAACGAATACAAAAAGTGGAATCATGTCATATGTTTGTACTAGATTAAGTTATACAAGGTTGGAATGTTGTTACATAATTTAAAATATAATAATTAATATATTTGACAATAATCAGAAAACATTTGAAATCACACTGTGGATATTTTAGACTGCATAATTGCATTGGGCAAATAGCTATCAAACTAGGCAAATTACATTCTCCATCACTAAAGGCATTTGATATGCATATCTATTGATTTGGTGTTTTGCCTATTTGTTGTGTACAACTTTTGATGATACACCTTTGATGATATATTTAGGCAGATTATATATTTTTACCTGTTTTTGCATGACATCACATTTCATGTGTGTTTCTGCATATGTACCAATATCTTCAAATCAACCTAAACCTACCAAGGGCCCAACTGAACATCCAATGACATTGTATGCACTAGCTTTATAGAAGCAGCACTTCTTAGTTTTTCCCATGCAAAGGCCTTTAGCCTACAACCATCCTTCGTAATTACGTCACAGACTCCTACCTCTATCACCTTTACCTGCAGCTGAATATCTCGCCGGGTGCGGTGGCATGTGCCTGTAATCCAAGTCACTGGGAGGCTGAGGTTGGTGGATCAAGTGAGCTGAGGAGCTCTGGGCTGCAGCACACTATGTCGAACGGGGTGTCCACGCTAAGTTCGGTATCGATATGGTGTTCCTGGGGAGCCCGGGACCACCAGGTTGTCTAAGGAGGGGTGAACCGGCCCAGGTCGGAAACGAAGCAGGTCAAATCCCCCGTGCTGTCCAGTAGTGGGATAATACCTGTGAGTAGATGCTGCAGTGCAGCCTTGGCAAAACATTGAGACCTAATCTTTTCATTTTTTAAAAACCTATTTTTATCTGCTACACGAATTGTCACTTCTAAATGTTTATCAGACCATGAAAAGTCGACACTTTTTTGCAGCTTTCCAAAAACAATTACCGTTATACCTTCTGATAATCGAGAATTATACTGACTACTACTGACGAAATGTGTGAATACCGGTAACAAAATGCAGCACGGACCGTTGAGGGAGTAGTAAGTGCTAGCGCGATGCTTAGCATGAAACTGAGGCCAGCTCTCCCATCACCATCGACAGACAGACAGTTCGGATAGGTTCATTTACCTGTGTGAAATGAGCCACAATAATGATTAGTCAAATCATTGGAATTTGAGATTCACCTTCAAATTAAGTCCCTTATTGAAGGTGATGCAAACGAATACAAAAAGTGGAATCATGTCATATGTTTGTACTAGATTAAGTTATACAAGGTTGGAATGTTGTTACATAATTTAAAATATAATAATTAATATATTTGACAATAATCAGAAAACATTTGAAATCACACTGTGGATATTTTAGACTGCATAATTGCATTGGGCAAATAGCTATCAAACTAGGCAAATTACATTCTCCATCACTAAAGGCATTTGATATGCATATCTATTGATTTGGTGTTTTGCCTATTTGTTGTGTACAACTTTTGATGATACACCTTTGATGATATATTTAGGCAGATTATATATTTTTACCTGTTTTTGCATGACATCACATTTCATGTGTGTTTCTGCATATGTACCAATATCTTCAAATCAACCTAAACCTACCAAGGGCCCAACTGAACATCCAATGACATTGTATGCACTAGCTTTATAGAAGCAGCACTTCTTAGTTTTTCCCATGCAAAGGCCTTTAGCCTACAACCATCCTTCGTAATTACGTCACAGACTCCTACCTCTATCACCTTTACCTGCAGCTGACTATCTTGCCGGGTGCGGTGGCATGTGCCTGTAATCCAAGTCACTGGGAGGCTGAGGTTGGTGGATCAAGTGAGCTGAGGAGCTCTGGGTTGCAGCACACTATGTCGAACGGGTGTCCACGCTAAGTTCGGTATCGATATGGTGTTCCTGGGGGAGCCCGGGACCACCAGGTTGTCTAAGGAGGGGTGAACCGGCCCAGGTCGGAAACGAAGCAGGTCAAATCCCCCGTGCTGTCCAGTAGTGGGATAATACCTGTGAGTAGATGCTGCAGTGCAGCCTTGGCAAAACATCGAGACCTAATCTTTTCATTTTTTAAAAACCTATTTTTATCTGCTACACGAATTGTCACTTCTAAATGTTTATCAGACCATGAAAAGTCAACACTTTTTTGCAGCTTTCCAAAAACAATTACCGTTATACCTTCTGATAATCGAGAATTATACTGACTACTACTGACGAAATGTGTGAATACCGGTAACAAAATGCAGCACGGACCGTTGAGGGAGTAGTAAGTGCTAGCGCGATGCTTAGCATGAAACTGAGGCCAGCTCTCCCATCACCATCGACAGACAGACAGTTAGGATAGGTTCATTTACCTGTGTGAAATGAGCCACAATAAACCTACCAAGGGCCCAACTGGACATCCAATGACATTGTATGCACTAGCTTTATAGAAGCAGCATTTCTTAGTTTTTCCCATGCAAAGGCCTTTAGCCTACAACCATCCTTCGTAATTATGTCACAGACTCCTACCTCTATCACCTTTACCTGCAGCTGAATATCTCGCTGGGTGCGGTGGCATGTGCCTGTATTCCAAGTCACTGGGAGGCTGAGGTTGGTGGATCAAGTGAGCTGTGGAGCTCTGGGCTGCAGCACACTATGTCGAACGGGTGTCCACGCTAAGTTCGGTATCGATATGGTGTTCCTGGGGGAGCCCGGGACCACCAGGTTGTCTAAGGAGGGGTGAACCCTCCTTAGACATTTAGGCAGATTATATATTTTTACCTGTTTTTGCATGACATCACATTTCATGTGTGTTTCTGCATATGTACCAATATCTTCAAATCAACCTAAACCTATCAAGGGCCCAACTGGCCATCCAATGACAGTGTACGCACTAGCTGATAGAAGCAGCACATTTAACTATATTTGTCACTAAAATGAGGATAGATGAATATAAAAATAAGAAGAAATAGGTATGTCTGTGACTGCAACTAGTCCTTTTCTCAGTGGTTGTCCTTAAAATGGGAACACTGCCATTTTCCTGAGTTTGAGCAGAGAGCGAGAGAAAGCTGTCATGGTCATGGGTTGTCATTTAATTTTACCACAGCGTCAGACCTCACTCTAAAAGGACATGGCTCTTCATTTCACACCTTCAAAAGAAGACCGTTTTTGGCAGTTAGGGGTGGATGTACGTTCATGTGGATGATACTAGTACATGTTACCTTTAAAACTTTGAAAAACAAGACTCTTCTTGTCAGCAAGTTGATAATGGCGTGTCTGTAATGAAAATTGTTCAATTGTTAAAGAGGTGAATGTAACTTCCACCAATGACTTAAGTCTATGACTGCAGTCTGTAACTGGTCCTTCTCTCAGTGGATGTCCTTGAGCATTGTGAACCAAAGGAACACAATGTACATCACATAGAATGACATGGCCCCTCTGTCAAGAAATGTCCTGGAATACAAAGTCATTGAAATGTGCGTATGTGATTTGATTTGTGTGGTTCATTCTGAAAGAGTAGGTTACACGTTTGACTACTTAGAGCAGTGGTTCCCAAACTTTTTATAGTCCCCATACCCCTTCAAACGTTCAACCTCCATCTGCATACAGGGGTCAGCACCAGGGTCAGCGCACTCTCATATATTGTTTTTTGCCATCTTTGTAAGCCTGCCACACACACACTGTAAAATACATGTATTAAATGTATTGTACTGTATGCATTGTACAATACATTTGCTGAATTTAGCTTAAATTCATCAAAAAAGTTAGCTTATAACAGGGAACCTTTTGGCTTATAACAGTGAACCATTGGCTGTGCTGCCCATGCATTGAATCTGCTCCTCAAGGACATCATGACACTCTACAAGAGAGCCAAGGAAACGGCTAGGTATGTGAAGGGTCATCATGTTATAGCAGCAATCTACCTCACCAAGCAAAGTGAGAAGAATAAGAGCACCACATTGAAGCTGCCTAGCAACACCCGTTGGGGTGGTGTTGTCATCGTGTTTGACAGTCTCTTGGAGGGGAAGGAGTCTCTCCAAGAAATGGCCATATCACAGTCTGTCGATATGGACAGCCCCATCAAGAGGATCCTCCTGGATGATGTATTTTGGGAGAGTGGTAAGCAGCCTGAAACCTACAGCAGTAGCCATTGCACGAATTGAGGGAGACAATGCCATCCTGTCTGATGTTCAGACTCTGCTTGCAGATGTAAGAGAGAAAAAAATTGTACTGCCCTGCCCACTTCCCTGTTGCTCGAAGCTGAGGAATCTGCAGTTCTGAAATACATCAAAAAGCGTGAGGACTTCTGCCTGAAGCCTGTACACGCCGCTACGTACATGTTGGACCCCAAGTATGCTGGCAAGAGAATCCTGTCTGGTGCAGAGTTCAACAAGGCCTATGGTGTCATCACTACTGTGTCTCGCCATCTGGATGAGGGCAAGGTTCTTGGCAGTCTGGCGAAGTACACTTCCAAGCAAGGGCTTTGGGATGGAGATGCAATATGGCAGTTGTGCCAACATATCTCATCAGTCACCTGGTGGAAGGGACTTCGTGGATCTGAGGCTCTTTCCCCTGTTGCCGCCATCATCCTCCAAATCCCACCAACATCAGCCGCCTCAAAGCGCAACTGGTACTTCTTTGGGAACATACACACCAAAGCACCCAACAGGCTGACCAATACAAGGGTTGAAAAATTGGTGGCCACCCGGCAAATTTGAGGCTTTTTGAGCCTGACAACGCCCCATCCTCAGCAAAGTTGGAAAGTGACAGTGAAGATGAGGCCTCAGAGTCTGATGTTCAAGAGGTGGACATTGAGGAGGTCCAGGGAGAAGACATAGAAGCCTGAGAGGAAGACAACCAAAGCTTTAATTTCCAGACTATCATTTTACAGATGTATGTTGAAAAGGTTTTTGGGAGATGCGATGAATCATTGGGGATCATTCAATATTCCCTTACTTTTGTTGTTTAGTGAAATCACCCCTTGTGAAGAGTCAACTCATTATTAAAGTTAAATTCGTAACTACTTTTTTTTCTATTGGAAGGATTGAATCATTTGCAATTATGTCTACTTATGATAAGGTAAAATGCTTATGTTTCTGTCTCCATATGATATGGTAAATATATCCAACGCAAAAAAAATCTACATTTAAATGGTATTAATATTAATTTGCATATGTTTCTGTTAATTCCCATATATTCCCATTAATTCCCATGGAAAGGGCCTTGCTTTAACAAAGTTAACCATTTTCGCTGTAGTGTCCAAAACGTCTTTCAAGCTGTCAAGCATTCCCTTGGCAGCAAGAGCCTCTTGGTGGATGCTGCAGTGTACCCAAGTAGCGTCAGGAGCAACTGCTTGCACGCGCTTACCACTCCACTATGTCTCCCTGTCATGGCTTTTGTGCCATCAGTACAGATACCAACACATTTTGACCACCAAAGTCCATTTAATGTCACAAAGCTGTCCAGTACCTTAAAAATATCCTCTCCTGTTTCCAGTGGTTTGCAGAAGAGGATGTCTTCCTTAATTGACCCCCCATAAACATAACGGACATATACCAGGAGCTGTGCCAGGCCCGCTCTGTCTGTTGACTCATCCAGCTGTAACGCATAGAATTCACTGGCTTGTATGCGAAGCAGCAATTGTTTCAAAACATCTCCTGCCATGTCACCAATGCGCCGTGAAACAGTGTTGTTTGATGAAGGCATTGTCTGTATAGTTCTTTTGGCCTTTTCCCCCAGCATTGTCCCAGCCAAATCCACGGCAGCAGAAATAATTAAGTCCTCCACAATAGTATGGGCTTACCTGTCCTAGCCACTTTGTAGCTCACCATATAAGACACTTCTAGTCCATTCTTATTAATGGTGTCTGTTGCTTTTATACATGTCTTAATACTCGAAAGTTATCTTAATTCGTCATCTTAATTCTCGCTCAAAAAACTCCCGTGGCTTATTTTTCTAATTGGCATGTTTTGTTTCTAAATGTCTGCGCAAGAGTGAAGGTTTCATCGAGCTGTGAGATAGTACTTTGCACATATAATACACTGTGACTGAGGAAAGGCACTACTCCCAATATAAGTGAACCAAATCAATGTAGTTCTCATCATATTTTCGCCTCTTCGATGGTCCAACGTCCCTGTCTATTGTTCAGTGCTTTCCCGGGTAAGGGGGCAGTAGCTCTTCGGCTGCATCAGATTCACAACTGTCAGTGTCCATGCTAGCTGGGCTAACAACAGATGTAGAATTACTGATGCTAGCATTGGATGTGCTCATGGAAGCAGAACAACTTGTGTCGTCAACAGTAGCAGTACTACCAGTAGAGCTGGTATGTGACTCTATGGACGAGGGCCTTACTTTTCTTAACCATGAATCCATTTTTGAGCAAACGGAATGAGCAGCAGCTTAGTGGAATTCCCGCAAGAGAGTAACGGTTAATTTGATTGGATGTTAATTATTTAACTAGGCTACCTGTATTTGACATTGTGTTGTTATTATGCTTAATACTGTATGGTTTCATTTTAGTTTTGGCAGTGAAACGAGGTTACACAGGCGAGAAAGAAACCTCACCCAAATGTATAGCCCCGTTGGAAAATCTAAATGGACTGTTTGAAAATGTTTCATGTGAATCACATTTTTATTTGGCGTACCCCCTACGGCATTGCGCGTACCCCAATCTGGGTAATAGCTGCTCTAAAACATTGGCAACAGAGACATGCATTTTTGCCTGTGTGTATTGGTCTTTCATAGTTGACTGTCCCAGGAGAGATTTCAGTGTCTCTTTGATAGGGATATATTGACAGAAACGTTCCTTGCCACTAGCATCAGAACCAAGGTAAACCTTTTGTGTTTTGCCCGACCTTAAGAATCCTTCATTGTGTACTGTAAGCAGATCTTCTTGTGATACTTCAACAATGATTTGCTTTACCTCACTGTCCTGCAAGTTAAGCATAGACAACTTCTCTTGGAGTTTTTAAAGGACACTTTTCATTCCTCAGTTGTGGACCTCCTGGAACTCCTCTCTTATGGACTGCATTCGGTTGCCACGCAACAGCATTTTTGGCTTGCATTTTTAAGTAAAAAAAGGCTAAGTTACTCAAGAATGCCCCTTGGTCAACTTCATCGTCTTTATCGACATGTGCATCTGCGAGTGTTACATTCTCATCCTCTACTGTGTTTACTGCATTTTGTCTGACATGACTGATCTGACACCGGCTCCTTATGTCTTCTGCTCAGATGGCAGTTAAAGTTAACCTGACATGGAAATATCTAAAGCAGCCTCTATGGGACAATACTTTTTCCCATCTCTGATATGCCATCTCAAATGAGCACACAAAACTGAAAAAAAATAGGGTTCTGAAATGAGCATCCCTGGACCTGGCAGGTCCGTGGAAATTCCCCTTGTTGAGTCACCTCATTCTGAGGTTTTGTCTTTTTATAACGCCTATATGCATGGGATTAAAAATCAGAGAAGTTCTTAAAAATGCAAGGGCACTCCTCTACCTCACAAGCAAAACTTAGTTTTTTTGCATGAGTATTGAATGCTTTAATATTTAGGCAACAGGAATTTCAGGATTTACACCTGTACATTACCAATAAAGCTACTTCCAGCTACCAGCCAGCCTGCAATATTAAAATTACACTACCCCACCCATCAAATTGCATTGCATGCACACACCTGAAGAGCTATCAAGCTACAGTTACCATGCAACTCATGCCAACCATACAATCTCAAAAAACATTTCTGAAAGATTAGCAAAAGCAAGAGGGAAAATTCTACTCCTGTGGAAAAATGCCACGACCATGGACTTGAATAATGCTGCTAGTTAACCACACATTTTGAAGAAAATGAAAATAAAAGATGACTTTCATATCCTGCATGGGCAAAATACCAGTCTTTGCTGTGCTGAATTTATTAGTGTAATGGATTAAGAAGGATAACACATGCAGGGGGAATATTCCACTACACTTCTACTGTCACAAGCACCCCCAGACTGAATATAGGTACAGTAACCAGAGATATTTAAAGAAAGATGTCCAGTGGAATTCCCATCTCTGAGCTATAGCTAACATTAGCAAGCACTGTTCCCCTTTCATCTGAGATGCCTATCATTCCAACTACAGAATCCCCAAAAAACTATACATCCCAAAGGCAAAATGTCAGTCTGTGCCTGCTGACAAACTAAAGGTGCATTCGACCTAGCTAAACTCTCGCTCCCTCCCTAGCGGGATAGTCTGTTTGTGTAGCCTAGTACGACCACTTTATGCCAGTAATATCTAATCAAAACTTTATTTGTCACATGCGACAAATTCACCAGGTGTAGACCATATTGTGAAATGCTTACTTACAAGCCCTTAACCAACAGCACAGTTCAAGAAAGAGGAAATTTTTTTAAACCAAATTAACTAAAGTAAAAAAATATTAAAAAGTAAAGTAACACAATAAAATAACAATAACGAGACAATATACAGGGGGTACCGGAGTTAATGTGCGGGGGTACAGGTCATTTGTACATGTAGGTAGGGGTGAAGTGACTATGCGTAGATAATAAACAGCGAATAGCAGCAGTGTAAAAACAAATGGGGGGGGGGGTCAATGTAAATAATCCGGTGGCCATTTGATTATTTGTTCAGCAGTCTTATTTATGGCTTGGGAGTAGAAGCTGTTAATTAAGGAGCCTTTTGGTCCTAGATTTGGCGCTTTGGTACCGCTTATCATGCGGGAGCAGTGAAATACAGTCTATGACAGTAGGTGACTGGAGTCTCTGACAATACCAACATTCACACCATGCCACCTGTGTCATGCACCCTCCGGCTAAGTAGCCTATCCAATGAAACACACATTAGGATTTCTGCATGTGGTTAATATTAAAATGATTTGCTCTATAGCTACAATATCCCTGATCATTCTACCAGCAGAAAAGATCAACGCAACAGACCGACATGTCAACTTGGCTTGCTAACACAATCCAAGAAAGCTAGCTAACTAACGTAGCTTGCATATTTTGTATATGGAATTAGTACATACTAGAGGTCGACCGATTATGATTTTTCAACGCCGATACCGATACCGATTATTGGAGGACCAAAAAAGCCGATAGCCGATTAATCGGACAATTTTTATTTTTAAATGTATTTGTAATAATGACAATTACAACAATACTGAATGAACACTTATTTTAACTTAATATAATACATCAATAAAATCTATTTAGCCTCAAGTAAATAATGAAACATGTTCAATTTGGTTTAAATAATGCAAAAACAAAGTGTGGAGAAGAAATTAAAAGTGCAATATGTGCTATGTAAGAAAGCTAACGTTAACCATCCTTGCTCAGAACATGAGAACATATGAAAGCTGGTGGTTCCTTTTAACATGAGTCTTCAATATTCCCAGGTAAGAAGTTTTAGGTTGTAGTTATTTTAGGAATTATAGGACTATTTCCCTCTATACCATTTGTATTTAATTAACCGTTGATTATTGGATGTTCTTATAGTCACTTTAGTATTGCCAGTGTAACAGTATAGCTTCCATCCCTCTCCTCACTCCTCCCACTCCGTTCGGTTACACCAGCCTCATCTCAGGAGTTGATAGGCTTGAAGTCATAAACAGTGCAATGCTTGACGCACAACGAAGAGCTGCTGGCAAAACAGCATGAGAGTGCTGTTTGAATGTATGTTTACATGCGTGCTTCTGCCTACCACCGCTCAGTCAGATACTTAAATACTTGTATGCTCAGTCAGATTATATGCAATGCAGGACACGCTAGATAATATCTAGTAATATCATCAACCATGTGTAGTTAACTAGTGATTATGATTGATTGTTTTTTATAAGATAAGTTTAATGCTAGCTAGCAACTTACCTTGGCTTACTGCATTTGCGTAACAGGCAGTCTCCTTGTGGAGTGCAACAAGAGAGAGGCAGGTCGTTATTGCGTTGGACTAGTTAACTGTAAAGTTGCAAGATTGGATCCCCCGAGCTGACAAGGTGAAAATCTCTTTCTGCCCCTGAACGAGGCAGTTAACCCACCGTTTCTAGGCCGTCATTGAAAATAACAATGTGTTCTTAACTGACTTGCCTAGTTAAATAAAGATTAAATAAAGGTGTAAAAATCGGCCATTCCGATTAATCAGTCGACCTCTAGTACATACCTAGCAGCTGCTCAAAAATATTTAGGCGACTTTTCCCCAAAGGAAAAGATCCAATAGCTCGAGCAGAACATAAAGCTTATTTTTATTTTCTCATGCGTCTTCCCTCACAGACGTTTGTCGCAAAGCATCGCATTAGTGGAAATCAAGACTGTTTCTTGATAGGTTCAAGTCGCGTCGGGAACCATTTTTGCATTTTAGCTTTCCCTAACCTTTACTTAATTATCATAACCTGCCACGTTAATTACCCTAGCATGCTGCGTTAATTCTCGTAACCTGCTACGAAAAGTCACTTCTGCTAGTCAAAACCAGCAGACCTGCCCTGAGAACAGTTTTGGTTTCAACTAAGCAATACAGCTCTCCCTCTCTCTCTCTCTCTCTCTCTCTCTCTCTCTCTCTCTCTCTCTCTCTCTCTCTCTCTCACACACTCACACCCCACAGTCCGTTTGGCTTTTCGGGTATTACTGTTACAGTTATTAACAGTATTTTTCAGCATTTTACCCAGAATGCAGTGCAATCTACAGCATCAATGCTGTAAAACACATTTAAGGTATTTAAATGACAGAAAACTCTTACAGTGTTGGCTTGATGTTTATTATCTAACTTATTTTTGCCAGTTTAAAAAAAATATGAACTGGTGCAAAAATGTAAATTGCATGTATTGGTTTCCGAAATGTAGTTCCCAAGGTATGTCAATTCTGATTGGCCAATGGGATTTCACAGTGGTGACCCATCATTCTGCCCCACCTGTTTTGAGCCCCACATTTTTTTTTGGGGGGGGGGGGGGGGGGGCGCTTGCCTGTTCTGCATGTTTATTTTGGCATTAATACGTGTCACATATAAGTTTACAAATAATGTTAAAATATATATATATATAGATCATTGAGTTAATAAAGCCGCATACAAACATGGTCTCTTTTTTGTTTTCTTGAGTAAGGCAGCTCTAAAATGCAGGTGTTTCAGCCTAGCTCAGTGCTTTCTGTGATGGTGGGGCAAGCATCAGAAAATACGGAGCGTTGCGCCATTATTGGCTCAGTGCTCTGTCACTCATGAGGTCACTACGTCACCGCCAAGTCTAAGAGTAGAGCTACAAAAAAGTAGTGCCCATCCAAGAAGGCTCAAGGTCATTAGCCAGAGATAAAATGACTTCAAATCACTCTGGCTCCTGAGTGGCGCAGCTTTCTAAGGCATTGCATCTCAGTACTAGAGGAGTCACTACAGACCCTGGTCATTTCCAGGCTGTATTACAACCGGATGTGATTGGGAGTCCCAAAGGGTGGCACGCAATTGGCCCAGTGATGTCTAGGTTAGGGTTTGGCCGGGATAGGCAGTCATTGTCTATAAGAATTTATTCTTAACTGACTTGACTAGTTAAATCAAATGTATTATATGTACAGTAGTTTTGATTGGACTGATCATGTCAACATCATACTTTCAAAATCTTAGCTAGCGGTCATCATCATGAATCAAGTCAACAATCTACTGGCAAATCCTTTTTAATCCTTCTCATATGAAGAGAAATAATGAAGAGAAATAATAGCTAAAAGGTAATGCTGCTCATCAGCCTTTGGACATAAACATTACACAACAAGTTGGAAATTGCAAATTCAACAATGAGTGGTTTGGAAGGAATCAGTGACAGTGGCTAACTACTAGCATTGCAAAGCAATCACTAGCCTACTATTCAGTGGAGTGGCTGTGTGGTCCCAAATCTGCGATTAAGTGTCCCTTTTACAAGTTTAAAATTATAAACATTCAACATTGGTCATGCTGTCAATGAAGCATGATTTGTGCCGCGCTCAAAACAACTGTTAACTCGGAACTGCGAAAACTTGACTTCAAGACAACTGGTTTGTCGGGAATAAATGAACTCCGACTGGGACAACGCGTTTTGAACAGTCATCCAACTCGGAATTGTAAATCCGGCCTCTTTCTAGAGCTACAACGTGAAGATCAATAGCATCATCATGATTCAAGCTTGTTTTTTTTCAGAGTTCTCAGTTGTTTTTAAAGCACCATAAATCCAGAGAATACCAGACTTTGATGACAAAATTTGCCGAAGCACCGCCACGCCACCTTCCTGTTCAAGTGAGCACAGTACAACGAGGTGAGTCCAAAAATGTACTGTATACTGCTGCATAAATTATGTAATATGCCAGGGAGATATATATACTGTAGCTAAGTAATTAATATTACGTGTATTTTGTATAGTAAGACGTTAGTAGCCCATGGGCCTCACCCTAATAATTTGGTCTATTTACCCCTCTTAATTTCGCCTACTGTTCTGACTTGGTGGTGCACATGTAGCCTATAAATTGTTTTAGAGAAATGTAATTATTGAATATCGTAAGAGCTTTCATTGTCTGCTTATATGCCCCCTTTATTTATCCTACATTTCTGGCTTAGTGTACAGGAAGAACACTTTAAGAACGGCTGCTGTACATTTCAATAGTGCTAAACAAATAGTTATACTGACTTACGTCCGTCCTAGCTCGCTCATTAATGTATTCATCGAAATAACGGATTGCCTCTTAATCGCTTGTTGTCCCCTTATGCCCTAGTTTGTACATCTAAAATGTCATTAGAAACCACATTTGTTTAAGCAAGTCAGCCATATCAGCTGTTTTTTTAAAGGTAGTAAATAAGGCAGTAAATTAGGCTGAATAAACTGTTTCGCTGCCAGACAAGACTCTGCTGATAGCCAGGTGTAGCAATGGTAAGCTGTTTGGACTGCAGTTGGGACAGCTTTATGTAGGCAGTATAACAGTTTGTGGGCACTGTTTGTCAGTGTTATAGTGAAATTAATGTATTGTTTAGTGTTGTGTAGCAGCTTTGCTGGAATGCATCCCACTTTTTTTTGCCCCACCAAGATTTACATGCTAAGATTACCACTGGGCTTAAAATGATTTTGCAGGAGATTGATATTATTAGTTCAGAGCAAGACGACCCGCCTCACCTCTCACTGCAAATTCAAAATCAAGGTGGCACTGAACATCAAATCAAATCAAATGTATTTGTCACATACACATGGTTAGCAGATGTTATTGCGAGTGGAGCGAAATGCTTGTGCTTCTAGTTCCGACAATGCAGTAATAACCAACGAGTAATCTAACCTAACAATTCCAAAACTACTACCTTATACACACAAGTGTAAAGGGATAAAGAATATGTACATAAAGATATATGAATGAGTGATGGTACAGAACGGCATAGGCAAGATGCAGTAGATGGTATCGAGTACAGTATATACATATGAGATGAGTAATGTAGGGTATGTAAACATTATATTAAGTAGCATTGTTTAAAGTGGCTAGTGATATATTTTACATCAATTTCCATAAATTCCCATTGAAGATGAGAGATTTGTTTTCAACATGGCTAGCAGCTAGCAAGCCGTATTTTGTTATTTAAAATGTTCCGGGTGCCAAATGTCATCAGCGAATAAAAATCGAATAGTATCATCTGAACAATTTAACATGTGGCATAAGATAAGGGCCTGATGAAATCAATACTGAGGGAGTTGCTGCATATCAACATTTGCTGGTGCTTTGGTGACACCCACTGGACATTAAATAAATTACCATAAGGGGAGAAGACATGACTCTTTCTGATAGTATAATAACCAGCAGAGGGGTCAAGTTGCTGTCAGAAATGACGCGGTTGACTTGGTGAGTAAGATCACGGGAGAGTGCACCAATCCTCCCCTGAGATACGAGCTCGATTTCAACATGCATTATTTCACCCGCCCTCGAAAATATGTTTACATTCTCAACTTTATTGATCATGTTCACAATGTATTTTATTTTGAATTCAACACATATGGTGTGACATTGACCCCATACTGGACGTCAGATCGTAGGGACTGCTATCACAGCTGTCCGTGGTACTGAATCCCCGATTTCCAAGCCATAGTTTGTTTAGGCTATTGTCTGCTACCATTCTTCACATCCCATAGACACAGCAACACACTCACGATGATGAAATAGTTATTCAGACTTTATGATGCAGGAGGAGGATGGATAGTAAGGTTTTGTGGTTCATATTCTAATCTAGATGACTATTTCTGAAATCTTATATATGGATGGGATATAACTTTTTTGACTTTTAAATTTATAATCACATTTTTTTTTCACACTATTTTTTTTATTTTTATTCAACAATCATTTGTCAACAAACGTTGAGTTTCATGTCTTGCATTTTTCTTGTCTTCTGCTTTTTTCTTGTAAAATACAGGATCATCAAGAAAATTGGAAAAGGGACATTTGCAGATGTTGTAAAGACCAAATGTCTAATGGATGGAAAGTAGGACTACTCTGCCTGTAAGACAATAAAGCAGCCTTTAGAAAGGTAATTCAGCTCACAGACCAGCAGAGATGTGCACCTTGTAATACAGATATTTATACACACTCTCTCACACACAGCATTATTTGACATTGTGATTAAAAGTTAAAAGTGATTAAAAGCTGTTCGTCAAACATCTAATTCCAAAATCATGGGCATTAATATGGACTTGGTCTCCCCTTTGCTGCTATAACAGCCTCCACTCTTCTGGGAAGGTTTTCTACTAGATGTTGGAAATATTGCTGCTGGGACTTGCTTACATTCAGCCACAAGAGCATTAGTGAGGTCGGACACTGATTTTGGGCGATTAGGCCTGGCTCGCAGTCGTCGTTCCAATTCATCCCAAAGGTGTTCGATAGGGTTGAGGTCAGAGCTCTGTGCAGGCCAGTCATGTTCTTCCACACAGATCTCAACAAACCATTTCTGTATGGACCTCGCTTTTGTGCATAGGGACATTGTCATGTTGAAACAGGAAAGGGCCTTCCCCAAAGTTTTGCCACAAAGTTGGAAGTGCAGAATTGTCTAGAATTCATTGTATGCTATAGTGTTAAGATTTCTCTTCATTGGAACTACGGGCCTAGCCCAAACCTTAAAAAACAACCCCAGACCATTATTCCTCCTCCACCAAACTTTACAGTTGGCACTATGCATTGGGGCAGGTAGAGTTCTCCTGGAATCCGCCAAACCCAGATTCATCCATCGGACTGCCAGATGGTGAAGCGTGATTCATCACTCCAGAGAACGCATTTCCACTGCTCCAGAGTCCAATGGCGGGGAGCTTTACACCACTCCAGCCGACGCTTGGCATTGCGCATGGTGATCTTAGGCTTGTGTGCGGCTGCTCAGCCATGGAAACGTTGCTTTCAGAAGCAGTTTGTAACTTGATAGTGAGTGTTGCAAATGAGGACAGACAATTTTTAAACGCTACACGCTTCAGCACTTGGCCATTCCGTTCTGTGAGACCTTCCACTTCGCGGCTGAGCTGTTGTTGCTCCTAGACGTTTCCACTTCACAGTAACAGCACTTACAGATGAGCGGGGCAGCTCTAGCAGGGCAAAAATGTGACGAATGGACTTGTTGGAAAGGTGGCATCCTATGACGGTGCCACGTTGAAAGTCACTGAGGTCTTCAGCAAGGCCATTGTACTGCCAATTTTTGTCTATGGAAATTGCATGGCTGTGTGTTCGATTTTATTCACCTGTCAGCAACAGGTGTGGCTGAAATAGCATTTTGAATTTGAATTTTGGCACATTCCTCCTGAAAGAGCTGGTGTAACGGAGTCAGGTTTATAAGGCCTCCTTGCTCGCACACGCCTTTTCAGTTCTGCCCATAAATTTTCTATAGGATTGAGGTCAGGGCTTTGTGATGGCCACTCCAATACCTTGACTTTGTTGTCCTTAAGCCATTTTGCCACAACTTTGGAGGTATGCTTGGGGTCATTGTCCATTTGGAAGACCCATTTGCAACCAAGCTTTAACTTCCTGACTGATGTCTTGAGATGTTGTTTCAATATATTCAAATAACTTTCCTTGCTCATTTTGTGAAGTGCACCATTCCCTCCTGCAGCAAAGCACCCCCACAACATGATGCTGCCACCCCCGTGCTTCACAGTTGGGATGGTGTTCTTCGGCTTGCAAGCATCCCCCTTTTTCCTCCAAACATAACGATAGTCATTATGGCCAAATAGTTCTATTTTTGTTTCATCAGACCAGAGGACATTTCTCCAAAAATAACTGTCTGGCATTTTTATGGCAGTTTTGGAGCAGTGGCTTCTTCCTTGCTGAGCGGCCTTTCAGGTTATGCCGATATAGGACTTGTTTTACTGTGGATATAGATACTTTTGTACCTGTTTCCTCCAGCATCTTCACACGGTCCTTTGCTGTTGTTTTGGGATTGATTTGCACGTTTCGCACCAAAGTTCATTCATCTCTAGGAGGCAGAACGCGTCTCCTTCCTGAGCGGTATGACGGCTGTGTGGTCCCATGGTGTTTATACTTGCATACTATTGTTTGTACAGATGAACGTGGTACCTTCAGGTGTTTGGAAATTGCTCCCAAGGATGAACCAGACTTGTGGAGGTCTAAGATTTTTTTTCGGAGGTCTTGGCTGATTTCTTTGGATTTTACCATGATGTCAAGCAAAGAGGCACTGAGTTTGAAGGTAGGCCTTGATAAACATCCACAGTTACACCTCCAATTGACTCAAATTATGTCAATTAGCCTATCAGAAGCTTCTAAAGCCATGACATAATTTTTTGAAATTTTCCAAGCTGTTTAAAGGCACAGTCAACTTAGTGTATGTAAACTTCTGACCCACTGGAATTGTGATACAGTGAATTATAAGTGAAATAATCTGTTTGTAAACAATTGTTGGAAAAATTACTTGTGTCATGCACAAAGTAGATGTCCTAACTGACTTGCCAAAACTATAGTTTGTTAACAAGAAATTTGTGGAGTGGTTGAAAAACGAGTTTTAATGACTCCAACCTAAGTGTATGTAAACTTCCGACTTCAACTGTCTGTGAGCTGATTAAAGGTCAATGAAGGTTTATGTAGTCTTAGTCTACACTTAGTATATGGCTGCATTTAATTTCAAAACATTGTTCCCTTCCTTCTTCATTTCTCTTCATAGATCTCAGACTGGTGGTCATAATCAGTTTTTCCATCTAGTTTCCCGCCATATTTCTTCTACATATCCAACCCCATCAGAGTGAAAGAGGGCAAAAGGGAAGGAATGTTCACAACTGCCGGGAATGAAACGAAGTCTTTGCCTTTGTTGGAATTTAAAATGCTTTCAGCAGTAAACAGATGATTTTTATCAGGGGTGAGGTGTAAAAACTATGCTTCATTACTACCATAACCCCTGACCTCTGAGTTAGCCCGACAGTACTCCATGCCAGAGAGCAGGCCCCACAACTTCATGTACCAGCTCTGCAAGTCTCTGGAGCACATGTAAGCACAGATGAGCATAGGAGAGCAGGCTCACTTCTGATACTGTGTCAAGGGTAATTTCAGTTGATTTCTGTGACGTGTAGATTCTCTCCTCACAGTCGTGGGCTCTTCCACCGGGATGTGAAACCAGAGAACATTCTGATCAAGGTGAGACAGACTCCCTCAGACAAAGATCTATTGAGTTTAGCAGAGAACTCCATTGCATCCATCATGGTGGCACTAAGAATGCCATGACAAACAGAGTACATTTCCATCTCTGTACGAACAAGTTATATTCTACACTACTCCGATAAAGATGATTATAGGCTCTGTCTACTTGTCCCTCTAGCCCAGAGAGGAGTCCCATCGCCCCCCTGGGCTCCACATGTGGAGGGGTCCACAAAGACCCAAAACACTAATAGCTTCACTACTCCTAGGCCCATAATGTTTAGGGTGGGGTAGGTGGAGACACAATGTTGTGGTTTAATCTGTTCCAAGAAACCATTTCCGCTTTTTTAGTCATAATGCTATTGAACAGTAGGTCAAACAAAACATTATGTTGAGTGATTTGAGACAGTCGTCTGTTCAAATTAAATTGAAGTGTCATTTGTCCACTCAATACTACCAAAACAGAGTGTTACAGCTACAATCATAATTGTTTAATTCAAGTGTGAATAGAACAGAATTGAGAGGGAACTTTTGACTGACTGTCCATTCATACTCATTCAGCCCGTAGGCCTACTAGTAAAGACTGGAGGTCGGAGACAACGAGGTCTGTCAAAGTTGTTTAATAGGTGTCACATGGAGGAAAAAAAATATAATACTCCCACTGTTAGACCTTGGAGAATCCTCACACTGCCTACCTGAGTGCTTCACAAAACTCCCTCATCTCCTGGGGTGGGTTCAGGGAGGTGAAACACTCGGGTGCGAGTTTTCCGGATGCTTCACAGCGCTAAAATAATCATTATAGACATCCATTGTAGGCAATGGTTGTAAGATGATCTCAGTGCCATGAAGCTTTCGGAAAACGCTCAGCTGAAATGAGCACCTAGAAATGTCATGAATATAGAGCTAACTCTAGTCCCCATCTACACGACAGATATTCCCATATCTTATCTAGACAATACATTTCTATGTGAACGTTTCATAATGTTGCACCCCCGTAAACAAGGCCCAGCACTCATACCACCATCAAGTAGTGACATTTATCAACAGTGTCAGTTGACCAGAAATGTGGTTGACACACATTTCTGGTTGACACACAGTCCCATTGTCATTACTCATGTAGCGGCCATAGTCCACACACACCTATAACACCGGTTTAGTCATATTTGTATACTAGGTAGGTGAATTCACAGATATTTTATGTACTGGGGCCTAATAATGGGTAAGATAATTATGTTAGCGTTAGTCTTTCGTGGTTTACCTGAGCTCTGAGTGATGGCTGAATTAGACGGCTCCTACCTTAGCCTACGGCCCAGTCCCAAAACAACCACTAGCACCTAAGCCCTGTGACACTTGTGGCGATCTAAGAAGATTGGATAGGTATATGAGCAATATGGTAAAGTATATATCTAGTCTTTCAATTTCCACATTTCCTATACAATCCTCTCAGCATAGCACAGAGAAAAATATTACTCAGAACCCCGTCGACAGCACCCCCAACCCAAAACTTCCTGCGGCCATGCTCTCAGGACTTCACAAGTGCATAGGGTGCAGGAGCGAGTTTGGGACTGGGAAAACTTTTCTACATAGAGGAGCCTGCAGCGACAGGCTAGCTTTCAGCACTACCTACTAGATAAAGAGATAAAGATTCCATAGAGACATCTCCTATAACAAACATTTCATTATGAAAAATACACCTGAATTCTCTTTATGTACAACAGAAAGGAAAAAACATGAACCTGCATATTCAAGATTCATTTTTAATATTATTATGTATATTTTTCTGAATTAGAAATATCACTATTTTCTGAAATGAAGAACTTCAAACTAGTGTAACAATGATAATTTCACCAAATCATTGAAGTACAATATTTACATATAATACAGAGCCCATTTTTTAAATCTGAAACAATATTAAAATAAATGTTCAATAGATAAATGTTTTTAATTCTATTTATATTTTTAACAACCTTGTCGGGGGAGTCCTTGCACACTCCAAAATTGTAAAGCCATTCTCTTCTAACAAACTATTAAGTGCAAACAATTCTCTTTTTCTTTAAAAAAAACAACTATGATTTTAGCATCCAGACAGAGATTACTCGCCACAACCCAAGTGCATCCAAAGGCTATCTTCAACCATCTTGTTTTTGTCATAATTATGAATAAAAATTTACATAAACAATAAAATCAGTGCAACGTACTCAAGCTGTGATATTCTGATTTAAATTCAAAAATATTTTTTTATTGTAGTTATAGGAAGCTAACTGCTCCGGTCTCCCTTTGCTATGAACATGTGATCCAACTCCACCAGGGTTAGTCATGGATGAGGATCAAGCTAAAAGCGATAGCACCTGTCCCAAGACAACACCTAGCCCCTAATACCTAGGCTAGATCTGAGAGAACTGAATAGTGGAGAAATGTGCCTACTACCATAATGATTAAACCTATCCAAGGTCTTTCCGATCTACATGAAGAGCCTAGGGGGTAGTAGTGGCTAGGGATGGTTTCTGGAGGAGGCCACTCTATACAAGCCCAGTCTAAAAACAAGCTGTAGCTTTTACAGGGGTTGTTTTTGGACCGGGAAAGAGAATGTTGAGAGAGGAAGGGAGGTGAAAACAAAGTAAACACATCGCAGCCAGTCTCCCTCTCTGAACAACACTTTAAATCCTCCTGGATGATTTCAAGCATTCTGCACCTTTCACACAATCCTTTACACTCTTTTCAGAATGTGGGCCAACCCATCTACCCTCAATGGCCCACATTAGCTATCCATCTTTCTATCTAAAGATTAACAGAACAAAAATAGCTTCAGTAGTGGTGATTGTGATGAAGGTGTGTGAGAGAGAGAGAACAGCGCTGCAGGGCTGTGGCGAGGTGTGGCCAGGTCATCCTGTCCCGTCATGTCTGGTGGAGCTCGGTTTAGTTTAGCAGCACTAGCACCAGGGCTATACAACAGTCCCACTAGGAGAGTTGGCCGGGTTCTGAGATGATAGTAAGCCCTGTGGAGGAAGAGAGCAGAGGGGAATGAGTTAGAGGAGAAGAGATGGTTTTTGGACACTCAGAACGGTAAAACAATTTGAATTCAAACTTAGGTAATTGAGGGGAAACGGTACGTTTTCATCATCATAAAGAAAATCAAATTAAGATCCTGGATTGATAATCACCCTTGTAAGCAAATCAGTGGACAAAAGAGGATCCTGCGTCGCAAACCCCAACTCACTCAATCATTTTCAGAGATTTATGATGTGTCTAGTCTAGGTGTTAGATGTCAAACTGAAGTGTCTGGGGTTGAAAGTGGCTTGGGGTTAAGACTCACCACTTTCCAAGGCCTGGCCCATATGTCTAGGGGTTAGGGGTTGTAACAGACTCACCACTTTACCGGGCCTGGCCCATGTGCAAATGAAGCCCTCCTGGCAGGCTGTGACCAGACAGTCCTCCAGGAAGATTAACACAGTGAGTCTTTCGTGAGCAATCTTCTTACACACCAGCGGCTCCAGCAGAGGAACCTCCTCCATGCGCGGGCACAGCAGCGTGCCCAGAGTCTTAGCGGCGTCCGCCTTGGCCGTCCGCGCCGCAGAGCTCAGTTGGTTGAGCTTGTCGCTGCTCTTGCTGCTGATGTGGCCCATGCTGTGGTTGCGTTTGTGGTCCTTCTCGTGGCGCTCCTTGCGTGTGTCGTGCAGCGACAGTGTAGCGAACTTGCTGACGCCCGTGGCGATGAAGGTGCTGTCGATGATGCTGCTTCCTTTGCTGCTGCTCGTGTGGCAGTTAGGCGTGGTGCTGCCCCCTGCGGGGCCGGAGGAGTGTGGCAGGCTGTTGGAGCGCGGCAGGGGGGCGGGGAGCGAGTTAGCTGGGGCGCCACTGTTACCACTACTATTGCTCACTGTGTTGTTGCCATTGGTACCAGGTGGGTTAGTAGTAGGAGTAGTAGCAGTAGTAGTAGTAGTAGTGGTAGTAGCAGCAGCAGCAGTAGTAGTAGTAGCATTAGTAGTGGCCGCCCCAGTAGCCGGGGGGCTGGTGGCACTCATGACGTTAGTGTGAGTTCTGGTACGTGACAGGGGCAGGTGGGGAAACAGGATGTCCTCAGTCAGGTCCCACAGACACAGCTGGGTGTCCTGGCCCACCGAGCCGAAGCGATAGGTCACGCTGACTGGCCTGCCGTCTGTAGAGTTCCTCTTGGAAAGATGTGATTGGGAGCTATTAGCCCGGTCCCGCCCCCCTCCAAAGTGGATCTGCTCGTGGAACTCCTCGTCACTCCCGCTGAATTCGGCGGGTGGGTCGCTGTCCTCCACGCTGGTAGTACAGTGATCAAACGCCACCACACTCACCCACGACTTGTGGCCGTGGCCCCTGGCGATCACCCTGCAGTCTGAGAAGGACCAGACGGTCACTAGGTCGTCCTCCCCCCCGGCCACTATATATCGTCCGTCCGGGCTCCAGCACACGCACAACAACCCGCCGAAGTAGCTCTTCATTGTGCCGTGCAGCTCGGCTGCGTCGAAGCCAAACACGCGCAGGAAGCCGTCCTGGCTGGCGCACGCAAGGAACTTCCCATCGGGGGAGAATGCAAACTCGTTCAGCGCCCCCTCGCCTACTGTCCAGCGCAGTAGGGGGTTGCGGGCCGACTTGCTCTTGCAGGTGTGCACGGCGTAGCCGTCGCCCTGTTTGAGAAGCTGGTAGTGGGGTGGCGTGGTGCCACAGGTGTGCTCTACGTTGTACAGGTACAGGCTGCCGCTGGAGTGGGCCACTAGGAAGAGGCTCTCTGAGCCAGGAACCCACCGTACACATGTCACACGAGACTTGTCTATCAGTCTCTGAGGGAGAGAGGGGGAGACAATGATTGTCAGCGAGAGACAAATAACTCAAGTGTCAAACATGCATTCAAACAAGATATCAACACTAGCGTTATACTTAAATGCATGCCTAATACATTGGATATTGGAACAGAACCTTTACTCTCATTTTGCATTAGAAAACAGTTTCCTCCCAGTAGGCAGTCAACATCATACATTGATATTCAACCACAGGACACCCATCTTAGCCAGCTTGGCTAAAGTAAACTCTGTTAAACCTACCTCCTCATTGAAGAGCTTGCTGGTCTCCTTCTTGATTGGGTCAATGAGCTGCACCTGGCCGGCCGAGAAACCCACGAGCAGGGAGACGCTCTCCGCTGTGGCTGTGAGGGGGTTGAAGTCATGACACGTGGGCTGCGTTCCTTTGTAGATCCTCTTGTCTATGGGCTTGCTCAGGTCAGCCGCCTAGAAACGTGGAGAAACACAGGACACAACGTCTGACTCACAGGTAGAGCAATTATCTTGAACATACACCTCAGTTATTTTACAAAGCCATTCCTCCTGTCTATATAACACTTGCAGATCATCATTGACCTAATGAGAAACAGTATCATTTCCATGTAAAAGGACCCATGATCACCAACATGTGAAGTTCATAGGAGAATGTCAAATTGAGTGTCAAATTGAGTCTATAATGTTGAGGAATTAAGGGACATGTAAATTGTTCAACAATTTTCCATCCTAAAAACTTGGAATAATCAAAGGCTTTGAATTCTGGTCAAACAGATAGAAAACGGGTCTTCGAAAACATCTACCAGAAAAATAAGTCTTAAAGGTATTAGAAATTAAAAAAAATCCAGCATTTAATAAACATTGCCTTGTGCCTTAACTCCGTTATCAAAAACCCACATATCTAAGATATTTTCAAATCGCACTCCCTCTTGAGGGAGAATAAATAAAGTTCACAGAAGTAACAAGGTAGACCTTTTTACTGATAGCAAATGTGTTCATTAATTGTTAAGCGATTAAAACTAAAATCCGTTACAAAATCAGTAATGTAATTCCCTAAACAAAAATCGGTAACAGACTGTCTGCAATTGAATTGGCTACAACGGTAAATCATAGTAGTCACAAACCACAGTAGAGTTCACAAGTTTGGACAGTACAGCACAGCAAAGAAAAGTAGAGTACAGCTCACTAAAGTACACAGCACACACTAGAGTTGAGTATACTATAATGTACTGTACTCTACTGTGCTGTACTTTGATGTCCAAACTTGTGAAACAGATGCAGTGATTGGTTGGTGCAGTCCAGACATTGTTAAAAGCCTTCCTTGTGCATAGTTGTATGGATTGGTAAACTTTGAAATCAATGTTTTTTGTTAGGCATACATTTTAAGTGACAAATCAGAGTCTCAGCACAATTCCCATATCGTGGAATTGCCCTATAGCAACAATATTAGTAGAGATGTAACGATTCACCACCAATAAGCAACGTCCCCAGTTCAAATGTTTAAGATACAACTGCATCGGCCTGCGTCCGCTCTTTCAGTGTCGAGCTAAGTATGTCATTATGTTGACAGTCATTGATCTACAAATCATTTTTCATATCGAACAACGCCAGGCAATATCAGTAGCCTAGTCAAAATACACTGCGTCGAGAGCTGACCAATGAGGAGGTAGGCCTATTCCTGATCTGGCACATCTGCGCGTCACCTTCAGCATTAAAATGTTTGTAAAATGGCTTGGGGAACATAAGGCTTTATTAGTTGAATGACAACCCAATGTCATTTGATAGGTTATTTTTTATCATGTGTGTTAAATTGTGTTTTACAGGAAATAAAAATAGCCTAAGCTACCCCCGGTGACAACTCATCTGACTATATGTAGGCTACATGCTGATCAGGGCTGACATGAGATTTCATTTGATTGCTCAGATTTTCCATCACCAATAGGTTTGGTAGTTTTTCTTGAAACAATCGGTATATATGCTAGCGCGGATTCACAAGGGGGCAAACAGGGGCTACATTTACATTTAAGTCATTTAGCAGACGCTCTTATCCAGAGCGACTTACAAATTGGTGCGTTCACCTTAAGACATCCAGTGGAACAGCCACTTTACAATAGTGCATCTAAATCTTTTAAGGGGGGTGAGAAGGATTACTTTATCCTATCCTAGGTATTCCTGAAAGAGGTGGGGTTTCAGGTGTCTCCGGAAGGTGGTGATTGACTCCGCTGTCCTGGCGTCGTGAGGGAGTTTGTTCCACCATTGGGGGGCCAGAGCAGCGAACAGTTTTGACTGGGCTGCGCGGGAACTGTACTTCCTCAGTGGTAGGGAGGCGAGCAGGCCAGAGGTGGATGAACGCAGTGCCCTTGTTTGGGTGTAGGGCCTGATCAGAGCCTGGAGGTACTGAGGTGCCGTTCCCCTCACAGCTCCGTAGGCAAGCACCATGGTCTTGTAGCGGATGCGAGCTTCAACTGGAAGCCAGTGGAGAGAGCGGAGGAGCGGGGTGACGTGAGAGAACTTGGGAAGGTTGAACACCAGATGGGCTGCGGCGTTCTGGATGAGTTGTAGGGGTTTAATGGCACAGGCAGGGAGCCCAGCCAACAGCGAGTTGCAGTAATCCAGACGGGAGATGACAAGTGCCTGGATTAGGACCTGCGCTGCTTCCTGTGTGAGGCAGGGTCGTACTCTGCGGATGTTGTAGAGCATGAACCTACAAGAACGGGCCACCGCCTTGATGTTAGTTGAGAACGACAGGGTGTTGTCCAGGATCACGCCAAGGTTCTTAGCGCTCTGGGAGGAGGACACAATTGAGTTGTCAACCGTGATGGCGAGATCATGGAACGGGCAGTCCTTCCCCAGGAGGAAGAGCAGCTCCGTCTTGCTGAGGTTCAGCTTGAGGTGGTGATCCGTCATCCACACTGATATGTCTGCCAGACATGCAGAGATGCGATTCGCCACCTGGTCATCAGAAGGGGGAAAGGAGAAGATTAATTGTGTGTCGTCTGCATAGCAATGATAGGAGAGACCATGTGAGGTTATGACAGAGCCAAGTGACTTGGTGTATAGCGAGAATAGGAGAGGGCCTAGAACAGAGCCCTGGGGGACGCCAGTGGTGAGAGCGCGTGGTGAGGAGACAGATTCTCGCCACGCCACCTGGTAGGAGCGACCTGTCAGGTAGGACGCAATCCAAGCGTGGGCCGCGCCGGAGATGCCCAACTCGGAGAGGGTGGAGAGGAGGATCTGATGGTTCACAGTATCGAAGGCAGCCGATAGGTCTAGAAGGATGAGAGCAGAGGAGAGAGAGTTAGCTTTAGCAGTGCGGAGGGCCTCCGTGATACAGAGAAGAGCAGTCTCAGTTGAATGACTAGTCTTGAAACCTGACTGATTTGGATCAAGAAGGTCATTCTGAGAGAGATAGCGGGAGAGCTGGCCAAGGACGGCACGTTCAAGAGTTTTGGAGAGAAAAGAAAGAAGGGATACTGGTCTGTAGTTGTTGACATCGGAGGGATCGAGTGTAGGTTTTTTCAGAAGGGGTGCAACTCTCGCTCTCTTGAAGACAGAAGGGACGTAGCCAGCGGTCAGGGATGAGTTGATGAGCGAGGTGAGGTAAGGGAGAAGGTCTCCGGAAATGGTCTGGAGAAGAGAGGAGGGAATAGGGTCAAGCGGGCAGGTTGTTGGGCGGCCGGCCGTCACAAGACGCGAGATTTCATCTGGAGAGAGAGGGGAGAAAGAGGTCAGAGCACAGGGTAGGGCAGTGTGAGCAGAACCAGCGGTGTCGTTTGACTTAGCAAACGAGGATCGGATGTCGTCGACCTTCTTTTCAAAATGGTTGACGAAGTCATCTGCAGAGAGGGAGGAGGGGGGAGGAGGATTCAGGAGGGAGGAGAAGGTGGCAAAGAGCTTCCTAGGGTTAGAGGCAGATGCTTGGACTTTAGAGTGGTAGAAAGTGGCTTTAGCAGCAGAGACAGAAGAGGAAAATGTAGAGAGGAGGGAGTGAAAGGATGCCAGGTCCGCAGGGAGGCGAGTTTTCCTCCATTTCCGCTCGGCTGCCCGGAGCCCTGTTCTGTGAGCTCGCAATGAGTCGTCGAGCCACGGAGCAGGAGGGGAGGACCGAGCCGGCCTGGAGGATAGGGGACATAGAGAATCAAGGGATGCAGAAAGGGAGGAGAGGAGGGTTGAGGAGGCAGAATCAGGAGATAGGTTGGAGAAGGTTTGAGCAGAGGGAAGAGATGATAGGATGGAAGAGGAGAGAGTAGCGGGGAGAGAGAGCGAAGATTGGGACGGCGCGATACCATCCGAGTAGGGGCAGTGTGGGAAGTGTTGGATGAGAGCAAGAGGGAAAAGGATACAAGGTAGTGGTCGGAGACTTGGAGGGGAGTTGCAGTGAGGTTAGTGGAAGAACAGCATCTAGTAAAGATGAGGTCGAGCGTATTGCCTGCCTTGTGAGTAGAGGGGAAGGTGAGAGGGTGAGGTCAAAAGAGGAGAGGAGTGGAAAGAAGGAGGCAGAGAGGAATGAGTCAAAGGTAGACGTGGGGAGGTTAAAGTCGCCCAGAACTGTGAGAGGTGAGCCATCCTCAGGAAAGGAGCTTATCAAGGCATCAAGCTCATTGATGAACTCTCCGAGGGAACCTGGAGGGCGATAAATGATAAGGATGTTAAGCTTGAAAGGGCTGGTAACTGTGATAGCATGGAATTCAAAGGAGCGATAGACAGATGGGTAAGGGGAGAAAGAGAGAATGACCACTTGGGAGAGATGAGGATCCCGGTGCCACCACCCCGCTGACCAGAAGCTCTCGGGGTGTGCGAGAACACGTGGGCGGACGAAGAGAGAGCAGTAGGAGTAGCAGTGTTATCTGTGGTGATCCATGTTTCCGTCAGTGCCAAGAAGTCGAGGGACTGGAGGGAGGCATAGGCTGAGATGAACTCTGCCTTGTTGGCCGCAGATCGGCAGTTCCAGAGGCTACCGGAGACCTGGAACTCCACGTGGGTCGTGCGCGCTGGGACCACCAGATTAGAGTGGCCGCGGCCACGCGGTGGAGCGTTTGTATGGTCTGTGCAGAGAGGAGAGAACAGGGATAGACAGACACATAGTTGACAGGCTACAGAAGAGGCTACGCTAATGCAAAGGAGATTGAATGACAAATGGACTACACGTCTCGAATGTTCAGAAAGTTAAGCTTTACGTAGCAGGAATCTTATTGACTAAAATAATTCAAATGATACAGTACTGCTGAAGTAGGCTAGCTGGCAGTGGCTGCGTTGTTGTTGTTCGATCTCTCTATAGTGCTGTTTCTTGTATTATGGTCTCTTGTTTCTTTAGAGGTTTCACTTTGTTGTCCTTTTTCTTTTCCTTTTTCTTCTGTCCTTATTTTGTCTTCCTTTCTTCTGTTAACTAGATATTTTTTGTTGTTATTCTTTGTAAGCTAGCTAGCTTCTTCCAGGAGAGTCCCTAGCAACTGCTTAGCAACAAGTAAACAATTCAGCTAGCAATTCAGCTAGCTAAGATAACTGTACAATTTTATGAAAAATAGTTACTTCTTCAAAAGCCTGTCTTTTTGGTTTGTTCCTTGTTTTGTCTTCTATTGAGTCTTGCAGTTCTCTTGATTTTTTCGATGTACTTCACTCTAAAAAACCATTTAAATCTCAATATATACAGGAGCTCATTTTTCAGCAGCTGCTCTATTGAGGGCTAGCCCCCTCAGTGAAGTTTTATATGCCAATATATTAAAAGAAGCCGCTGCATCAGCACCATAGACAGCGCACGCCGCTGTGTGTATAGGGGGACTATGGAAAGCCACTGGGGTGGGTTAGGTATGACTCCTTTGGGTTTCCATAAAAAGCGGGGGGTGCTTCTTATCTGGTAAGCTAAGTGAATAACATGACACGCCTTGAAGCTGCTTCTCTCAACTCTGCCTCATGCCCCACCACTACAAAGTTTAGTTAGCTTCTTAGCTTGCTGTATATTTTTTAATTTTAAATTAAAAGTCTTAGCCTTAGCCTATTTAGCTAGCTCGAACCAGCTAATCTGCCACGATGGACATCAGAAATTGGCTTCGCTAAAGTACTCAAACAAAGCCAAAGGAGAAGGGGACACATGGCAACTGTGTCAGTGGTTGTTAAAAGTTGACAGCATTGTGAAGTTCCTCTGTGACATCGAATGACCATGTTTGTACAACACAGAAGTAAGCCTCGAGGCTACAGGGCTGCTGAAGGCAGTGACAGATCCTGGCTTTAGATTTACAGCCACCATGGTTACAGAATCAGTCTTCTCGATCCTCCAAACAAATTACTCCATGCAAAAGCAACAGATCTTTACACTAGAGTCAAAGTGGTCCGCAGTGCGTTGGAGTGTGTTGAGAAGCTGAGGTGTGACAGCGAGTTCGAAACCATTTGGGCACAGTTCCGTGCCAGTGGCACTGACTCACCACCAGCTCCAAGCAAACGACAACGTTATGTAAGTACATATCTCCAGCAATACATGGTGGACAGTACAGTAGGCCTATGAGGACAGAGAAAAGACGGAGTGTAAAAAGACTGTTCTTGGACGCGTTCATTGGTGAAATGTCAGAATGATTCAGCGAACGCAACAGCCAACTGGTGGAGGCCCTGTGGAGGCCCTGAGAGCCATGACTTTCCAGATGTGAAAACATGAAACCACTGCTGGATCTAAGCAAAACAGATTTGGTGGAAGCTGAGTTTAGTGTCACTTGCCAGTTTTTGCACCAATGAGGACAAATGAACCCACTTGATATCCTGCAAACGAATCTCTGGGCCTCTCTCCGCTATGCCGACAGTGCTTACTGCACATGGATTGACTTTTGGGGCATCCACAGCTTCATGTGAGAACTCCTTTTCCACTTTGACAAATGTGTTCAGTCAGCACAGAAGAAGCATGCTACACCCAAGGAAAACTAAAACTGTCATTTGAGGGGGATCTTACAAGAAGATTGAGAATGGAATGACCGATTATTCAGGAAGTTCCAGAGAGGATATTTTGAAAAGGTAAACAATCTAGCTGTTTGATTTTTCAAAAAATCTTTGTGGTATAGCCAGCAGCGTCATTTCGGCAAAACCCTAGGGTATGGAATGATAAAATGACTTCCTTAACCAGCCTAAGTTTTCAACAGCCTTGCTTTAGTGTGTAGGGTGCTTGGTCAAAAGTAATCAATGGTCTCAGCATTTGAACTTACATTTATTATGGTATAGCGTGATAAGCTGTTTTTTTTTTTTTTTAAGTATTCCAATTTTTCATTTCTTTAGCACTATCACATATCATTATAGACGGTATTTGTACAATACATACTGTTATTTGGCTGCATAGTCAGATCCACCGTCTCTCACACAGTTAAAAAAAACATAACCTAGCAAGTAGCAACATTGTCAAACTTGCCCAAGGACAATCATATCACAGGCATTAGAGGTATCACATGTCTGTAAATCTCCAGAGGCACAAGACGCTGGTCCTACTGCCTTCCTGATGCCCGACCAATCATTAGCCCAGAGAGAGAGAGAGAGGCAGAAATAGAGAGACAGAAAGAGCCAAAGAGAGCTGCAGTGCCCATGTCTACCAACAGGTGGCTAGGGCAGAGACGCACCTCTGGGGTGACAACTTGACTCTAAATCAGAGAGATGCTGCCGTATAAACACTATAAGAGGGGTCATTTGTAATGTCGGTAATTTAACAGCGGTTGTCAAATTCATGGATGTAAAACATTTAAGAGTAAGGGTTTGTGGACAGCTGGTCGGTACTAGGCAGTGAGTGGTACAGTAGGTCACTGCAGCTGGATTTGAGGCCCCCCGAAGGTATAGGCTAGGTTATCACTTGTAAGATAAGTAGCTATATTGTTGACGATTAGGCCAAGAGTTTTTCCTGTTCATGTGAACTGACCAGGAAAAACACCTGGCCATAGTTTTACCTAAAGCTTTTCTGAGGAAATTCAGAAGGGATGATACTGTAGGAGTCAGTCTGAGACCCTGGTGATGCAAATGAGTGGAGGATCATCGGAGGCAGCGAGGGAGATTATATGGCTGTCATAAGACTGCTGACAGATCTGTCAGAGCACAGCCAGCACACTTTGATATGCCAAGAATCCATGCTGCTCCAAAGCCCTCGACAAACCAATGACAATAGGCCTTTTCTATCCATGGCACTTTAAACTTTGTTTTAACTCACTTTTTTTTAACTCATGTCATGTGAAACTCATTCAAAACACACAAAAGACAGGCAATTGATTAGGCCAAGCCTATGTCTGAGAGAATAATGTAGAGTTCCACTCAGGATCAGATCTTGCTGATCTGTGGACCCTCAGATGAAAGACACCATGACAAATTCAATCACACACACCAAGAGCCACAACAGGGTATAAATGCTCTGTCAGACCTGCTAACTCCGAGCTCCAGCATGAGTGATGACAGTGAGTGATTGAAAATGAATGTCAATAACCAGGTTTCTATTAGGGGTGTGAACATTTTAAAGTTAAAAACTTTGAAATAAAAGTGTGATCTTTAACATTGAAGAAAAATGTAAATAGTGCAGTATTCACAAAACATGATTTTCCGTGTTATAGCCTAACTAGACGATAGGCTATAAGGCCTGGGGAAAATTGTGTAATTTAAATAGAACTTTAGGCTACTTTGGTAAATATATGCAAGGCATGCTAAACAGATTATCAAGACATTCACATCACAGCTTTTTCTGCCTGCCCCTTCCTTGCACCGGCTCCCCTAGGTCGTATTCATTATGCCGATTCTGTTTCAAACCATTTCTTAAACGGAAGCAAACAGGGAGCAACCTACCAGCATTTATACAATAGAAATCTTGTTTTAGTTGCAAAATGTTTTGAGCCGAGATCTACCGCTCAATATGTAACTTTTTGGCCGACCCAACCAAATTCACACAGAAATGTGAGCTATAGATCTGTCACTCATTAATAGCAAGTCTAAAGAGCGGTAAATATGTTCTATGTGCACTTTCTATGCTTCAGGTTCTTAAGTTTTTTTTATTTTTTATATTTCACATGGGTTTAGATGGTACAATCATTCTCTACACTACACACTGCTTGTTTTGTCACAAACCGAAATTGGGTAAACTGTTAGAATTTGAGCAACCAGGAAATGGTAGAGCAATTTTGCACCTTTAATAACCTATTAAAAAACGTTCTGTAGCAATGAGGTTTGTGCAGGCTATAGGCTCAATACATTATCACTGCATTTTGGCTATGCTTGAATTGCCCTGCCAGTGTTGTTATTCTCAGACCATTTAAAAATGATATTTCAGAACTTGAGGCATATGAATACACTGGTAATATATCATTTGTTGTATTACTTGTGAGGCACAGCTGAGTGAACAAAAATTAAATAATTCCTTTTAATTTTACTGGACTGATTGTGCCTGCATCTGATGGCCAGCCTCTCACAGTTCCTCAGCTCTCGTTTCCTCCGCTGAGACTGACCAAAAAGGGGCCACCGTCTTGCACCACATTTAATTATTTCTGCCTCATACATGAATACATGTTCTTACTCCTATCACCAGAGAACATGAAATATTCCTCAATATTAAAAAAGGCAAGCCGCTAATAACATAAGCCAATCGATACTTTGTAGCGGGAGTGGATAGGGAGAAGCACATTTTCTGGCTTATATAAGTGTTGACACAGTGCTGAAAAAAAATACAAACATTCACTCACTCAGAAAAACAGCCGTTCTTTGCGGTATTAGTTGAGTCTCTAGTCATGGTTTTAAAGGTTTAGAAATGTCAGTATCAACTTCGCTATGGGCAAGTGGAAGCTGCAGACATGGTGATCTGATTAGCCAGCAGTAGGCCTATAAGGGCACTTGATTTGCTCTCCCGGCCTTCCGGGTAGTAGTTTTTACATTCAGACAGATTAAATAGCTCAAAATGGGAACACTTTTACTACCTAGCATGCAGGGCAGCTGAATCCAGTACACCTACCGCAAAACTAATAATACTTAATCTGTTTTTTATTTGATTTTTTATAGAAATGTTTGGTGATGGACTGATTGGTGACCACTGGATTGGACTAAATTACACCCCTGCCTCTTTCTCTTCGCTAATGATACAAGTGTGTTCAGTCTTCGGTCTGTTGCGTGTAGAATATCGTAGCCTATTCATTGATAGGCCCTGCTTTACTGAAATTGCAAGCCAAGAAATTGTGAGATACATCATTCCATTGCGAGATACAGCTTTGGTTGTTGTCAGATAGAACCGCACACTAGGCCTGTCTGTCTGCCTGCCTGGTGGCAGACCTGCCTATGTTGTGCTCCTCCCCTTACTCTCACACCATGCCCAAACGTGTCCGCCATCGTGCGCAAATCGATTTTGTCCCCCCCCACACCAAATGCGACCACAGCACGCAGATTGAAATATCAAAACAAACTCTGAACCAATCATCTTGGGGACAGGTCGAAAGCATTAAACATTTATGGCAATTTAGCTAGTTAGCTTGCAGTTGCTAGCTAATTTTTCCTGGGATATAAACGTTGAGTTATTTTACCTGAAAATGCACAAGGTCCTCTACTCCCGACAATTAATCCACAAATAAAACAGTCAACCGATTTGTTTCTAGTCATCTCTCCTCCTTCCAGGCCTTTTCCTTCTTTGGACTTTATATGGCGATTGGCATCTAACTTTCATAATAGGTGTATTACCAAAACCGACCGACTGACCTCAGTTCATTTTTCAATCATCCATGTGGGTATAACTAATGAGATGGCACGTGGGTATATGCTTCTATGAACCAATGAGGAGATGGAGAGGCAGGACTTGCACCATGTTCAGCGTCAACAAATAGAACTGACTACTGTTTGGCAACGCAGACGCTTGTTGGCGCGTGCGAGCAGTGTGGGTGCAATGATTGAATAACGTGTATATTTATTTTGCGACGCAAGCGGTGTGGTCAGAATGTCAGTTCCTCATTGCTCGCTATGAAAGTTGTGAGTATTTGTGTTCTCGGAAGTACAGCAACTAATCAGTTTCCTCCTTTCCAAAAAGACTTAACCTTAAGAGTCGGTTCATAGCTGAATCGAGTCCTGACACTCAGAAATGGGAGTAGACGTGCAATGATTAAAGGAATAAATTATTTTGGAGTCGACTTTCTACCACTACGCCACCGTCGTTAACAGTTGGACAAATGGCAGAGAAAGGCGAGCGACAGCAGCGAATTCCTGTATGGCTTTCAGAAGTTAAATGAGAAGGAAATGTTAACTTTGCGAGATGGAACGGAGGTACAGTGATGGTAGTACAGTTGCATTTTAAAAGGGACAGTTGCATTTGAAAAGGGACGCACCGAGAGACCCAACCCGTTGTTGGCAGCAGCGCAAGCTGCATTGTTAATTAGTGTGAATTTTAGAAAATGTTATTGTTAATGAAAGGCAAAAAAAAATTGCTGCTTAAACGTTAAGAAAAAAAATATTTGTCATATCCCTAGTTTCCATCCAACCTTTTTATGCAATTAAAGTAAAAGTACATGTTGGATAAAATAAAATAAAAGTCACGACAGGCCTGACGGAAACAGATAATTTGTCAGTAAACTTTTCAAACGTCGACAAAACAAAAAACACACTAGACAAGATGGGATCTTTGTAAAAATGAATAATGTGATAAATGGTGGTAGAAATGCCTTTATGGGCAAATATTGATATAATAACCATCATATCGAAGTCAACTTAGAGTCACACGATGTGTTGCGTGGTCCTCCCACTACGATTTGGGAATTGATGCAGTTTATTACGCTACAGCTGAAATAAATTACCACAGGGTGGTAAAAATGCACGGTGATGAGCTTCATGCTCCTTTCCAATAAATATCAAGGGTCTTATTCTGGTGACATGATAATCAATGCTTGGCTGGCGTTTGACAAATACAAAGAATCTCGCTCTTTTGTCCATAATAATCTGATCATGTAGGCCTAGGCTATACCGCACTGTCTGTGAGCGGTTGTCTAGAGCGCACATGGCAAGACCCGAATGGGAACATTCACTATATATATATATATATAAAATAAATAAAACGAACAATTTGTGATAAAACCATCAGCAGAGTTGAAAATCCATTTAACAAAAGTTATTTTTCTATACACTACGTGATCATGCATTTTATCCATAACAAGTCAATTGCATGGAAACATCTCTGGTGGGAAAATGGAGATATTGTTTTTATGATTTTAGAATATTCACATGTAAATCTGTCTCCAAATGGAAGGATAACTATCTAGTGACAACAAAAAAATCAGTTTAGCCAATTAGACTGGAGGGTGCTTAGCCTTCTGCCTCCTTGTCTTTAACTGAGAAATGTCCACACAGACACTGCTAAAATATAATCCAATGCCACTATTAAACTCATTTCGAGATTAACACACTGTCCTAACTCTCTGGTAATGAGCGAGGGACTGTAGTCCTACTCCCTGCTATAAAATGACTTATCACAGGGAAACAAATGTATCTCCTGCTTTAAAACCAACCCAATGAAACCAAACAGCACCCTCAAAACTAATCAACAGGCATTAGCTCTGTAGCCCTATTTACCTAGAGGTGTTCTACAAAACAAGATCAATGAGTTAGCCACCTACCTCTAATAAAACTGCAGAAATAACCATTGATTTTATGGTTAATAAAAAAAAAGCTAAACTTAGATGTGTTATAGTTTGTTTAATCAATTAGACCACACGCATGTCAAGCTTCTCTCTCTCAAAAAAAAGTTATATCAGAAGATTTAAATCAAATCAAATCAAATTTTATTTGTCACATACACATGGTTAGCAGATGTTAATGCGAGTGTAGCGAAATGCTTGTGCTTCTAGTTCCGACAATGCAGTGATAACCAACAAGTAATCTAACTAACAATTCCAAAACTACTGTCTTATAAACAGTGTAAGGGGATAAGGAATATGTACATAAGGATATATGAATGAGTGATGGTACAGAGCAGCATACAGTAGATGGTATCGAGTACAGTATATACATATGAGATGAGTATGTAGACAAAGTAAACAAAGTGGCATAGTTAAAGTGGCTAGTGACATAAGAATGCAGTCGATGATCTAGAGTACAGTATATACATATGCATATGAGATGAATAATGTAGGGTAAGTAACATTATATAAGGTAGCATTGTTTAAAGTGGCTAGTGATATATTTACATCATTTCCCATCAATTCCCATTATTAAAGTGGCTGGAGTTGGGTCAGTGTCAATGACAGTGTGTTGGCAGCAGCCACTCAATGTTAGTGGTGGCTGTTTAACAGTCTGATGGCCTTGAGATAGAAGCTGTTTTTCAGTCTCTCGGTCCCAGCTTTGATGCACCTGTACTGACCTCGCCTTCTGGATGATAGCGGGGTGAACAGGCAGTGGTTCGGGTGGTTGATGTCCTTGATGATCTTTATGGCCTTCCTGTAACATTGGGTGGTGTAGGTGTCCTGGAGGGCAGGTAGTTTGCCCCGGTGATGCGTTGTGCAGACCTCACTACCCTCTGGAGAGCCTTACGGTTGAGGGCGGAGCAGTTGCCGTACCAGGCGGTGATACAGCCCGCCAGGATGCTCTCGATTGTGCATCTGTAGAAGTTTGTGAGTGCTTTTGGTGACAAGCTGAATTTCTTCAGCCTCCTGAGGTTGAAGAGGCGCTGCTGCGCCTTCTTCACGACGCTGTCAGTGTGAGTGGACCAATTCAGTTTGTCTGTGATGTGTATGCCGAGGAACTTAAAACTTGCTACCCTCTCCACTACTGATCCATCGATGTGGATAGGGGGTGTTCCCTCTGCTGTTTCCTGAAGTCCACAATCATCTCCTTAGTTTTGTTGACGTTGAGTGTGAGGTTATTTTCCTGACACCACACTCCGAGGGCCCTCACCTCCTCCCTGTAGGCCGTCTCGTCGTTGTTGGTAATCAAGCCTACCACTGTTGTGTCGTCCGCAAACTTGATGATTGAGTTGGAGCGTGCGTGGCCACGCAGTCGTGGGTGAACAGGGAGTACAGGAGAGGGCTCAGAACGCACCCTTGTGGGGCCCCGTGTTGAGGATCAGCGGGGAGATGTTGTTGCCTACCCTCACCACCTGGGGGCGGCCCGTCAGGAAGTCCAGTACCCAGTTGCACAGGGGGGGTCGAGACCCAGGGTCTCGAGCTTGATGACGAGCTTGGAGGGTACTATGGTGTTGAATGCCGAGCTGTAGTCGATGAACAGCATTCTCACATAGGTATTCCTCTTGTCCAGGTGGGTTAGGGCAGTGTGCAGTGTGGTTGAGATTGCATCGTCTGTGGACCTATTTGGGCGGTAAGCAAATTGGAGTGGGTCTAGGGTGTCAGGTAGGGTGGAGGTGATATGGTCCTTGACTAGTCTCTCAAAGCACTTCATGATGACGGAAGTGAGTGCTACGGGGCGGTAGTCGTTTAGCTCAGTTACCTTAGCTTTCTTGGGAACAGGAACAATGGTGGCCCTCTTGAAGCATGTGGGAACAGCAGACTGGTATAGGGATTGATTGAATATGTCCGTAAACACACCGGCCAGCTGGTCTGCGCATGCTCTGAGGGCGCGGCTGGGGATGCCGTCTGGGCCTGCAGCCTTGCGAGGTTAACACGTTTAAATGTCTTACTCACCTCGGCTGCAGTGAAGGAGAGACCGCATGTTTTCGTTGCAGGCCGTGTCAGTGGCACTGTATTGTCCTCAAAGCGGGCAAAAAGTTATTTAGTCTGCCTGGGAGCAAGACATCCTGGTCCGTGACTGGGCTGGGTTTCTTCTTGTAGTCCGTGATTGACTGTAGACCCTGCCACATGCCTCTTGTGTCTGAGCCATTGAATTGAGATTCCACTTTGTCTCTGTACTGACGCTTAGCTTGTTTAATAGCCTTGCGGAGGGAATAGCTGCATTGTTTATATTCGGACATATTACCAGACACCTTGCCCTGATTAAAAGCAGTGGTTCGCGCTTTCAGTTTCACGCGAATGCTGCCATCAATCCACGGTTTCTGGTTTGGGAATGTTTTTATCGTTGCTATGGGAACGACATCGTCGACGCACGTTCTAATGAACTCGCACACCGAATCAGCGTATTCGTCAATATTTCCATCTGACGCAATCTGAAACATGTCCCAGTCCACGTGATGGAAGCAGTCTTGGAGTGTGGAGTCAGCTTGGTCTGACCAGCGTTGGACAGACCTCAGCGTGGGAGCCTCTTGTTTTAGTTTCTGCCTGTAGGCAGGGATCAGCAAAATGGAGTCGTGGTCAGCTTTTCCGAAAGGGGGCGGGGCAGGGCCTTATATGCGTCGCGGAAGTTAGAGTAACAATGATCCAAGGTTTTACCACCCCTGGTTGCGCAATCGATATGCTGGTAAAATTTAGGGAGTCTTGTTTTCAGATTAGCTTTGTTAAAATCCCCAGCTACAATGAATGCAGCCTCCGGATAAATGGTTTCCAGTTTGCAAAGAGTTAAATAAAGTTCGTTCAGAGCCATCGATGTGTCTGCTTGGGGGGGATATATACGGCTGTGATTATAATCGAGGAGAATTCTCTTGGAAGATAATGCGGTCTACATTTGATTGTGAGGAATTCTAAATCAGGTGAACAGAAGGATTTGAGTTCCTGTATGTTTCCTTCATTACACCATGTCTCGTTAGTCATGAGGCATACGCCCCCGCCACTCTTCTTACCAGAAAGATGTTTGTTTCTGTCGGCGCGATGCGTGGAGAAACCCGTTGGCTGCACCGCATCGGATAGCGTCTTCCCAGTAAGCCATGTTTCTGTGAAGCAGAGAACGTTGCAGTCTCTGATGTCCCTCTGGAATGCTACCCTTGCTCGGATTTCGTCAACCTTGTTGTCAAGAGACTGGACATTGGCAAGAAGAATGCTGGGGAGTGGTGCGCGATGTGCCCTTTTTCGGAGTCTGACCAGAACACCGCCTCGTTTCCCTCTTTTTCGGAGTCGTTTCCTTGGGTTGCTGCATGCGATCCATTCCGTTGTCCTGTTTGTAAGGCAGAACACCGGATCCGTGTCGCGGAAAACATATTCTTGGTCGTACTGATGGTGAGTTGGCGCTGATCTTATATTCAGTAGTTCTTCTCGACTGTATGTAATGAAACCTAAGATGACCTGGGGTACTAATGTAAGAAATAACACGTAAAAAAACAAAAAACTGCATAGTTTCCTAGGAACGCGAAGCGGCCATCTCAGTCGGCGCCGGAAGTACTCCGATTTAGGCAAGTTAGCTGGCTTGTGGTATACCCTTCTGGCATGCTTCACTGACTACAGGAAGGACTACATAGAGACCTGCTGAGTCCAGTCCTGGGGAGGGCAGGTTTGCCAATCTTACCGACCTGTGCTAAGAGAGCACTGTTTACAGGAAATGACAATGTGACAGGAGTGAACTCAGTGAAGAAGTAGGCTTTTATGATGCATTAAACCAGTCTGTCCCTTAAATTATTTTCCAGACAGGGCACAGAGGCCTCCAAAGCAACATCCAGGCCCTCTTATACAAAATATTTTGTTCCAATTGTGTCACGGTCAGTAGACCATGTCAGGAACACTTGCAAAACTTGATGACAAGTGTTAAAATATCTTAATCTCCCACACAGATCTACTCCATCCAAGTGGCCCACAAGTCCCCCATGTTAAATGGACAGTGCAGTCAAAAACATGACTTTCCTGTGTTTAACAGTGACTTTGGAAAGTACTCAGACACCCTGACTTTTTCCACATTTTCTAAGGTTACAGCCTTATTCTAAAATTGATGACAGTTTTCCCCCTCCAATTTACACACACAATACCCCATAATGACAAAGCAAAAGCAGGCAAAAAAAATGTGTTGCTAATTTATATATATATATTTTTTAAACTGATCACATTTACATACGTATTCAGAACCTTTACTCTGTACTTTGTTGAAACACCTTTGGCAGTGATTACAGCCTTGATTATTCTTGGATATGAAGCTACATGCTTGGAACACATGTATGGGAGTATCTCCCATTCTTCTCTGCAGATTCACTCAAGCTCTGTCCGGTTGAATGGGGAGCGTTGCTGCACAGCTATTTTCAGTTCTCTCCAGAGATTTCCGGTCTCTGGCTGGACCACTCAAGGACATTCAGAGACTTGTCCCGAAGCCAGTCCTGCGTTGTATTGGCTGTGTGGGAACGTTGTCCTGTTGGAAGGTGAACCTTCGCCCCAGTCTGATGTCCTGAGTGCTCTGGAGCAGGTTTTCTTCAAGGATCTCTGTACTTTGCTCAGTTCATCTTTCCCTCGATCCTGACTAGTCTCCCAGTCCCTACAGCTGAAAAACCTCCACACAGAATGATGCTGCAACCACCATGCTTCACCGTAGGGATGGTGCCAGGTTTCTTCCAGACGTGACGCTTGGCATTCAGGCCAAAGAGTTTAATCTTGGTTTCATCAGACCAGAGAATCTTGTTTCTCACGGTCTGAGAGTCCTTTAGGTGCCTTTTGGCAAACTCCAAGCTGGCGGTCATGTGCCTTTTACTGAAGAGTGGCTTCCATCTGGCCACTATACCAAACAGGCTTGATTGGTGGAGTGCTGCAGAGATGTTTGTCCTTCAGGAAGGTTTTCCCATCTCCACAGAGGAACTCTGGAGTTCTGTCAAGAGTGACCATCCGGTTCTTGGTTACCTCCCTGACCAAGGCCCTTCTCCCCCGATTGCTCAGTTTGGCCTGGCGGCCAGCTCTAGGAAGAGTTAGTCATTCCAAACTTCTTCCATTTAAGAATGATGGCGGCCACTGTGTTCTTGTGGACGTTCAATGGTACAGCAAATTTTTCGTACCCTTCCCAAGTTCAGTGACCTCACACAATCCTGTCTTGGCTCTCTATGGACAATTCCTTCGACCTCATGGCTTGGTTTTTGCTCTGACATGCACTGTCAACTGTGGGACCTTATATAGACAGGTGTGTGCTTTTCAAAATCATGTCCAATCAATTGAATTTACCACAGGTGGACTCCAATCACGTTGTTGAAACATCTCAAGGATCATCAATGGAAACAGGATGCACCTGAGTTCAACTTCGAGTCTCATAGCAAAGAGTCTGAATACTTACAGTACCAGTCAAGTTTTGATATATCTCCTTGTCCTCATTGTAGAATAATAGTGAAGACATCAAAACTATGAAATAACACATACGGAATCATGTAGTAACCAGACAAAAAAAACTGTTGAATCAAAATGTTATATTTGAGATTCTTTAAAGTAGCCACCCTTTACCTTGATGAGAGCTTTGTACACTCACGGCATTCTCTCAACCAGCTTCATGATGTAGTCCCCTGGAATCCATTTCAGTTAACAGGTGTGCCTTGTTAAGTGAATTTGTGGAATCTCTTTCTTACTGAATTTGAGCCAATAATTTGTTCTGTGACAAGGTAGATGTGGCATACCGAAGATATACCAAATAGGGCGAACACCAAGTCCATATTATTGCAAGAACAGCTCAAATAAGCAAAGAGAAATGACAGTCCATCATTACTTTAAGACGTCAAGGTCAGTCAATGAGGAAAATTTCAACAACTTTGAAAATGTATTCAAAAGCATTCGCAAAAGCCTATACTCTTCTGTAAACTAGTCATCTCTGTATACCCGTCGCAAGACCTACTCAGGGCTCTATGGTGCTACCATTTTGGTCACATTGGCTCCTAAATATTTTGCTGTGCTACCTGACATTTTTATTTGGAAGCGCCAGTGCCCCTACAGTACTTGGATAACATTTAGTGCAACAAAAATAAATTAAAAGGGATAGCCTCTTCAGAAGATTTTTTCATGTGCTCCTACATGTTTCAACTGAGGTGCACATGTGCTCCTCGTCAAAAATCTCAGCGTAGAGCCCTGCCACTGGTTGTTGCTTATTTATGAAACCCTCTTAGGCCTCACTCCCCCCTATCTGAGATATCTACTGCAGCCCTAATCCTCCACATACAACACCCGTTCTGCCAGTCACATTCTGTTAAAGGTCCCCAAAGCACACACATCCCTGGGTCGCTCGGCTTTTCAGTTACCTGCAGCTAGCTGCAACAAACACTCAAACTGGACAGTTTATCTCAATCTCTTAATTCAAAGACTCAATCATGTACACTTACTGACAGTTGTGGCTGCTTTGCGTGATGTATTGTCTCTACCTTCTTGCTCTTTGTGCTGTTGTCTGTGCCCAACAATGTTTTTACCCTGTTTTGTACTGCTAACATGTTGTGAGCTGCCATGTTGTGTTACTACCATGCAGTTGTCATGTGTTGCTGACATGCTATGTTGTCGTCTTAGGTCTCTCCTTATGTCGTGATGCGTTTTGTCCTATATTTTATTTATTTTTAATCCCAGCCCCGCAGAAGGCCTTTTGCCATTTGGTAGGCCGTCATTGTAAATAAGAATTTGATCTTAACTGACTTGCCTAGTTAAATAAATCAAAATAAAATGTCCAAAAGCCATCAAGCGCTCATGAGGACAGCCACAGGAAAGGAAGACCCATCTGCTGCAGAGGATAAGTTCATTAGAGTTCCCAGACTCAGAAATTGCAGCCCAAATAAATGCTTCAGAGTTCAAGTAACAGACATCTCTACATCAACTGTTCAGAGGAGACTGCGTGAAATTAGGCCTTCATGGTGCAATTGCTATAAAGAAACCACTACTAAAAGGACACCAATAATAAGAAGAGACTTGCTTGGGCCAAGAAACACAAGCGATGGACATAAGACCAATGGAAACCTGTCCTTTGGTCTGATGAGTCCAAATGTGAGATTTTCGATTCCAACCGCAGTGTCTTTGTGAGACGCAGAGTAGGTGAATGGATGATCTCAGCATGTGTGGTTCCCAACGTGAAGAATGGCGGAGGTGTGATGGTGCTTTGCTGGTGACACTGTCTGCGATTTATTTAGAATTCAAGGCACACTTAACCAGCATGGCTACCACAGCATTCTGTTATTCAAAAGGAATATGAGGGGTGGCAGGTAGCCTAGTGGTTAGAGCGGTGGGTCAGTAACCTAAAGGTTGCCAGATCAAATCCCTGAGTTGACGAGGTAACAATCTGTCGTTCTGCCTCTGAACAAGGCAGTTAACCCACTGTTCCTAGGCCGTCATCGGAAATAAGAAATTGTTAACGGACTTGCCTAGTTAATTTAAAAAGAAATACCCACCACACCTCCTTGACCAAGAAGGAGAGTGATGTAGTGATGCATCAGATGACCTGGCCTCCACAATCACCTGACATCAACCTAATTGAGAGGGTTTGGGATGAGTTGGACTGCAGAGTGAAGAAAAAGCAGCCAACAAGTGCTCAACATATTTGGGAAGTTCCAGGTGAAGTTGGTTGAGAGAACGGCAAGAGTGTACAAAGCGGTCAAAGGCAAAGGGTGGCTACTTTGAAGAATCTAAAATAACATATTTTAATTAGTTTAACAGTTTTTTGGTTACTACATGATTCCATGTGTTATTTCATAGTTTTTACAAATGTAGAAAATTCATTAGGCCCTTATCTATGGATTTCACATAACTGGGAATAGGAATATGCATTTGTTGGTCACAGATACCTTAAAAAAAAAAAAATTAAGTAGAGGCATGGATCAGAAAACCAGTCAGTATCTGCTTCATGCTGCATAAAACACCTCATTTGCATCGAGTTGGTCAGGCTATTGATTGTGGCCTGTAGAATGTTGTCCCACTCATCTTCAATGGCTGTGCGAACTTGCTGGATATTGGCGGGAACTGGAACACGCTGGCTTACACGTCGATCCAGAGCATACCAAACATGCTCAGTGGGTGACACATTTGCGTATGGAAGCCATGGAAGAACTGGGACATTTTCAGCTTTCAGGAATTGTGTAGAAATCCTTGCTATATGGGGATTAAACATGAGGTAATGGCGGTGGAATGGCACGACAATGGGCCTCAGGATCTCTGAGGCAATTGTGTTCGTTGTCCGTAGTTTCTGTCTGCCCATACCATAATCCCACTGCCACCATGGGGCACTTTGATCACAATGTTGACATCAGCAAACCACTTTCCCACACGAAGCCATACACATGGTCTGCAGTGGTAAGGCCGGTTGGACGTACTGCCAAATTCTCTAAAACAACGTTGGAGGCGGCTTATGGTAATGAAATGAACATTCAATCATCTGGCAACAGCTCTGGTGGACATTCCTGCAGTCAGCATGTAATTTTCACACTCCCTCAAAACTTGACAAAACAGCACATTTTAGAGTGGTCTTTATTGTCCCCAGAATAATGTACACCTGTGTAATGGATCAGGCCGTTTAATCAGCTTCTCCATGGGGCGGCAGGTAGCCTAGTGGTTAGAGCGTTGGGCCAGTAAATTCTGTTATCTTTTATTTAATCTCATGAAACCAACACTTTACATAATGCATTTATATTTTTGTTCAGTGTATATTTGCACACTAAGAGGTTGGAATAATACTTGGGGGGTACATCCAGTACAGTAGGTGGCGGTAATGTACTATAACGTTGGATGCCAACAGCCAATAAACCCCACAGAAGAAGCTAGCTAGGACAATGGGAGACAGTGTCCTTTGCCCCACCTGTCAGGCACTGCTTTCCTGCAGTTCTGTTAATGACGGCAAGGGGCAGGTGTTCAACAGGCTGGAGCAAAGGACAGACACTTTGCTAGCTAGGAAGACTCTGGTACACAGCAGATACTTTTATTTTCCTTTTAAGCCACATTTTTAGTAGCAAGGACAATCAGGGAAAATACAGAATACCATTAGTGTCACACAAGCATGAAGATGCCGTGCTCGAAAGGGGGGCGTTCATGCAGGAACCAATGGGACGCTCGAGGGAGGAGGAATTTATTATTGTTTTGTTCTGCCTCGTTAAAGCTAATAGACCAATAACAAAGAGTTCCCAATAACAGCTCATTTTCTAGTTACATATCAGACAGGGGAGGAGATATTAATAATACTCTGAGTAAAAGAGAATGTTTTGGGATTTTCACCCTCCAGACATTATTTCCTAAAGGACTTAATGATGAAATGCCTATGTATGTTATGTTGTGAATTTGAACATGAAATATGTGTCTCTTGTAGATTATTCTGACGTTTTTCGTATGATGTACCCTATGACTAATGAAAACTTGCCTCATTGAGATTTTACAGACGTGTTTAATACGCCTTATTCATACACTTTTGTAATATTTATGAAATGCATATTGTTATATTTGGTAGCACTTATTTATTTTTCCTTTGCCTCCAACCCCCTTCGATGTGTAGAACGGATGTGGGTGGGGCCAGGTCCACATAATGGTGCAACTTTCAAAAAATCCCAAAAGCCCTGACGAAGGCCGTGTGGCCGATACGTAAGCTTATTAAAGATCGGTGATACTATCAAGAGCAGTGTGTGGTTTCCTTTTTCCTAGTTACATATCCCTCCCATTAAGCTCCTCCAATTAGGTACCTCACTGAAGACTACTCGTGCAAAATTCTTGCATGCGAAATAGCTTATCAAAAAGCTACATGTTTCTTTTTGACAATTTTAATTGAAAACCATCACAGTAAGATAATTAATCGTTAGCCAGAAATGATTTGATATTGTGATAAAAACAGCTGCAATGGACCTTTAAAACCAACTAGGCCAACACAGTAAGTAATGGAAGTGGTAAAACATCTTCCTAATCATAACACTAGAAAGCCCCTAGCAGCCAAATGATTATTTACTGGTGTCTGATAATGGTCTAAGTTTAACTTGTTTTATGATTTGAACATGTTTAGAAATGTGTGGATCAGACATGTGATCACCATCATCGTCACTAGATACCGTAGACAAGCCTACAGCTCGATGCAGTGACATCCCCAAATGTTGCATCACCACCACTGTCAGAACCAGACAGATCACTTGCATGACATCATCATCCCGAATCATCAACAAACACATTTTACTTCCAACCTAACACACATGCACAATACTGTACAGCGCTGGCTTTGGGGCCTTGAAGTACCAGCAGCATATCACACATAACTAGCTTGCTATGCAATGGTCAACTATTCTATGATTGCAAAGAACCTGTGCAGAATCAATTAAACAAGAGCACTAAAAACACAACCAGTTAATTATCACTAACGTCAAAATACACTATGTCAACGAGGAAACGTGTCTTATTTAACATTCTCTGAAACTGCAGATGTCAATCAACATGTCAGAACTGAAGACGGGCACGAGCCTTTGCCCACACTCCAAGGTTAAATCGTACATATTCATATAGAGCAAATAGGCATCACACAATAGTAATCTCATGCCTATGCGTAAACAGTCCATCATAACAGAAGGAGGGCCCTTCGCTTGAATTGAACTGGCCAGCTAGATAGCTAAGTAGGTGGGTGACATGTAAACCAGCATATCTCCACAAGGTGCGGGCAAAACAAACTGTGGCGATGCTAGCTAGCTAGCCACCATAGCTAAGTGGCCTAGTCTGGCTATCTGCGCACGTCAGTGAAAATACCATACTGGGCAGCAAATTACTATGCGTCTGAACACACACATTCACTTCTTGATAATACAGGCATTGTCACCTGAGTGCTATGTACCTTTCTTACGCCTTTGTAGATATAAAAATACAGTTCCCGGCCCACATTGAAACAGATTCTGTCGCCGTTGCCGGACTGGTCGTTGACGTTCACGAAGGAGACTTTCACCGGATTCGAGCCCTGTGAATTGAAAGGCACCCTGTTAGGGCGGCTATATTCGGAGTGAGTGAGGAGTTTATAGACACCTTCCCGAGTGGTGAATTGAGTTTTAATTTCGTTCATCTCCTTCCCTCCTCCCTCCGCCGCCATCTTGGAAATTGGCGTTCATCCTGTCCAAAACCCGGATCTTACCCACAGAGCATGCGCTCGGCAATTGATTCTAGAACCCATGCGCTAAAAGCATCAATGAACGTTAGAAGTGACGCTCTAGTTTAGCGAAAGCAGTGAGGTATTTGATAAGACGAAATTCACTTCTAAACCCTCGACAAAAATACATTTCATAGTTTAATCTAGTTTAAATGCTCTTGTGGAATTGCATGGATGAGTAATTTCTTATTGTGGAGAATGCGGTCTGTGGGTCCTTGAATCATGGTGGACCTTTGGAATATAATATCCTCCTGAACACGCTCGAGAATGTCGTAAAGAAAAAAAGTATTCTTTCAATTTGAATACAATCCCCCGACATTTATATTAATGTTGTGAATATGAATATGTGATGAATATTTGATTGATTAGTTACATAAATGTATGACATTGAAATTGCAAACTCTAGTCATCCAGTCCAATCATCATAGTTGCAAGCAATTCAATGTATTCCTTCTTGTTCATTATTTGTTCTGTCCAGATGTTCTCTGTAGTGTGACCATAGTCTAAATCTAATTATTCTGTCTCCTCTCGATGTTTACATCCACTAGGGGAGATACAGTAACTTCTCGAAACAACTAGATATGTTTTAATAACTCGTCTGTTGCTAATAGTGCCATCGTCTGGTCAGTCTGCGGTCAAGCACTGTGCAGTATACCCATGCCTGAGAATTCTGGTATTTTCTATGATTTGACATGAAAGATTTTCTAATTTCTTGTTTATAATCAAGATGTGTATTGTATATGTGTTAGCCTACTCATGTTAAACTCCTCACACAAAATCAACATATTGCAAGTCATGTTAATATCATCATTATAACTAAATGAGCAGTAGTGTCACCATTAGGACACAAAACATGCCTTCTGATTGGGATAAAACCACACAAAAGAGTGTGTTTCTATAGGCCTACAAGTGTTTTATTGGTTGGCGGGATTAAAGAATGTAGAAGTAAACTCTTTATCCAATTTGTCAGCACAGTTTCTGTGGCCTAGAACTGAACCATTACTTGAACACAAAAATACTTGTGGCCAGCCTGTTATCTTTCCAGAGTCCTTCTGCCCTGCGTCTGTCTGTTCGGATGGTTCAATGGGAGCAGGTGGTTTGAAAGGCTGCGCACAGCTGTGACATTGCTGACACGCCATAGGGGTGTATGGTGGGGCCTAGTGGGCCAGGCCTGACACACTATCATGACGCCTCAGGCCCCCGAGTGGCAGGCACCCCTTATGACTGCTGCCCTATAAGGACACATGTGGTTTATGGCGCGGACCCCTCACAGCTTTCACTGTCACCCCCACCCTACTGGTCATTTCTCTCTTAGCCTGTACTGTAGTGGGACTGGGCATTCCTTCTGGAAGCTTCTGAATGGGGGCTTCGAGAAAGCTGCCCCTTGTATAAAAAGAATGGCCCAGGGGTACTCAGATACAGAAAGTGAGAAGACATTCACCTGAAGCCATAGAGGATTTAGGAGCAGTGAAATACAGAGATTTAAAGACTACATTAATCTGCAGAGGAACAGAAGTGACGCTCAGAGATTCAATCTACAGCGATCAGCAAACGAGAAGTGAAGCACAGGAGCTCATTCTTATCTATTCAAGGTAAGAGAGAGAGGGTATCAGGGAGAAAGGTAAACCAAATATGTAGCTACTTGCAATTCAGGGGCACAAGGAAGATCAATAGACAATATTCTGGAAATACATTATGCATTGATATTATAAAGGTGAAACACCATCAGGAAGTAAGCAGCCTACAGTATATATTGGTACTCTAAATTGAATAATATATCATGGGGATGAATTGCACTGTATTAATCTGAAATGGCATTAAATCAGTGAGGAGACTTTGATAGACAGTTACCCTGGATCTGGTAAAAACCCTTTTGTGGGTGCATGGCAAGAGAGGAGCACATGGCATGGAATATGACCCTGGTTAGAAGGAGCAAGGGACATGGCAGTTGAAGAGAAAGAAGAGAGGCCTGGCAGTCAGCACAAATAATTATTACAATCAAGTTATCTATACCAAGTTATTAAATAATGCATTTATCAGACCTGAAAGTGTCTCAGACCAGAATTCTACTGGTTCATGTAGTGAATTTGAAGCCAAGGACCAGGAAGGATTCATTTATTCATTCATTGAACTGGAAAAATGCCTTTGATGTTTTTTATTGATAAGCAGCTACTTTAGGAAAAGGTATCTTTCATGGGAAAGAGTGTTAATGGCATTTGATGAATACTTCTCAGTATATCAGTGCTGTTAAACAATCATAACTTTTAAGAGCAACTAATATTTTTGCTGAAAGTTAATAACATATAAAACCCTATACTTGAGAGAAAAATGCAATGTTGAAGACACCCTATGGGTGGATTTACATTAGTAAAATATGTCTAGTGAGATCTATCTCTCTTCAACACCAGATTTGCAAATGTTCTGTTTACACTAGCCTTGGATGTGGTGTGGCCAAATCCACATTCTTGCTTAAAGTGTGACTGCAGCTATTAATTAACATACCGTAAAAACCATAGTATATAGACAAACAAAATAAGGGTAGCAATTCAAACTATACAGGCACTTCTCATCTAAACCATATTGCACAGTGTACATATTGCACACTTTATTCATGCAATGATTCACAAATGTGCAGATATTTTAAAAGCCTTTCATTTTCTATTTGGCTAACAGAGCAAAAATGCTCTCTACTGGTGTTAAGGTCATTTTTGCAGGGATATGTGGTGTGGGAGAGCCATTGTCTTTACACTGTACAACTCAGAAGAGGATATGTTGTGTAGATGTCTTGCACACTACCTGCAGAGGTAGCGTGGGAGAAATCTCTTAAAAAGAGAGATTTTAATATAGATCCGTCTCTTTACACTAGACAAGTATATCTCCTGGACCTAGTTTGTGTCATTTAAGTAGTGTAGTGTGAAGAAGCTCTATTAATACAACTCTACATTACTCTATTCAAGCCAAGTCTTGCTTCATCTTAATACTCCATTTCAAAGAAAGGGTATCACATGGCATGACTGCAGCTGTTGGCAAGGGGGTGTGAAAAGGTCTGGAAACTACGATAGTTTTTCAAATGGCAGAGGCCTTGATTGACAGATGTGGCCTGTGCAATAGGAGCCTCTGACGGAGGGCTGTAACAGGTGCCTCTATTCCTCAATACTTCAATCCCTTATTGCCTCATTGTCATGTGGTCTGACTAGACTAGAGGCTGTATACAAAAAAGCAGGTGTTTCTGGCTTTAAAAGCTGTAAAATATAAAAGTCCACATTTCAGACAATGATCATTTGCAAGCTACTATAAGTTGTATTATTTTTTTATTTAGCTGAAGCAAGTCTTATTGCTAAATGCAGAAAAAAGCCTTATGTGCTTTTCAAAAACATGTCTTCTGAATAGCCTTATTAATACAATATTCATCCATTGTTAGGATAATTGAAGAACAATTCAAATCTAAGTGTTGAGGCATCAAAGTCTCCATCAGTCTGAAGTACAAACTCTGCTATTTTGTTTCTCCTTCCAGATGCCAGAGAAAGCCGGCCACACCATGGACGAGGAAGTGGAGACCTTTGCCTTCCAGGCTGAGATCGCCCAGCTGATGTCTCTGATCATCAACACCTTCTATTCCAACAAAGAGATCTTCCTTAGGGAGCTCATCTCCAACTCTTCAGATGTGAGTAGATTAATCATAATGCTGAATTGACCAATGTAACATTTTACCTTAATAAGCAGCCACTTATACACTGCTCTCTGAGCCAATATAGTAAAACAAGCTATATCCCAGAGTTAACCTGCTAAACACTTTGTTAAATTCGCTCAAGGTATCAACCATGACACTTTTCTTTTACCCTTGTGACCTCTTTTTGCCATGATCTGACAGGCTTTGGACAAGATCAGATACGAGAGCTTGACAGACCCAACCAAATTGGATTCTTGCAAGGAGCTGAAGATCGAGGTCACCCCTGACCTGCGCACTCGTACCCTGACCCTGGTTGACACCGGCATCGGCATGACCAAGGCCGACCTGATCAACAACCTGGGAACCATTGCAAAGTCTGGCACCAAGGCCTTCATGGAGGCCCTGCAGGCTGGAGCTGACATCTCCATGATCGGGCAGTTCGGTGTGGGTTTCTACTCTGCCTACCTGGTGGCTGAGAGGGTGACTGTCATCACCAAGCACAATGATGATGAGCAGTACATCTGGGAGTCTGCAGCTGGTGGCTCTTTCACTGTCAAAGTTGACACTGGTAAGCATCTTCAACAGTATTGATTAATATGCTGCTGCAATTACTTTTCTCCAATACAACACCATCAACCTACATCCTGGATCAGTTGAATCTTATTTTTCAACAATGTCATTCAAAAGGAAGTAAGCTTAGATCCAATGACTAAGTCTGATTTTTCTGATCTGAAGGTGAGTCCATTGGCCGTGGCACCAGAGTGATACTGCACATGAAGGAGGACCAGTTTGAATACTGTGAGGAGAAGCGCGTCAAGGAGGTTGTGAAGAAGCACTCTCAGTTCATTGGCTATCCCATCACACTCTTTGTAAGTTCAAATAGAACTTTATATTTCTTTGGTTGTAACAATGTAACAACATATTGCGGAGATTGACGGAAATCTGCTGTATGAACTAGGAAAGTAACCTGTTAAAAAAAGTGGATCCAAACATTGCTCCCCATACTGGACAAATCCTACAACTTTTTAATAACAAACATTTTCGTCCAGGTGGAGAAGTCTAGAGAGAAAGAGGTGGACCTTGAGGAGGGAGAAAAGGATGAGGAGGCTGATAAAGATTCTGCAGCTGAGGACCAAGACAAGCCCAAGATCGAAGATGTCGGTTCTGATGAGGATGAGGACACCAAGGATTCCAAGAACAAGAGGAAGAAGAAGGTCAAGGAGAAGTACATTGACGCAGAGGAGCTGAATAAGACCAAGCCTATCTGGACCCGTAACCCTGATGACATCACCAATGAGGAGTACGGAGAGTTCTACAAGAGTCTGACCAACGACTGGGAGGACCACCTGGCTATCAAGGTGAGTCCCTATGATGGCAAACTGAAAATCAAAACTCAAGCCTTATGGGTTTGTCTTGATCCAACCTATGAATTAATATATTAGTATGACTGTATGAGTCAACGTTTATCTCATTATTCCCACAGCACTTCTCAGTGGAGGGCCAGCTGGAGTTCCGCGCTCTGCTTTTTGTGCCCAGGAGGGCTTCCTTCGACCTCTTTGAGAACAAGAAGAAGAAGAACAACATCAAGCTGTACGTGCGCAGGGTGTTCATCATGGACAACTGTGACGAGCTGATGCCAGAGTATCTCAGTAAGTACTGTACCTTGAACCTTTAGCCTTTCATGGATACCTCTTCAGCACCACACTCAAGCATGACATTGAGTAAAGCTGTAAGTAAGATGTCTGACCAGTTGCCATTCTCTTATCTCCAGACTTCATTAAGGGTGTGGTGGACTCTGAGGATCTCCCCCTGAACATATCCAGAGAGATGCTGCAGCAGAGCAAGATCCTCAAGGTGATCCGCAAGAACCTGGTCAAAAAGTGTATGGATCTTTTCGTTGAGCTCTCAGAAGACAAGGACAACTACAAGAAGTTCTATGAGCAGTTCTCCAAGAACATCAAGGTAATGGATTTTCCAAGTTCCTGAAACTATTCAACCAGAACTTCTCCTTCTCTTTTTGAGGGACCTTCAGCTTGAACATTTTCCATCTTTCCATTAGCTGGGAATCCATGAAGACGCTCAGAACCGCAAGAAGCTGTCAGACATGCTGCGCTACTACACCTCCAACTCCAACGCTGACGAAATGGTCTCCCTGAAGGAGTATGTTTCTCGCATGAAGGACACCCAGAAACACATCTACTACATAACTGGTGAGCTGCTATCTATTTTCACTCTCCATTATTCCTCCTTTGTTAAATCCATGTGACATAAAAATACATAATTTAAACCAGGGTAATCTAACTGTTAATAACTGTGTATTCTCTTCTAGGTGAGACCAAGGAACAGGTCGCCAACTCTTCCTTTGTAGAGCGCCTCCGCAAGGCCGGCTTGGAAGTAATCTACATGATTGAACCCATTGATGAGTACTGTGTCCAGCAGCTGAAGGAGTATGATGGCAAGAACCTGGTCTCTGTGACCAAGGAGGGTCTGGAGCTGCCTGAGGATGAGGATGAGAAGAAGAAGCAGGAGGAGCTGAACACTAAATTCGAGAACCTCTGCAAGACCATGAAGGACATCCTGGACAAGAAGATTGAGAAGGTACAAGCACAACTCACTTGAACCCAATCCCTCTGCAATGTGTCTACGCCTTTTAATAACATACCACTTCATACACAACTGTCAATATGTCTACAGGTTTCAGTTTCCAACCGCCTGGTCTCCTCCCCCTGCTGCATCGTCACCAGTACATACGGCTGGACGGCCAACATGGAGAGAATCATGAAATCTCAAGCTCTCAGAGACAACTCCACCATGGGCTATATGACAGCCAAGAAGCATCTGGAGATCAACCCAACCCACCCTATTGTCGAGACTTTGAGAGAGAAAGCTGAGGCTGACAAGAACGACAAAGCCGTAAAGGACTTGGTCATCTTGCTGTTCGAGACTGCTCTATTGTCATCTGGGTTCACGCTGGACGACCCTCAGACCCATGCAAACCGCATTTACAGAATGATTAAGCTTGGCCTGGGTGAGTTGCTTTGCCTTAATGCATTATTTGCCCTCAACTCTTCTCTTGGTTGATGGGGTTTAAAGGCTCCTCCTAGAGCAATTTACAGTACAGGTCTGCAAACACCAAGTAACTTACAGGACTATCATGGTAGTACAATGGTTAGGAATAAGGCTTTTGTTTTTTCCCATACTTTGGCTGTCTGAATAGCAGATTGTACACGATGAATATGAATATGTTTTTCTAATGTCGGCTATTTCTTCCCCTCTACAGGCATCGATGGCGATGACTCAGCTGTGGAGGAAATCCTCCAGCCCAGTGAGGATGACATGCCTGTCTTGGAGGGAGATGATGACACATCAAGAATGGAGGAAGTTGACTAAAGATATATCAGAAGTACATCATTTTTTCCCTTTTTAACATTTAATTTTTTAAGTTACTTCATTGTGTCCCAAATAGACTTTACATTTTCATGACTGTTGAGTCGTGGGGAAAGTGTTGTAATTAATTCATCATAATTCATGAATACCATAATTATATAGTATATCTACTGCTTTCAACCCTATTCAACTGTAAAAGTCAACAAGGATTTGACTTGTGTCTTTATCTATTTCTGTAAGTTATTTTCTATGAAAAACGACAAGGTTTATAATAAAAAAATATTTTGAAACATATTTGACATGTTTTCTCTTTATCAAATAGTCTGGATTATTGTGATGGCATGTTTATAATTCAATACTGGACTATCTATTTTGCATCTTCATTCATACTTTTGCAATCACCTTACCCCCATAATAACTCCCTGTATTTCAGATCTTTTTAGAGTAAACTTTTAGGTAAAAAGTTTATCTTTTTAATTATGAAATCTTGTGAGGGTCATGAATGATGATGAATATCCCAGGTACACTATGTACCCACTGTACATATTTGATATCGCCACGCCCATAGACCCGCCTTCACGATAGAGTTAAATGAAGGAGGGGCGTGGACAGAGAAACAGTAGGGTTTGATTGATATTCCATCGCTCCTCTCAGTGTACACGCTCATCCTTACACACAGTAGAAGCGTCAGGAAGATTCCAGACCGTTCTGGAAGCTGATTTCTCGTACACTCTCAGCGTCTATAAAACCTAGCCAGTTATCATCTCCCCATCTTCTCCGATAGCTGGCTAGGTTTCGTTTCGTTGGCGACCAACTTCTGAAGAAGAATTCAGGGATATTTCCACAGCAAGGTAAGACATGAAATAACATTTATGTTCCAACATGATGATGCGAGTGTCATTATCCAATTAATATAGTCAATGGAAGTTTAGAATATCAACATAATATCATCAAATATCGTTTTTACTATCAGAATAATCCACTCGAAACATTATTTTAAATTTTGTTGCAATGAATTGCATTGTACATTTCCTAATTTGTAGGTCAGACGTTATTTCAGAATGAACTTCGTCCGCTATTTCAGAATAGGCTAGGCTACCACATTCTCTATTAAAGTTGACCTATAAAACCTAGGCCAATACATCCAAATTTGGGTCTTGACTGCCACACATGCTTTGACAATCATTTTCAGAAAAGTATTTTCATTCACGTCACTTCACTGTCGACATGACAACTATCCATCACGATTTGGCTAATATTTATTCAAATAGGAAATTCATCAAGATTCACATTCAAACTCGTTATGGTACCCGGTCGCGAGATTGAGAAAGGATGGAAACGTTTGATCGATCGTTCTGGTAGTTTCTAGAATCATGTTATTAGCCGCGCGAACCGGCAGGTGGAGTATGTTTTGCCTTTGCGCTTGGTCAGTTTACACTGGGATATGGAATGATCTACCAGCAATGTGGAATGTAGAATATTTGATTCCATTTTATTATATTCTAGTGTGCCTGTCCAGAGTACAAAATTATCAATTTATGATGTGCCTATCAATTTCCTTACAAGGAACTTAATTCCGTTTATTTGAGAATTTTCCTAAAACCCTTTTCCTCTGTGGAAAGGGTTCTACATGGAACCAAAACGGTGTCACCTGGAACCAACAAGGGTTCTCTTATGGGGACAGCAGAAGGATCCTTTTGGAACCCTTTTTTTCTAAGAGTGTAGTGAGTCCCACTGATTCCCGTTGACCTGAAGTAGGCTTGTGGACTGTCATAACCATACTGTGACTAACATGCTGATAAACAGTCTTTATTTGGGGATGGAATTTTTGATGGTTGCAAGGGGCAACCAAACCATGCTTTAAGTGGCTGTGCTAACAGCCAAAGGAGTGATGCAAGCTGTCAGAAGACAATGCAGTGCCAGGGCGTTTTGTAGTGTTGTGCCTCCTTCTCAGTATGTGCTTACGCTTAACCCTTATTCATGACTCCAATTCCATTGTATTACATTAACCTAATGGACGCCCCCTTTACAGTGTCTCTGAAGACGATGTGGGCGATAAAACTACGGAAAGCCATTCATTTCCAATGGAAGAGAAGCAAATTGGGTGGAGGACCTTTGGGGCGATGGGAGCATGGGCGAGGGACGTTAACTGAGTGGCACCAAAGTTGGGGAGAGCTGAACTTTATGCAAATACTCCACGACTTTGTGGCACGCTCGTTTCTTAACCCAGAGGCGCAACATCGCAAGACTTCCAGGAACGCTTGCGAAACAGATCAAACAGACTAGGCCGAGGTTTGGGAAATCAATGAGAGAAGCGTAAAATTCTTCTTCAGTTGTTAATTATCTCTAAAACAAAAGGCACAACATAGGTTTCGAACCAATGTCTTAAGTAGTTGAACATGTTTTTACTCCAAGCAATCTGTGAAAGTGACAAACTGACACGTCTAATTTGTCAGAAACAACTTTATATTGAAGGAGTACCTTTGATTTGAGGACCTGATTACATATTTTGCGCATGAGCTTTGCGAGCCAACGTCACCATGACAATGCCTACAAGTATGATCTGGGATTTCGATTGGAGATGCAGTTTTTGCCAATATTCATGCTGTACTCTCTTTGCTAGTGTGGCGAGGCGGAATATAAGTACTAGTTAAAACGATCTGTTAGCCTTGTGAGAGATGCTCCGACGCTGCTCCAGTGCCTTGCACGCGATACATTTGGAACTTAACTTTCATTAAGTGAGAAATCATTTTAAAAATACAAAAGATACACTTACTGTACGCAGTTTAGGAAAGTTGCACCTGGCTGTATTTTCAAGAACACTGCCTACAACCGAGAATACACTTCCTCCCCTCCATTTTCTTGCTTCAAACTTCTCCTATGGAGCATATCTGGGGAGGAGGTTTCGTATCTCGGCTTGGGGCTGTGTTTTAAACAATTCTGCAGGGTGTAACCAGGATGCAACTTTGCTGAACTGCGTACAGTAAGTGCATTTGTTTTTGAAAGATTATTTACTGCTGTTATGAAAGTTAAGTTACACATGTTTCCAAAACTGTACCACAAGCAAGGATTATTCATTTCTAAATGTTAAAACTAAGCGTTGGGATTGTAGTTCACTAAGCTGTCCTCCATACCATCAGCTGAGAACCTAAGACTGGGACTGGCTGTAAGCCACCTTGGGCCCCCTTGTCACCACAGTGTGTTTACAGTATATTCATTCAGTATGTGTGTTGTCTCCACAGATGCCGGAAGCCCATGACGCCCCGATGGAGGAAGAGGCAGAGACCTTTGCCTTCCAGGCTGAGATCGCCCAGCTGATGTCCCTGATCATCAACACTTTCTACTCCAACAAAGAGATTTTCCTTAGGGAGCTCATCTCCAACTCCTCAGATGTGAGTACTTCAGGCACCACAGGCGTTTAGACTACTTGAAAGTTTAGTATTATTTGATGATTTACAAACTACACACACAGGCATATTACTTTAAATAGTTGTTTATTACACCACTATTCATATTTTATTACATATCTATAGATAGTTTATTAGGAGGTATTCATATTTTATTACATAAAATATTGACGTAGCCTGCAGAATACAATTACATATAATTAAGAGTTTTGTTAATCTAGTGACATCAAAAAACATAATTATTTAGACCTATTTATTTTCATTCAACTAGGCTCTAGACAAAATCCGCTATGAAAGCCTCACAGACCCATCCAAGATGGACTCTGGCAAGGACCTGAAGATCGAGGTCATTCCCAACAAGGAGGAGCGCACCCTGACCCTGGTTGACACCGGCATCGGCATGACCAAGGCTGACCTGATCAACAACCTGGGAACCATTGCAAAGTCTGGCACCAAGGCCTTCATGGAGGCCCTGCAGGCTGGGGCTGACATCTCCATGATTGGGCAGTTCGGTGTGGGTTTCTACTCTGCCTACCTGGTGGCTGAGAGGGTGACCGTCATCACCAAGCACAACGATGATGAGCAGTACATCTGGGAATCATCCGCTGGCGGATCCTTCACCGTCAAAGTCGACCCGTCAGGTAAGGACAGCTTATAGTTTTACACGTAACTTAACCATAGCTTGTTATTATATTATTATATATTTCATACAAATTGTGTGAACTGAAGAGGCCTACAGTTACAGACTATTGTTTTCCTGGTGTGGTCTGTTCTTAACACCCACTAAACTCCCATGTCACTCTACTATAGCTGAGTCTATTGGTCGTGGGACCAAGGTGATTCTGTACCTGAAGGATGACCAGACAGAATACTGTGAGGAGAAACGGGTCAAAGAGATCGTGAAGAAGCACTCCCAGTTCATCGGATACCCCATCACACTCTTTGTAAGAGCTAGCAGGCATGAGATAGTGGAAACTCCACTGAGTGATTACCAAATTGTTGTACTACATCTGAAACTTCCTTTCAGGTTTACATAAAAGAGGTGTCAAGGGAGGGGCTAGGAGTTGATTTCAGATTGGACAAGTAAATGACTGGATGATAAATTGATGCGGATATCTTTCACTTTTAGCATTTTTATATTGAATGAAAAACAGGCACAGTGAATGAAATATTTCAGACAACTACCCACTTAAAGTCAGCTACAGTACATCAACACAATGAATGTGTCCCCTAACATTCTCATGATCCTCTCTGTTCAGGTGGAGAAGGAGCGTGACAAGGAAGTGAGTGACGATGAGGCAGAGGAGGAAGAGGAGAAGAAGGATGGGGAAGAAGGAGAGAAGAGAGAAGTTGACAAACCCGAGATCGAGGACGTAGGCTCAGACGAGGAGGATCACCATGACCATGACCACGACAGCGCATGCGGTGACAAGAAGAAGAAGAAGAAGAAGATCAAGGAGAAATACATTGACCAGGAGGAGCTGAACAAGACCAAGCCCCTGTGGACCCGTAACCCCGATGACATCACCAACGAGGAGTATGGAGAGTTCTACAAGAGTCTGACCAACGACTGGGAGGAACATCTGGCTGTCAAGGTGAGGATATTCTATTCATATTGGCCAACAGAATAAGTTCCCACACTGTTTATTTACTAAGTTTCCCTCGCTGATGTGTGAAGTCATAGATAGTACCAGTATTAGTCAGATGATAATGGGTGAGGTAATTTCATAATGACAAATATACATGTACATTAAGGTTTCAGCAGTTGGCATTCTGTTTATTTACTTACACAGCACTTCTCAGTGGAGGGCCAGCTGGAGTTCCGTGCCCTGCTCTTTGTACCTCGCCGTGCACCCTTTGACCTCTTTGAAAACAAGAAGAAGAAGAACAATATCAAGCTGTACGTCAGGAGGGTCTTCATCATGGACAACTGTGATGATCTTATCCCTGAGTACCTCAGTGAGTCAGACAGAACTGAAGCAGATGCTCACGTAGATCTGGGAATGAGCTATAATCTAATTGAGAAGGTGTCTGACCAATTGTCTGTCATTTTCTCCAGACTTCATCAAGGGTGTGGTGGACTCTGAGGATCTCCCCCTAAACATCTCCAGAGAGATGCTGCAGCAGAGCAAGATCCTCAAGGTGATCCGCAAGAACCTGGTCAAGAAGTGTATAGAGCTCTTCACTGAGCTGTCAGAGGACAAAGAAAACTACAAGAAGTACTACGAGCAGTTCTCCAAGAACATCAAGGTCAGTTTCATGGTTTTTAACGTGACAGTATAGAACATAGTAATAATGGATTGCATTATTTATACAGATATTCTCACTAGTTCTTTCTGACAATTGATGTTGCAGCAGCACCCACCACATGGCAGCCATTTTGTGCTAGCAGGTTCACCATGAGTCAGCTTTCATCATTATGTAACATTGCCTTAAAGGTCAACCTAAACTGAACTTAGGATGCATTGTATTTAGTGTTAGACATGATCTAGGTGGATACTACAATGACCCTTATCACCACCTGTTCTTTTAAAAATCCTTGGGGAACATTCTGAATGGTGTAGCTGTTGAATGTTCCACTAACCTTTAACTGGTCACCGCCCGTTTGATCCCCTCGCCATCTTGTCTCCTCTAAACCTGATATAAGCGGCTTAGGGCCCAGTCCTTCACAGAGCTCCTTACCACCATCCTCTGGGTTTCTGTAGTGTGTTTAAATGACTAGACAGACTCTATGGCGTATGTCTTAAGGTAAACCTTGGATTCCATGTGGAAATAATCTGCAGGGGGTGCACCTTTGTCATGTCTGCTGAAATTATGTGAAATCTATCTGGTTTTAATCTTAAAGGGGACGTTTACCCCTTTATATATATTTTTGCATAAGTACACTAATTACATAGTCAGAAAAACCTTACTGACAAGTCAACAACACGCCCCTTGTTGGTATCATATTTACTGAACTTAGGTTACTTCCTGGAAAATGTCAGTCTTGTAACACATCAAGATATTTTTGGGGGACAGTTGTTATTTAACCTTTTACTGCAATGGGATAAATCATGGTCATACAGATTGATTATTGGTAGTCTTAAACAAATCTACTTTGAAACAAGAGTATAAACATCACACACATGGTTATGGGCTTAAAAAAAAGAAGACGTCTGTACCATGTCAGATTTAGAGTTGACATGTATTAAATTTTGAGTTTGCATCTGTAACGTGTACGCTGGGAGTCAGGAAGCAAGTATATGGAGTGTATTTAATAAATAAATTAACATAGATCAAAACAAGAAACACAAGTAGAGTACAGGTATGGAACACAGTCAGTAACGCCTAGGGAAAGAACCAAAGGGTGTGACAGATATAGGGAAGGTAATCCGGAAGGTGAATCAATCCAGGTCAATCAATCAAATGTATTTATAAAGCCCTTTTTACATCAGCCGATGTCACAAAGTGCTATACAGAAACCCAGCCTAAAACCCCAAACTTCAAGCAATGCAGATGTAGAGAAGCACAGTGGCTAGGAAAAACTCCCTAGAAAGGCTGGAACCTAGGAAGAAACCTAGAGAGGAACCAGGCTCTGAGGGGTGGCCAGTCATCTTCTGGCTGTGCTGGGTGGAGATTATAACAGTACATGGCCAAGATGTTCAAACGTTCATAGATGACCAGCAGGTTCAAATAATAATAATCACAGTTGTAGACTGTGCGACATGAGTAAATGTCAGTTGGCTTTTCATAGCCAAGCATTCAGAGTTAGAGACAGCAGGTGAGAGAGAGTGCACGTCCGGTGAACAGGTCAGGGTTCCATAGCCGCAGGCCAGTTGAAACTGGAGCAGCAGCACGACCAGGTGTCTGGGGACAGCAAGGAGTCATCAGGCCAGATAGTCCTGAGGCATGGTCCAAGGACTCAGGTACTCCAAAAGGAAGAATAAGAGGGAGCATACTTAAATTCACACTGGATAAGACAGGAAAAATACTTCCGATATAAAACACAAACTATTGCAGCATATATACTGGAGGCTGAGACAGGAGGGGTCGGGAGACACTGTGGCCCCTCCTGACGATATCCCCGGACAGGACCAACCAGGCAGAATATAACCTTCACCCACTTTACCAAAGCACAGTCCCCACACCACTAGAGAGATATCTTCAAACCACCAACTTACTACCCTGAGACTAGGCTGAGTATAGCCCATGAAGATCTCCCCCACTGCACAAACTCAAGGGGGGCGCCAACCCGGACAGGAAGATCACGTCAGTGACTCAACTCACTCAAGTGACGCACCCCTCCTAGGAACGGCATGGAAGAGCGCCAGTGACTCACCCCCTGTAATAGCGTTGGATGCAGAGAATACCAGTGGAGAGGGGAACCGGCCAGTCACTCCATTGCCTTTCCGTTCACCTTCACAACCCTGGGCCAGACTACAATCATAGGACCTACTGAAGAGATGAGTCTTCAATAAAGACTTAAAGGTTGAGACCGAGTCTGCGTCTTTCACATGGATAGGCAGACCATTCCATAAAAATGAAGCTCTATAGGAGAAAGCCCTGCCTCCAGCTGTTTGCTTAGAAATTCTAAGAACAATAAGGAGGCCTACGTCTTGTGACCATAGCGTATGTGTAGGTATGTACGGCAGGATCAAATCGGAGAGATAGGTAGGAGCAAGCCCATGTAATGTTTTGTAGGTTAGCTGTAAAACCTTGAAAATCAGCCTTAGCCTTAACAGGAAGCCAGTATAGAGAGGCTAGCACTGGCGAAATGTGATCAAATGTTTTGGTTCTAATCAAGATTCTAGCAGCTGTGTTTAGCACTAACTGAAGTTTATTTAGTGCTTTACCTAGGTAGCCGGAAAGTAGTCTAATCTGAGTCTGAGATGCTGGTGCGAGTAACGATGTGACAGGTGTGCGTAATAAGCAGACTGGCGACCTCGAGTGCTTGAGAGGGAGTATACGTGAGAGTACACCCTCCCTGACGCGCGGCCTAAGCCACAGGACACCGACCAGAGGGACGGTCCCAGGGACCAGAAGCGAGCCGGTCGCTTCTGCTGAGGCTCGGGAACCTGTCAAGCCAGCTGAGGCACGGGAGCCTGACGAGCTAGCTGAGGCATCCTCCAAGTCTTGTAAACTTGTAAGCTGGTTCTACGGGTTCCCGCGCCTCAGCAGAGGCGACCGGCCCGCTTCTGGTCCCTGGGATCGTCCCTCTCGTCGACGTGCTGTGGATGGAGCCACGCGTCAGGGAGGGGGTACTGTCACATCCACTCCCCCTCTGGCTCTCGTTGTTGACAGTTTATTCATTAGTACGCACACCTGCCACCATCGTTACACGCACCTGCGCTTCATGAGACTCAACTGGACTCCATCACCTTCCTGATTACCTTCCCTTTATCTGTCACTTCCTTTGGTTCTTTCCCCAGACGTTATTGACTCTGTGTTCCATGTCTACGCTACTCGTGTTGTTTGTATTGGTCCATGTTTGTTTATATATTAAATATTCACCTGTACTTGCTTCCAGACTCCTAGCGTACATGTTAAATCTTCCCAATATTACACTTTTATACATCACAGAAGACTGAAATACTGTTTGACATAGAAACACCAGATTTTCATAGTTTCATAATCTTTATTATGAAGAATATTAATAAAATTCCACCCATGAGGCCAAAGAGGGTGGTTTTTGTCATTGACTGCAGGAAAGGGCCACATAACCTATCCTGCGTTTTCTCTCTCCCAGCTGGGGATCCATGAGGACTCTCAGAACCGTAAGAGGCTGTCAGACATGCTGCGCTACCACTCCTCAGCCTCAGGGGACGAGATGGTATCCCTCAAAGACTACGTCACACGCATGAAGGAAACCCAGAAACATATCTACTACATCACTGGTGAGGAAACACACTCCTCTCTGTACAGCCCAGTTCATAGGTTGTCACATGATAAGAACCTGATTTCTCAAGTTGCTTTATCTACTGCATGTTTCAGGCGAGACCAGAGACCAGGTGGCTAACTCTGCATTCGTGGAACGCCTTCGAAAGGCCGGCCTGGAAGTAATCTACATGATTGAGCCGATTGATGAGTACTGTGTCCAGCAGCTGAAGGAGTATGATGGCAAGACCCTTGTCTCTGTGACTAAGGAGGGTCTGGAGCTGCCTGAAGACGAGGACATGAAGAAGAGGCATGAAGAACAGAAGTCTCAGTTTGAGAACCTCTGCAAGATCATGAAGGACATCTTGGAGAAGAAAGTGGAGAAGGTAAGAACGCTTAATCACATTGCTTACATATATCATGTTGCTGAAGGGGTCCTTTATGTTAAGACAAATGTCAGGAGGCTTGACATTACCTTAAAAATGCCACCAATATTTGCCACTGTATTTACATGCTCACTGCCAGTACAACGATTGCCTGATTCAATGTTGTTCTGATCATCTCCCTAATAACCAACCTCTCCTATCTTCTCCCCCCCTTTATAGGTGACCGTGTCCAACCGCCTGGTCTCCTCCCCCTGCTGCATCGTGACCAGCACCTATGGCTGGACGGCCAACATGGAGAGGATCATGAAGGCCCAGGCCCTGAGGGACAACTCCACCATGGGCTACATGGCTGCCAAGAAGCACCTGGAGATCAACCCAGACCACCCCATTGTGGAGACCCTGAGGCAGAAGGCAGAGGCTGATAAGAATGATAAATCAGTGAAGGACCTAGTCCTTCTGCTGTTTGAGACGGCTCTGTTGTCCTCTGGGTTCACCTTGGATGACCCTCAGACACACTCCAACCGCATCTACAGAATGATCAAGCTAGGACTGGGTGAGTTAGTTTGTCTAAACAAGAACCATGTTTGCTGTCAATATATGATCAATGCTAGCCCCTTGTCTGTATTCCTTTTGTGTTTGCTGATCTGAAGGACCCATGTTGGTATAATAATGGCTCCATCTAGCCCTCCTTCATTTTCTCAGCATTAAGTGGTCTAGATATGAGAGAACATTGTTTAAGCTTCAGTAACTGACTGAGACTCTATTCCCTCCCTTCCCCTGTCCAGGTATTGACGAGGATGACGTGACCCCTGAGGAGTCAACCTCAGCCCCTGTGGAGGACATGCCTCCCCTGGAGGGAGACGAGGACACATCCAGGATGGAGGAGGTTGACTAGACCAACTGACTCAGCTGCAGTGTTACTGTAACTACACCAGTTTGCTTTGACACTAGTAGTGTTGTAAATTAAGACAGGATGACTTTGATGTTTGTTCATGAACCTGGAATTTCCCCCCTTGCCCTCCTTCTCGATCCAAAATTCCTTGACCTGCATTGATCATATGCAGTTTAGATTCATTCCCATAAGTGTTAGTGTTTACAAAACAAGAGCCTGTTGACACTTTTTTTGTATCTTGAGTTGTATCAATGATTTTTTTTATTGACATTCCAACTTTCTTTTGTGTGTTGACTTGACTGTAAATATTTTCTGAAATTGATACTGTAACTTGAAATGGTGGGATCCCAAAATAAAGTTAACCATGTTAACCAATTCCATTGCTTCATTTTCGCTATTTATGTTGTTGAATGAAATGAGCTCTTTTAGAGGTTTAGTTAGATACTGTACAAATACTCAAGTTTGAGGTGATGCGAGCTTATTTGGTCACTTACTGTGCTGAGAAATACTTTGTATTACAATAATTTAGTCTAGACCAATTGCACAGTACATATTTAGTTGCATATCCTGTGCATGCACACCACGAATGGAAAAGAACTCCATAATCTGAATAAATATGCACAGCAGTCAGCGAAACCTAGTCTTGCGTCAGACAGTTTGGCCACCAGATGGCATCTGCGTCCATGACTACCCCACACAGTGACTGAAAGAGGTCGGCATATTGAACATGATGTTTAAGGCACTAACTACAGTAGCTACTAGTAATAGCTACATACACATATTTGCTAATGTGCATCGTTATTTATTTGTGAAATAGATGTCAGAGCATCTGACACAAATACAAATTTATAGATTACTGACAATTCTGAATGGTCTCCAGCAGATTAATAAAAAAGTTAGCCCCACACATTAAAAGAAACTGCTACCTGCCACGTTGGAGAGGGAACAAGACCCACCCAATGACTATACTTTACTTCTGCTGTAATTTGTCTCGCTGGCAGGGTGCTTCCATCACGAAGGTATAAAGAACTCCCTCCGATGTACTCTAAGAGCACGTTGAGTCACCTGACAGATATCAGCCTATCATATCCGAGAGGATAGGCGAACGGCTAGTGCAGTGGAGAGTTGTCAGGATTTAGCTTCGGTGTGTCAAACCGGGAACGACGGCGGTTATTTTTGTGCAATGCCGAAAAAGCGAAAAAAGAGAAGGTGAGTTAGGAGTTTGCTTGCAAAACAGTTGATACTAGTGCAGAGTACTAACAAAACTACCTAGTTTTTATGTTTTAAAACTACGAACAGACACCCATCGACGCGATATTTGTAATGTCCCATCAACGCATCATCAGCTAGCTAACTAGGCTTGCTACCTACCAGAGTGTTGTAGTGAAGCTAGCTATAGTTTGAGTAACGTTAATATCTAACGTTACCGTATGTACGTTTTGTGGTACATGAAAACGCTAGCTAACGTTTGCTACAAAATTCACTGTTTAAAGTCAACTTGTTTAACCACAACTGTCAAACAGTTTAGTTAGCGGAAAAGTTAAAGTACTAGCTAAATTAACGTTAGTCTAAACTTGCCTCTGTCCCTTCACATTAGCTGACTGGTGAATAATGCATCTCCATTTTTTTTTACAGGACTCTCCTAAATATGGAAAAGTTGGCAAAACTGGAGGACAAGAGAACTCGGACATTGAGGTAACTTTATAACACGTGCATGCTGACCACACCGCTTGCGTGCGCCAACGTGTTGATTTTGTCCACCAGCAACAGACTCTACTTAAAAATTAAACGTTTAATTTAACCTTTTTAATTAGGCAAATCAGGTAAGAACAAATGTATTATTTACAATGGCCTACACCGGCCAATCCCAAACGTCGTTTGGCCAATTGTGCGCTGCCCTGTTGGACTCTCAATCACAGCTGGATCTGTGATACAAACTGAACCAACTATATTAATTTGGGGACAGGTCAAAAAGCATTAAACATTTATGGAAATGTAGCTAGTGAGCTTGCTATTACTGGCAAATTTGTCCTTGGATATAAACATTGGTTGTTATTTTACCTGAAATGCACAAGGTCCTCTACTCAGACAATTAATCCACAGATAAAAGGGTAAACAGTTCGTTTTTAGTAATCTCTCTTCCTTCAGGCTTGTTCTTTGGACATTATAGTGGTTGGCAGACAACTTTAAGCTGCATTACCACCACCAACTGGAGTGTGGACCTCCGTTCATCTTTTAATCACCCATGTGGGTATATCCTCCTAAAAACCAATGAGGAGATGGGAGAGGCGGGACTTGCAGCGCATCACAAATATAACCAAGTTTTATTTTAGCGCCTGGCTATGCAGACACTCGTTGGCGCACGCAATGATTGAATAACATGTATGTGTACATTTATTTGCAGCATGTTAGCTAACGTTATATAACCAACTAAATATGAATTAACTTTGGTTTTGAATAAAAGTGTTTCCATTTGGATGCCATTTGGTTTATCCAAGTAGCTGTTTTCAACCTGAATCACATGGAGACGACACTAGTTGTTAGTGTTGAAGTCAGTTTCAAAAACATGGTAGCCACTACAATACTTTACTGTGGATATTTTGTCTCACATTTTAGGGTGGCCAATCATAAATGCATCTATTTTGTCCAATAGGTAAAATGTTTATTGTGTAGATACTCCCATAAGAACACCAATGGTCCAAACTTCATGTCTCTAACATAATTTGTTCAAACGTTATGCGTGTTATTACTCTTGTATGATGGCCATTATTATGGTGACTAATGAAGGCCAGAGAAAGTGCTACAAAATCAGGAAAATTGTGTCGTGTCAGCTAGGCTGGGTTCTGTGCAAGAATTAAAGATGGATTATGCAGACATTTCTTTGCCATTTCGTGGTTGCAAAAATTCTAATAGTTTGCCTAATTTCAGTTTGTGACAAAACAAGGAAGTATAGTGTAGGGAATCAAAGTACCTTCTAAACCTCTGAAATATATTTTCCATAACCAAAAATATTGTTTTCAGTTATTTGAAGCTGGTGTACAAAACCTAAAGTTAAAGACTCAATAACTAATCTTTTTTTATTTGATAAAAAACATGTATTTTTTCCCCATGCTAATATGGCAATTATTTGTTAACTAACCAACAACTGTATTTGAGAGACAAGTGCTCATTGTGCAAATGTATTTGTTTTCAATAAATATTTGGAAACAAAATAAGGTTTGCATGTTTTCAACTGTCTAAGCCAACTGTCTGTTTTGCCTCATAATTGCGCACGTTTCTGTTGTTAAACAACCAACAAGTCTATTTTTAGTATACACTTTTCATATTCATTTGAAACCCCCCCCCCAAAAATTGATGATTTCTCACAAAAACAAGCATATCGCAGTGAAATATTTTTTTATATAATGTTAGACTCCATTGAACGATTCAGAACATGAATAGTCATATTTGTCTTGGTAAATTGTATTTAAAACAGAAGGAAGTGAAATTAAATCACCAAAGCTCGCTTTCATAGCTGAAAGACATACCGCACAGACAACCGGTAGAGTAGGGTTAAATGTAATTTTATATAACATTCTGGCTTGTAATGAACATTTACATTATTTTTGCAGGCAGTTTCAGACTGTATTACAGCCTGATTTAATCAGACTAGGTAGACACTATCCCTTCAGAATGGATGGTAAAAATAATGTTTGCAAAACATTAGCTACTACCATTGTGTGTTGAGACCACTTGAGATGATTAGCTATGTCCGTTCAAATCAGAAAATCTACTGAAGACCAAAACGAAGAAACACACAAACCAATCGGTAATGAAAAAAGCTCATAGAATGGAAGATGTCCCTTGTTAACACCCAGTAATGCATTTCTTTATTTTGTGTAGTCTGCTCTTCTCTCTGGGGCTATGACCCTGGATTATGTTTCTACTGTGTGTCATCAGCCATGAGGCAGATCTGCTAATGTGCCAACCTTGTCAAATTTAAATCGATGGACAACAAGCTGTTGCTGTATTACTCCCCCACCCCTTCCCTGCGTACAGCCAGGCTCCACTCTCCTCACGGATGCTTGTGGGCACTAGGGCTCTAAGCTTTCGACGTCAATGGGACAACGACAAAAACATGGGAGTCATATTCAGGCTTGGTAATTTCCTTTGTTTTAAGCGCCAATGGTCTGTGAGCTGGCATTATCTTCTCATTGTTTGAGCAAGGTTAAAAAGGGCACTAAATGTAAGCAAAGAGGTCTGTTAATATGTATTCTGCTGGTTTCTGAACAGACATTTCTGCCTCTGGTTGATATAGCTAAACCTATTTTCTATCCATCTTGTGTGTTTTGGATGTATGAACCACTCCTCTTATTCAATCTCTAACCCAAGGGCCTGACGAGCCGCAGTATGAAGCGAATACAGTATATGAAGATATTAAGCCCACACATTTTATGAAGCGAACGCTGTTATTTGAAGGTAAAAAGAAGCTGGCACAGTAAGAAACTGGCACACATTGGGTAAATGAATCAGCGGGAGAAAAGACCTTTGGTTGGGTCACATGCGTCAGTAATCCAGGCCCATCACGGGGTTCAGCAGCTTTAGTCTCCCAGACAGTCAGCCAGCCGGCGGCTCACTAAGAAGGCCTAAAACCCTAAACCCCTGTCTTGTAGTGTGAAGGGCAAAATTAGTTGAGGTTCTAAGTTCATTTGACAATTCCCACCCCCCTTGTTGTTGTGTGTGTGTGTGTGTGTGTGGTGACGAATGGATCCCAGCAGGCAGATGGGACAAGACAGGAGAAACTGCCCACATTCACCAGATTACATATCTAACCTAGGGGAGATTGGGGACAACACTGGGTTGTGCTAAAACCTTTTGAAATGAATATTCCCTCCCCGTTTGTCTTTTTTTTTTTTTTTCGTTTGGTGTCTCATGAACAAACCCAGGTGCATGCTCTGATCCACCTCTACTCTTTCCCTCCCTTCATACAGCAGGGCTCCAACAGAAAAGGCAGTAACAGTGTCCCTCCTACCACTCAGCTGCTGAAGGGCAAGCAGCTGGGTTCCCAGATGCCTGTCAAGAAGGACAAGAGGCAGAGCTCATCCCGCTTCAGCCTCAGCAACAACAGAGAGCTGCAAAAGCTGCCCGCCTTCAAAGGTATGACTGGACCTAATCTAGTCTATTCCTTGCCTTGCTGTAATGCAGCCCATTCTTTTGCCTTCAAAAGTATGACTGCGTAGTACGCCACTACTAGCCTAGGCTAGTTGGGGCTGGGGGATATATCGAGTTAAATAAATGCGTTTTTGACGATATGTCAAATGCCTGTATTGCAAGAATCATTTTTTAATTTAATTTTTTATTTATGAGCCACTTGTTCACATGTTTTTGGTCTCGCCTCCTTCGCTCCTTCTGAGGTGTGCACCTTCCCATTTACGTCAGAGATCTGTATATAATGATGAGATGCGCATGTCTCCACCCTAACAATGGAAGTCGTTGTCCCAAAGGCGGGAAGGGTGGCTGCAAGCTTAGGTCCAGAAGAAGCCCATAGAAATGCATTGGGCTTATTGTTGTGCAGATTTTTGTGAGATTGAAACCTCTCGCTTCACCTCTTCCTCTTTGTTTACACACACACACCAAGCCTCTAACCTGCCACTCACAGCAACAAAGATGGGAGATCACTTCTTCCTCTGACAAGCGGTTTCAACTCGCTATTTGCATTTTGAGTTTTTACTCTTTTTTTTTTAACCTTTATTATTTAACCAGGTAGGCAAGTTGAGAACAAGTTCTCATTTACAATTGCGACCTGGCCAAGATAAAGCAAAGCAGGTCGACACCTACAACAACAGAGTTACACATGGAGTAAAACAAGCATACAGTCAATAATACAGTAGAAAAATAAGTCTATATACGAAGGCAAAAAAAAGGCCAGGGTGGGGAAGTAAATGCAATATAGCAAGTAAAACACTAGAATGGTAGATTTGCAGTGGAAGAATGTGCAAAGTAGAAATTGAAATAATGGGGTGCAAAGGAGCTAAATAAATTAATACAGTAGGGGAAGAGGTAGTTGTTTGGGCTAAATTATAGATGGGCTATGTACAGGTGCAGTAATCTGTGAGCTGCTCTGACAGCTGGTGCTTAAAGCTAGTGAGGGAGGTAAGCGTTTCCAGTTTCAGAGATTTTTGTAGTTTGTTCCAGCCATTGGCAGCAGAGAACTGGAAGGAGAGGCGGCCAAAGGAAGAATTGGTTTTGGGGGTGACCAGAGAGATATACTTGCTGGAGTGCGTGCTACAGGTGGGTGCTGCTATGGTGACCAGCGAGTTGAGATAAGGGGGGACTTTACCTAGCAGGGTCTTGTAGATGACCTGGAGCCAGTGGGTTTGGCGACTAGTATGAAGCGAGGGCCAGCCAACGAGTGCGTACAGGTCGCAGTGGTGGGTAGTATATGGGGCTTTGGTGACAAAACGGATGGCACTGTGATAGACTGCATCCAATTTATTAAGTAGGGTATTGGAGGATATTTTGTAAATGACATCGCCGAAGTCGAGGATCGGTAGGATGGTCAGTTTTATGAGGGTATGTTTGGTAGCATGAGTGAAGGACGCTTTGTTTGCCAAATAGGAAGCCAAATCTAGATTTCACTTTGGATTGGAGATGCTTAATGTGAGTCTGGAAGGAGAGTTTCCAGTCTAACCAGACACCTAGGTATTTGTATTTGTCCACATTTTCTATGTCAGAACCGTCCAGAGTAGTGATGCTGGACAGGCAGGTCCAGTTAGCGATCGGTTGCATGCATTTGGTTTTACCTGTATTTAAGAGCAATTGGAGGCCACGGAAGGAGAGTTGTATGGCATTGAAGCTCGTCTGGAGGGTTGTAAAACACAGTGTCCAAAGAAGGGCCAGAAGTATACAGAATGGTGTCGTCTGCGTAGAGGTGGATCAGAGACTCACCAGCAGCAAGAGCGACATCATTGATGTATACGGAGAAGAGAGTCGGCCCAATAATTGAACCCTGTGGCACCCCCATAGAGACTGCCAGAGGCCCGGACAACAGGCCCTCTGATTTGACACACTGAACTCTCAGGTCTATCAGGTTTGGTCCAACATAATTGGTCATATAGACACCGAAACAAATGGAGACATTATTTTACTGTGTTAGAGAAGTGAACCTCTCTAACGAGACCCTTTTATTTTCAACTACTCAAATTGCACTCAGAGCAGAAACTACTCAAATGGGAGCATCAATGAACATTGCTTCTGGAAAATGAATGCGAGGTTTGTTACGTGCAGTGTTGTGGTACCAGTAGCTGCATTTTAGCCAATGACTGTTATACTAGCTGTCTATTCTGTTTTAATAAATGTGCAATAAACACAGAACACAATTTTATATAAGGAATTGGCAACTCATTCTTAGAAATAAGCTAGGCCCCTTAATTTCAACATCTGAACAAAGTGGACAGGCTAATATGCTGTTTAAACAGTTAGGGAGACACTGAAGTGTGTTCATAACAATTCAACTGCTCTGCCTTGTTAGCTAGCAAATGGATAAAAATGATTGGCTAAACTTGACATATAAAGATTAGCTGGCTACTCACTAGCACACGAGCTTGAGATTGTTTGAGACCTGTGTTAGTTTTCTAAAACACCTGCAACAAGAAGTTAGTCATTATTAGTGAATGTGCGTTATGCATAGTTTTGGTTAAATTTGTAAGTAAGGGCATTTTCGTAGACTAACTTGAAAGCCAGATCAGTGACTATTGCAAAAAAGACGGGTTAAACTATTTTGATTAAATTATTGAAAGGTATTATGTTTGTGGAAGGCTTATATTTAGCTTGGGTAGTATTTCACAGGCCCTGAAATAATTTAGATTATTGCTGACTGTTTGAAATGCAGTGTATTTGACATTTTAATTGTACAGCAAAGCTTATTTGGAGAACATTAAAGTCAAGATATTGTGAATCGTCTGGAAGTTTTTTTAAAATCGAGATTATTTTTAGGCCATATCGCCTAGCTCTAAACAGTTTATTCTAAGACCTATTTTGTGTCACTCTGTTAGGTAAAAGCAGATTATCTGGACTGAACAAAAATATAAACACAACATGTAAAGTGTTGATCCCATGTTTTATGAGCTGAAATACATGTTTGCTGAAATGTTACAAACTATAAGCTTATTTCTCAAGTTTTGTGCACAAATTTGTTTGCTTCCCTGTTCGTGAGCATTTCTCCTTTGCCAAGATAATCCGTCCACCTGACAGTTGTGGCATAGCTGATTAAACAGAATTATCATTACACAGGTGCACCTTGTGATGAGGACAATGAAAGGCCATTCTAAAATGTGCTGTTTTGACACACAACACAATGCCACAGATATCTCAAGTTTTGAGCGAGCATGCAATTGGTATGCTGACTGCAGGAATGTCCACCAGAGCTGTTGCCAGAGACTGGTATGTTCATTCCTCTACCATATGCCGCCTCCAACGTCGTTTTAGAGAATTTGGCAGTACGTCCAACCGGCTTCTCAACCGCAGACCACTTGTATGGTGTTGTGGGCAAGCGGTTTGCTATTGTGAACAGAGTGCCCATGGTGGGGTTATGGGCAGGCATAAGCTACGAACAACAAACACAATTCCGTTTTATCGATGGCAGTTTGAATGCACAGAGATACTGTGATGAGATCCTGAGGGCCCATTCAACCACCGGCATTGCATGTTTCAGCATGATAATGCACAGCCCCATGTCATAAGGATCTGTACACAATTCCTGTAAGCTGAAAATGTCCCTGTTCTTCCATGGCCTGCACACTCACCAGACATTTCACACATTGAGCATGTTTGGGATGCTCTGGATTGACGTGTACGACAGTGTGTTCCAGTTCCTGCCGATATCCAGCAACTTCGCACAACCTTTTTGAAGAGGAGTGGGACAACATTCCACAGGCCAAAATCAACAGCTTTGATCACCTCTGTGAAGGAGATGTTTCATGCTGCATGAGGCAAATGGTGGACACCAGATACTGACTGGTTTCTGATCCACCCACCTACTTTGTTTTTTTTTGGTGACCAACCGATGCATATCTGTGTTCCTAGTCTTGTGACATCCATAGATTAGGACCTAATGAATGTCCTTTTATGAATTGTAACTCACTAAAATCTGTTTAATGTGTGTGTGTGTGTGTACACTGCTCAAAAAAATAAAGGGACCACTTAAACAACACAATGTAACTCCAAGTCAATCACACTTCTGTGAAATCAAACTGTCCACTTAGGAAGCAACACTGATTGACAATAAATGTCACATGCTGTTGTGCAAATGGAATAGACAACAGGTGGAAATTATAGGCAATTAGCAAGACACCCCCAATAAAGGAGTGGTTCTGCAGGTGGTGACCACTTCTCAGTTCCTATGCTTCCTGGCTGATGTTTTGGTCACTTTTGAATGCTGGCGGTGCTTTCACTCTAGTGGTAGCATGAGACGGAGTCTACAACCCACACAAGTGGCTCAGGTAGTGCAGCTCATCCAGGATGGCACATCAATGCGAGCTGTGGCAAGAAGGTTTGCTGTGTCTGTCAGCGTAGTGTCTAGAGCATGGAGGCGCTACCAGGAGACAGGCCAGTACATCAGGAGATGTGGAGGACGCCGTAGGAAGGTAACAACCCAGCAGCAGGACCGCTACCTCCGCCTTTGTGCAAGGAGGAGCAGGAGGAGCACTGCCAGAGCCCTGCAAAATTACCTCCAGCAGGCCACAAATGTGCATGTGTCTGCTCAAACGGTCAGAAATAGACTCCATGAGGGTGGTATGAGGGCCCGACGTCCACAGGTGGGGGTTGTGCTTACAGCCCAACACCTTGCAGGACGTTTGGCATTTGCCAGAGAACACCAAGTTTGGCAAATTCGCCACTGGCGCCCTGTGCTCTTCACAGACGAAAGCAGGTTCACAGTGGAGAACCTTCCGGAGACACCTGAAACCCCACCTCTTTAAGGAATACCTAGGATAGGATAAAGTAATCCTCCCCCCCCCCCCCCCCCCTTTAAAAGATTTAGATGCACTATTGTAAAGTGGCAGTTCCACTGGATGTCATAAGGTGAACGCACCAATTTGTAAGTCGCTCTGGATAAGAGCGTCTGCTAAATGACTTAAATGTAATGTAAATGAGAACATTCTGCTGCCTGCAACATCCTCCAGCATGACCGGTTTGGCGGTGGGTCAGTCATGGTGTGGGGTGGCATTTCTTTGGGGGCCGCACAGCCCTCCATGTGCTCGCCAGAGGTAGCCTGACTGCCATTAGGTACCGAGATGAGATCCTCAGACCCCTTGTGAGACCATATGCTGGTGCGGTTGGTCCTGGGATCCTCCTAATGCAAGACAATGCTAGACCTCCTGTGGCTGGAGTGTGTCAGCAGTTCCTGCAAAAGGAAGGCATTGATGCTATGGACTGGGCCCGCCCGTTCCCCAGACCTGAATCCAATTGATCAGATCTGGGACATCATGTCTCGCTCCATCCACCAACGCCACGTTGCACCACAGACTGTCCAGGAGTTGGCGGATGCTTTAGTCCAGGTCTGGGAGGAGATCCCTCAGGAGACCATCTGCCATCTCATCAGGAGCATGCCCAGGCGTTGTAGGAAAGTTATACGGGCACGTAGAGTTCACACACTACTGAGCCTCATTTTGACTTGTTTTAAGGACATTACATCAAAGTTGGATCAGCCTGTAGTGTGGTTTTGCACTTTAATTTTGAGTGTGACTCCAAATCCAGACCTCCGTGGGTTGATCAATTTGATTTCCATTGATAATTTTTGTGTGATTTTGTTGTCAGCACATTCAACAATGTAAAGAAAAAAATATTTAATAAGAATATTTCATTCATTCAGATCTAGGATGTTATTTTAGTGTTCCCTTTATTTTTTTGAGCAGTATATATATATATATATATATATAATTTAAATTAGAGCGGGAGGGGGAAAGGCAGCTAAAATCATCAAGGTTCCCATCTGCAGAGCACGCAACTCTGCTGTCCCCAGAACTGGATAACTATTAAATAATTCCCATCGCTGACTAATTTTACATTCTTATTAGGCCTGGGCTTCTATATATTGTAGCCTACATTGCTAACAATAGGTACATTGCTAACAATAGGCAATGGAAATAGGCCTACTCTACATGTGTCTTTTCATAAGCTTTACTCAGCTGTATCTTTTGACTTCTCATTAGCTTTTTCCATGTTGATCTTGTTTGCTCAATTTCACTTCTTGTTGCCTGTAATATTTGTCATTCAAAATAAAGCTGTGAGAGAGAATCACCTGTAGACTCTGACTTTTACAATTGTTCCCATTTTGAAAGCTGCAACTTTAGGACATTAAACACTTTATTAGAATAGCTTATTTGAGAATTACTTTTCATAACTAACTTAATGCTTTTGATAGGCTGTTTTTTTAGTAGGATTAGGCTTTTGGCCATTTTGTTCACAACAGCAATGAGGGGTGCATGAATAATTTATTGTATAATAGACTAGGCTTTCAACTGTAAGGTTTGTTCAAACTATCTTTAGATTTTTCAATCTTGCTCTTGTTTGTTCTACCGCTCTCATTATTACCTTAGGCCAATCATGTTTTTATGTTATTCATAAACAACTTAACTTTCTTATAGCCTAGAACTCTGTTAGATAATTCATTGTTTGATCATGAGGTAGCGTGGCGGGACAAAGCCAGCATGCATAAAAAACCGAAGTCATATTCATGTCTAATGGAGAGAAAATACCAAATTTGTCTCTGGCTATATGACCCAGATCTTCCAACATTCAGAGAGGGAGTGGGGGGAGGTTTGACTGGACATTTTGCATGGCTTGGTGTAAATCTTACATCTGTCTACATTGTTCTCTTGCATTCTGTAAATTGTTTAACATCTTGAAATAATAGATTATGCAGTCTATAGCAAAGAAATAGGCCACTTGGCATGGCCCTGCTGTGCGCTGCCCGGTCAGCTCCTTACTGCGTGGTGCTGGTCAAGTTGAAATGGGCTATACATCGTCTGTCACATCACGATGTCGTCGCCATCTTCAATATCCGATACTAACAGAAGATTTCCCAACCCTTTTGAACCACTTTTGATTGACTAGTCAACTAGTCCTGTCTCTCAGGACAGAACCATGTATAGGCTTGGTACGGTTTGGTTTCCCAGCCCACCTTACTGATGCCTGTCCCCTGGCCTTGGCTTAGCCTTTAAGTTCAGCCTTAACATAGCTGCCTGCCATCTCAGTCTGCTTGCATTCTTATCTGATGTAAATCACACCATGTCTATCCCTCTCTTCTCTCTCTGTGTGTGTGTCTGAAAATCCACACTGCCCTGCTATAAAACGCACCGCCACGGTGTTGCGCAAGCCATGGTAACATTAAATGTAAGTGACTGACTGCTTGATTTAACCCAAGTGTCTATATTTAGGGAAAATCCAGAGATAAGGCTTTAATGCTGTGGGTCCTTGTGTTTCAGGATGCTGCCAGTGCCTAGATAAGCGGGTGGCTGGCAGGGAGCTACAGTGTACAACTGCAACCCACCTCTCATCCCCTGCTCCTCTCATGGAAAATGTCAGCACTGGCAGATGAATGTCCAATGCTATGCTATCATGTTACTACTTTGAGTGACTGGCACTAAGTTGCCTCTCCATGGCCAAACTTTTAAAGATGTGGAAAGTGCACAGTGTGCAAATCCAGTGGATTTTACAGGAGAGATGATGCAGTCTTGCAGAGTGTTTAGGAGCTTCTAGAGTTTTAATGTAGCTGTGTTTGGACCACTGTGTGGATCCTCTCCATGCTAATCTACCATAACCTGAACCACCAAACCTCTCTAGGGCAAAGTAGAGAGCCGCTATCTGGCTTCAACTCAGTCTAGACTGGAGCTTTGGCAACAATCCAGCCGAACACACACACACACACACCACAGTTGCCTTGTTACAGTTGCCAACCAAGCCAGCTACCTCAGTAGTGATATGGTGTCATGACCTGTATTCACCTCTCATTCTTCCCTATGTCTTCTGTCAGACCGCAGTGCTTCCCTCTGGGATTTATTTCAGCAACGGTGGCAATGGTTTGGGGGGTGCATGGCTGCTAGGGTTAGTGAATTGCTTGTTAGCGCATTGATATGCTAGCTGTTCTTATAGACTTCAAGTCATTTGAGCTAACGACTATCCATTTAAAAGCTTGTCTCTTTAGAGCCACCGCTGCTAAATTTTAATACTTGGGAAACACTGGACAGCCTACATTGTCAGACACAAAGGACTGTTTTCTCTGATCATGGAGGACCTTTTATCTTGGTTTTACTATGGTCTTTACAACACATTCCATAAGCTTTGATTCGTGATAACAGCTGGGCACGTCCAGCGGCCCAGCAACGAGGGCTTCTCCAAGTATTGTCCCATGGGCCATGGATGTTGTCAGTGGTCCTGTCCTGACAGGCAGTCAGGAAAGGCTTGTTTTCAGAGCTTTACCAAAGTGCTCACTCTGGAGACTTGGGCTACATGAAGTAGTAGAGGGCTGCTTTTGGAAAGTTAGTTCTTCTAGTAAGTGCCTCTTTTGGACAGCAGTCTATAGGCAGGAAAAGATGCCTGATGCCACCTCACATTATTGCTGAGTGGAAGATGCAGTATGCATCGTGTTCATTTGGTGATTAATGCTTGAAAAGAGCTGTTCCACAGTCGCAGGATAATTGATAAGCATGACAAACATGCTGTTTTGGGGGACAGCAACACCACAGCGTTTCAGACGGGTGCCTTTAAAAAATTATTTAAAAATTCACCTCAACTCTCCAGCTGTAAGTGTTTGCCAAAAGGTAGTGAACGAACAAACAGCTGGTGATAGTGTGGAAAGAGGAACTGTCCTGGGAGGAATAGTTTCTCACGCTCCGTCTCCCTCTGTTGGGGGGAATGGGAACTGTGGTCTCATAGTGAATAAAGTTCACTGACTTGGCTGGATGATAAATAGCTTCAAGTTCAGTAATCGAGGTCAGTAGAACCTCGAGGGTCAGCGGTCTCAGTCTTCAATTCCTGTCGTTGACTCCTCTTTGAAATCGCTACAAAACAGACTTTGTTAACGTTAATAGCCAGAGTCAGTCACAAGATCAACCCCGTCGTTCTGCACAGATGTAGAGGCTGAGTTTATAAATAACTGGAGCCTGGTTACGTGTGCCAAAGTAGAGTTTAGAGGATAACTGCAGACCGCTGGAGAGAAAGTGTGTTCGTTCACGCAGGGGTGCGCTTATTTGGTCTGTATCAGAAGAACAACAGCTCTTCAGAGAATGCCCCATGACTAGACAGTGGGATGATAGTGAGTGGACTCGTTTGGAGGATTTCCAATTGAGTCAAATCTGTCCACGGCATGAGAGTGCTACAACATCTGCTTTATGTTTGGTGAGACTGAGCAGAACAGATGGAGCTCCAAATGTAGTTAACAAAGGACAAGGCTGCAGGTCTCTATCAATAACTTGAGAAATGAGTCAATAGCAACATCAATGCTTCCTCACACCTTCCTGTAGCCACCCAGCCCAGGACCTACAAAGTTCAGACTGAAAACATTCAGCAGCTAATAACCTGATGGGTCAAGTTATGTTTTACCTGTTACAAACAAAGCCAAGAAGTCCCGCTTAGAGTTGGGGTGTTTTCTCTTCACTGGATGCATTATGACTAACTTCACCTAAGGACTTAGGTCATCAACCACAGTAGGAGGAATACATCGACTCTTCTATTTTATTTTCTCTATGCACTCTCACTCCATACGCGCACACTACACACTCACTCGCACAGTCACACTGACACTCCAACACACTCGCTAAATTTGCTCACACTCGCATACAGTCATCAAATACACTGATGCTACTCTTTTTATCATATACTGATGCTACTCTTTTTATCATATCCTGATGCGTAGTCACCTTACCCCTATGCATGCATGCATACAGTATCAACCTCTATCACTCCAGTGTCCCTGCACGTTGTAAATATGGTATTGGAACTGAACTTGTATACACTGTAGCTTACTTTCTCAGGCTTTTATTTCTATCTCTTGTGTTTTTGTTCTACTTTATGTATGTATTCATTTTTTTATAGTACTACAGATTGATTACTGCATTGTTGGGAAAGCACGAGCAAGAAAGGCAATTTGCTGTAATTGTGCATGTGACATTAAAAACATGAAACTTGGCTCTTACAATGAACGTGGTTAGTCAGTCTACACTCGTGTCAAAGTCTTATAAAGCAGAAAAGTCTGATTCACAACTTAAGAACAATAGACGGATGTGAGCCATTGCTGTGTGTGCACTATGTGGTGCAGATGGGGACATTGCGTTGGTGTTAAGCACTGTAACTACTCACTCTGGGAGAGCAGCTGAGGCAGAGCACACTCGTTCACTGGCTTCCTGTTTTTTGTATAATCTTGGCTTCCTGTTTCTCACACCTGGGCCATCTGTCCACACACACACACACACACACGTCAGCAGTGAATTCTGTGTTTAATAACAGCCTTTTACTGAATGATAATCAATGCTTCCCTTCAAGTGTTGGTTATTTTTCACATCTCTAATTGTTCACTCTCATTGTGTGATGTTTGAGGGGAAATCCAGGTGTTGTGGCTCCAGAAAGGCCAGATAGAGCCTAAAAATGTCAGTGTGTGAATAGACCTGACCTTTCTATGATGTATCAATGGACTCTATGCTTTTCCTGGAGTGAAGATAAGGGAGGTGATATGTATTAGGATAAGCCAAAAACTCTGCTTGTTGGGAATGTAATTTATTGTAGGGTAGACGTGTGAGCCTGAGGGAAATAAAAAATAAATGAGGGGAAAGGTTAGCTGTGCCTCAGTTAGCCAGACCATTAGCCTCTGCTCCAATCACAGCAAAGGTCCTGCCCCAGCCCACCAGCCAATCCCCTGCCTCAGCCCACTAGCCAATCCCCTGCCTCATGGTTATGCATTCTGACAGCCTTCCCCATGTGACCCAGGTTGGCCAATCGGGCTCCTTCCTAGATGGATGACATCACTAACTAGTCTGTTCCCTCCAGCAGCAGGGCAGAGCTTTATTTTCTGCTCTGAGTGTTTGATGCTAAAATGGAGGCTGGCTCCTCGACTTAGCCTGGGCTATCGCTATCTCTTCTACCCCAGCCCCTAGATGTTGACATGTACTAGAGCTGCCAGTGCGATGGTTCTGGATTCACCCAACTCAAATGGGCCTTTCCAGCCTGTGGCCCTCATGCATTTTAGAGGTGAGCAACGCTAGCTGGCTGGCTTTTTGTGTGTGTGTGTGTGTGTGTGTGTGTGTGTGTGTGTGTGTGTGTGTGTGTGGGGGGGGAGGTGGACAAGAATGTTGTGATTTACCATCTGTAGCTTTTTAGTGTACTTTGGAGATAAACAGTTTTGAAAGTAAAGCCTGCTTTAGGAGACAGGGAAGGGTGTCTTTTATCTTTGTCTACGTAACTGGGGTGTATTTTGAGCAGGAAAAGGTTGTGCGTGTTTGTCCTATGAAAATTACTAGGATCGCTTAGTGAGAGACAGCGATGGGAGGGGGGCTAGTTTTACTGCCTTCTGCCTCTCCCATCCCCCACCAAGACTGCTGACGTCAAAGGAAGTGAGGTCACAGCCGTTTGCATGTGTTTAGTGTTACCCTAAAGCGGCAGTGCCCTTTGGCTATGTTCTGTCTTGCAGTCCTCCCTTCGCAGTGGAAATGGTTTCTTTTTCATACGTCCCCTCGGTGTTACACTAGCTTTTGAAGGGGAAAATTAGTACAACAGTAGCAGACGCAGACTATCGTGTGCGTGACTTTTGAGATGAATAAATTGATTTTGCTTCTGGGTTGACTGTATCAGAACACCGTAGATATCAACATAAATTGTCCCCTGTTAAATGTAGGCCCCACATAAGCGGAGATGAACACTTCAAGTCAGTGTGTGTCTACTGTCATTGCCTCCTGTAATAATCCTGTTTGGTTTCCTTGTTGCAATATGAGTAAATGTTTATAGATACCATACTATGTGCTGATGGGGACACTACACTTATCTCGTTTGATTATGCACATACAGTACCAGTCAAAAGTTTGGATACCTACTCATTCAAGGTTTCTTCTTTACTTTTACTGTTTTCTACATTGTAGAATAATAGCAAAGACCATCAAACTATTTTTATTTTACCTTTATTTTACTAGGCAAGTCAGTTAAGAACAAATTCTTATTTTCAGTGACGGCCTAGGAACAGTGGGTTAACTTCCTGTTCAGGGGCAGAACGACAGATTTTGTACCTTACCTTGTCAGCTCGGGGATTTGAACTTGCAACCTTTCGGTTACTAGTCCAATGCTCTAACCACTAGGCTACCCTGTAACCAAAGTGTTAAAACAAATAAAAATATGAGATTCTTCAAATAGCCACCCTTTGCTTTAATAACAGCTTTGCACACTTGACATTTTCTCATCCATGAGGTTGTCTCCAGGAATGCATTTCAATTAACATGTGTGCCTTGTTAAACTTGTGAAATTTCTTTCAGGGGTGGAATACAGAAGATGTCCCTATTTGGTAAAATACCAAGTCCATATTATGTCAAGAACAGCTCAAATAAGCAAAGAGAAATGTCAGTCCATTACTTTAAGACCTGGTCAGTCAATCTGGAAAATGTCAGACTAAGTTTCTTCAAGTGCGTTCGCAAAAACGATCAAGCGCTCTGATGGAAACTGGTCTCATGAGAACCGCCACATGAAAGGAAGACCCAGAGTTTCCTCTGCTGCAGAGGATTTAGTTCATTATATTTGCCAGCCTGAGGAATTGCAGCCCAAATAAATGCTTCAGACTTCAAGTAACAGACACATCTCAACATCAACTGTTTAGAGGAGATTGCGTGAATCAGGCCTTTGTGGTCGAATTGCTGCAAAGAAACCACTACTAAAGGAGACCAATAAGAAGACTTGCTTGGGCCAAGAATCACAAGCAATGGACATTAGACTGGAAATCTCTTTTGGTCTGATGAGTGCAAATTTGTGATTTTTGGTTCCAACCGCTGTGTCTTTGTGAGACTCAGAGTAGGTGAACGGATATTCTCGGCATGTGTGGTTACAACGGTGCAGCATGGAGGTGTGAGCGTGCTTTGCTGGTGGTACTGTCTGCAATTTATTTAGAATTCAAGGTACACTTAACCACCATGGCTACCACAGCATTCTGCAGCGATACGCCATGCCATCTGGTTTGCGCTTAGTCCCACTATCATTTGTTTTTCAACGGGACAATGACCAACACATCTCCAGGCTGTGTAAGGGCTATTTGACCAAGAAGAAGAGTGATGTAGTGCTGCAGCAGATGACCTGGCTGGCACAATCACGCGACCTCAACCTAATTGAGAGGGTTTGGGTTGAGTTGGACCGCAGAGTGAAGAAAAAGCAACCATCAAGTGCTCAACATATGTGGGAGCTCCTTCAAGAATGTTGGAAAAGCATTCCAGGTGAAGCTGCTTGAGAGAATGCCAAGAGTGCAAACTGTTATCAAGGCAACAGGTGGCTACTTCGAGAATCTAAAATTGAACATTATTTTGATTTGTTTAACCTGTTTTTGGTTGCAACATGATTCCATATGTTATTTCATAGTTTTGATGTCTTCACTATTCTACAATGTAGAATATATTAAAAAAATAAAAACCCTTGAATGAGTAGGTGTCCAGACTTTTGACTAGTACTGTAAATTATGCTAAGACACCTGCGACCTCAATGTCATTACATTTTTTGTGGGGTTAATGCATTAAGCATCAGCACTCGTTCAAATATTCATAGAAGCTAATGGCTACTGGCACTGTTGCGAATAGTTTAGTGAGACACTGCAGCAGTGACACTGCCATTTTGGCTTCGAGGTGGGGACTTGTTACTATACCTAGTCATGAGAAATGCATGTATGCCATTATTTGTCATCTAAATGGTGCAAACATTCAAAGCAGTTTGTTTAGGGAGGGCACTTCACACTTTCATCTTGGCCTAAAGTATTGAGAGTAGGCACTTCTAGCCACACTACGGGCCTGTTGCAGAGACTCAGTTTAAGCTTGTTACTGGAGTTAAACGTTTTTTCAACAGACTTTCCACTGCAAGTGCCTTGGCTGAATCTGGGTCTGTGCAACAACCACCCTTCAGATGTGCTTGTGTTCACTGGGAGTTCTGATGAAGCGGATCCTTGATCTCTTGCCTTTTACATCCGTCAAATGTTCAGATGCTTTCTCTTAAACTGTAAATGCCTGTGGGGGCATAAAGGCCATGTGCCCGTGTCTGTCTGTTAGCTGTGTGTGGCGCCACAGCGCATCCCTTGAATGTTTTAGGCGTGTTGAGAAACCCTAATGCTGTTGTAAGGAGAGCAGGGGTACGGTAGGCATGGAGGATCATAGGACAACCGTGTTAGCGCAACATGTGCCTCAACACACCGGACACCGGCATTTACCGTAGCAGGAGCAGTGTTGGGAAACAGGAGATTGACAGGGACATGTTAGAACAGGGCTGTCAGGTAGTGTGTTTTTACTTTGTGAAAAACATAGGTTTAGGCTTAGTTATGTTATGAAATTTTCCAGTTTGGCCAATCATTAGGGTTGGTGCACTACTCATATTTCATACGCAAATGTATTACATTTTGAGTGAAATGCTAGATTTGCTGTGTTCTATGATCAACAGCCCCCGTCCCAGTTTGCTCAACCTTTTCTTCAGGATTTTCTATGGGGTTGCGTCAGAAAAATGGGTTCTAGTAAAAAAAAGTATCCCGTTCCATAGGGAAACGGGTACCATTTCGGACACAGCCTCTTGGTCATGCTGTGGGAACTGGGAAAATCTGACATTGCCAGGCAGTTTTTTTTTTTTTTCTCTGTGATAAGGTTTTGTGCTTGGTGTGATGTTATTGTTGGATGTTCAGTCTCCCTCCTCCAGTATCTCATGTGTTTTTGTGTTGGGGCTTAGCCTATATCCAGCATATCTGTATACACTCCCCTACATATGTGTTTGGACAGTGATGCTATTCTCTCTTCCAACTTTTAGGAATTGACATCAAATGTTTCATGAGGTGACTGTACAGATTGTCACCTTTTTATTTAACCTCTCTGGGATATGCCAGGGAAAATGCAGAGCGCCAAATTCAAATAAATTACTATAAAAATCAAACTTTCATTAAATCACATGCAAGATAGCAAATTAAAGCTACACTCGTTGTGAATCCAGCCAACATGTCAGATTTCAAAAAGGCTTTTCGGCGAAAGCAAACGAGGCTAACTATCACAAATGGTAATTTTGTTCGATTAATTCCGTCTATATATACACTGCTCAAAAAAATAAAGGGACCACTTAAACAACACAATGTAACTCCAAGTCAATCACACTTCTGTGAAATCAAACTGTCCACTTAGGAAGCAACACTGATTGACAATAAATGTCACATGCTGTTGTGCAAATGGAATGGACAACAGGTGGAAATTATAGGCAATTAGCAAGACACCCCCAATAAAGGAGTGGTTCTGCAGGTGGTGACCACAGACCACTTCTCAGTTCCTATGCTTCCTGGCTGATGTTTTGGTCACTTTTGAATGCTGACGGTGCTTTCACTCTAGTGGTAGCATGAGACGGAGTCTACAACCCACACAAGTGGCTCAGGTAGTGCAGCTCATCCAGGATGGCACATAAATGCGAGCTGTGGCAAGAAGGTTTGCTGTATCTGTCAGCGTAGTGTCTAGAGCATGGAGGCGCTACCAGGAGACAGGCCAGTACATCAGGAGATGTGGAGGACGCCGTAGGAAGATAACAACCCAGCAGCAGGACCGCTACCTCCGCCTTTGTGCAAGGAGGAGCACTGCCAGAGCCCTGCAAAATGACCTCCAGTAGGCCACAAATGTGCATGTGTCTGCTCAAACGGTCAGAAACAGACTCTATGAGGGCCTGACGTCCACAGGCGGGGGTTGTGCTTATAGCCCAACCCGCCCGTTCCCCAGACCTGAATCCAATTGAGCACATCTGGGACATTATGTCTCGCTCCATCCACCAACGCCACATTGCACCACAGACTGTCCAGGAGTTGGCGGATGCTTTAGTCCAGTTCTGGGAGGAGATCCCTCAGGAGACCATCCGCCATCTCATCAGGAGCATGCCCAGGCGTGGTAGGGAGGTCATACAGGCACGTGGAGGCCACACACACTACTGAGCCTCATTTTGACTTGTTTTAAGGACATTACATCAAAGTTGGATCAGCCTGTAGACCTCCATGGGTTGATAAATATGATTTCCATTGATAATTTTAGCGTGATTTTTGTTGTCAGCACATTCAACTATGTAAAGAAAAAAGTATTTAATAAGAATATTTAATTCATTCAGATCTAGGATGTGTTATTTTAGTGTTCCCTTTTTTTGAGCTGTGTGTGTGTGTGTATGTATGTATGTATGTATAATATATATATATCCGAAATGTCCATTTATTTGGCGCCTTTGATCCAGAAAAACACTGGTTCCAACTTGCTCAACGTGACTACAAAATATCTCAAAAGTTACCTGTAAACTTTGCCAAAACATTTCAAACTACTTTTGTAAATTAATGTAAATAATCTATAAAATTAAAGACTGGATGATCTGTGTTCAATACAGGAAGAAAACAAACTGTAGCATGCTTTCTGGTCTCGCGCCTCTATCTAACAGTACACTTCAAATGACCCTTGTTCAAGATGGCTGTACTTCTTCATTACACAATGGAATAACCTCAACCAATTTCCAAAGACTGACTTCCAGTGGAAGTGATAGGACTTGCAAGAAGGTCCCTTAGAAATCTGGATTCCCAATGAAAACGCATTGAAAAGAGTGACCTCAAAAAGAAAGAAAATAATAATATATATATATATATATATATATGAATGGTTTGTCCTCGGTTTCACCTGCTAAATAAGTTCTGTTATACTCAGACATGATTCAAACAGTTTTAGAAACTTCAGTGTTTTCTATCCAAATCTACTAATAATATGTATATCTTATCTTCTGGGGATGAGTAGCAGGCAGTTGAATTTGGGCATGCATTTCATATAATAATTTATATATCTAGTCCCCCATTTTAAAGAAGTCATATGTGTTTGGACAAATTTCACATAAATGCTGACCACACCGCGAGTGTTGCAAAATAAATGTACTCAAGTCAAAAGTTTGGACACCTACTCATTTCAGGGTTTTTAATATATCTTTACTATATTCTACATTGTAGAATAATAGCTGCCCACTGCACTGAGGCTAGGTAACACGGTCACCACCGATAAATCCATGATTATCGAAAACTTCAAGCATTTCTCAACGGCTGGCCATGCCTTCCGCCTGGCTACTCCAACCTCGGCCAACAGCTCCGCCCCCCCGCAGCTACTCGCCCAAGCCTCTCCAGGTTCTCCTTTACCCAAATCCAGATAGCAGATGTTCTGAAAGAGCTGCAAAACCTGGACCCGTACAAATCAGCTGGGCTTGACAATCTGGACCCTCTATTTCTGAAACTATCTGTCGCCATTGTCGCAACCCCTATTACCAGCCTGTTCAACCTCTCTTTCATATCGTCTGAGATCCCCAAGGACTGGAAAGCTGCTGCAGTCATCCCCCTCTTCAAAGGGGGAGACACCCTGGACCCAAACTGCTATAGACCTATATCCATCCTGCCCTGCCTATCTAAGGTCTTCGAAAGCCAAGTCAACAAACAGGTCACTGACCATCTCGAATCCCACCGTACCTTCTCCGCTGTGCAATCTGGTTTCCGAGCCGGTCACGGGTGCACCTCAGCCACGCTCAAGGTACTAAACGATATCATAACCGCCATCGATAAAAGACAGTACTGTGCAGCCGTCTTCATCGACCTTGCCAAGGCTTTCGACTCGGTCAATCACCGTATTCTTATCGGCAGACTCAGTAGCCTCGGTTTTTCGGATGACTGCCTTGCCTGGTTCACCAATTACTTTGCAGACAGAGTTCAGTGTGTCAAATCTGAGGGCATGCTGTCCGGTCCTCGAAGTCTCTATGGGGGTGCCACAGGGTTCAATCCTCGGGCCGACTCTTTTTTTTTTTTTGTATATATCAATGATGTTGCTCTTGCTGCGGGCGATTCCCTGATCCACCTCTACGCAGACGACACCATTCTATATACTTCCGGCCCGTCCTTGGACACTGTGCTATCTAACCTCCAAACAAGCTTCAATGCCATACAACACTCCTTCCATGGCCTCCAACTGCTCTTAAACGCTAGTAAAACCAAATGCATGCTTTTCAACCGATCGCTGCCTGCACCCGCACGCCTGCCCAGCATCACCACCCTGGATGATTCCAACCTTGAATATGTGGACATCTATAAGTACCTAGGTGTCTGGCTAGACTGTAAACTCTCCTTCCAGACTCATATCAAACATCTCCAATCGAAAATCAAATCAAGAGTCTGCTTTCTATTCCGCAACAAAGCCTCCTTCACTCACGCCGCCAAACTTACCCTAGTAAAACTGACTATCCTACCAATCCTCGACTTCGGCGATGTCATCTACAAAATTGCTTCCAACACTCTACTCAGCAAACTGGATGCAGTTTATCACAGTGCCATCCGTTTTGTCACTAAAGCACCTTATACCACCCACCACTGCGACTTGTACGCTCTAGTCGGCTGGCCCTCGCTACATATTTGTCGCCAGACCCACTGGCTCCAGGTCATCTACAAGTCCATGCTAGGTAAAGCTCTGCCTTATCTCAGTTCACTGGTCACGATGGCAACACCCATCCGTAGCACGCGCTCCAGCAGGTGTATCTCACTGATCATCCCTAAAGCCAACACCTAATTTGGCCGCCTTTCGTTCCAGTTCTCTGCTGCCTGTGACTGGAACGAATTGCAAAAATCGCTGAAGTTGGAGACTTTTATCTCCCTCACCAACTTCAAACATCCGCTATCTGAGCAGCTAACCGATCGCTGCAGCTGTACATAGTCTATCGGCAAATAGCCCACCCATTTTTACCTACCTCATCCCCATACTGTATTTATTTACTTTTCTGCTCTTTTGCACACCAATATCTCTACCTGTACATGACCATCTGATCATTTATCACTCCAGTGTTAATCTGCAAAATTGTAATTATTCGCCTACCTCATGCCTTTTGCACACAATGTATATAGACTCCCCTTTTTTTCTACTGTGTTATTGACTTGTTAATTGTTTACTCCATGTGTAACTCTGTTGTCTGCTCACACTGCTATGCTTTATCTTGGTCAGGTCGCAGTTGCAAATGAGAACTTGTTCTCAACTAGCCTACCTGGTTAAATAAAGGTGAAATAAAATAAATTAAAATAGTGAAGACATCAAAACGATGGAATCATGTAGTAACCAAAAAAGTGTTAATCAAATCAAAATATATTTGAGAATTCAAAGTAGTCATTCTCTCAACCAGCTTCACCTCGAATGCTTTTCCAAACCTTTTGACTGGTACTGTACATGTTGTACATGTCAATCATTGCACCCACACTGCTCACATCCGTCTGCGTAGCCAGGCGCTAAAATATAACTTGGTTCTATATGTGAAGCTTGTTGCGCTGAAAGTCCCATCTCCTCATTGGTTTTTAGGAGTATATACCCATGTGGGTGATTGAAAGATGAACGGAGGTCCACACTCCAGTCTAGTTGGTAGTGGTAATGCACCTGAAAGTTGGTTACCAACTGCCATATAAAGTCCAAAAAACAAGAAGCCTGAAGGAAGAGAGATTACTAAAAACTAACTGTTTACTGTTTTATCTGTGGATTAATTGTCGGAGTAGAGGACCTAGTGCATTTCAGGTAAAATAACAACCCAATGTTTATATCCCAGGACAAATTAGCTAGCAATAGCAAGCTAGCTAGCTAAATTGCCATAAATGTGTTTCGACCTGTCCCCAAATTAATATAGTTGGTTCATAATTTGTTTTGTTATTTCAACCTGCGTGTCCTGATCGCGTCTGTTGGGGGTATGCAAAATCAAAATGTGCGCAATGGCGCACGGTCTGTTCAGCATGTTAGTGTACCATATTCCCAGCACGCAATGACTACATCAAGCTTGTGACTCCACAAACTCGTTGGATACATTCGCAGTTTGTTTTAATTCTGTTTTGGGGCATGTTTTGCGCAATAAGTACTGACCTTTAGGTTACTGGCCCAATGCTCTTCACTGCTAGGCTACCTGCCGCCAGGGTCCCTCTAACTTTCTCACTCATCACCATTCACAATTGTCATTGTTATCCGTATTCATGGTAGGAAACACATTCATGCTTACATACAATAAAAATGACTAAAATGACACCATTATTTATCGTTCACTTCCTATTGGACAAAACATAATCTGAAACGCAACCAAAACAAGCTTTAAATGTACCAAACAAGTTTGTAGAGTCACAAGCTTGATAGTCATTGTGTGTAAGGAATATGGGACCAAATAATACACTTTTTACTTCTTTAATAAATACTTTCATACATTTTCAAATGGGGGACTAGATGTATAAAGTGCTTTTGTTTCTAAACAGTAAAGCACTGATGTCTGAAAATTCAGGAGTTTAGAGCCATATTTAAATATTAGTGTCACTGTCCAAATACATAGGTAGTGTAGATGCCTTGATCTCCATTAACTTGTGTGTCAGAACAGGGTTCCATTTTGGATAACTGCATCTTCAAGTCTAAGCTAGCCAGGCATGGTTAGGCTACCCATCATGCGAGTGTAGTTTAGCCAAAAACAACAACTTCCCTGGGTATTGCTATCTGTGGGATTAGAATTGTCATCTGCGGCCATATGTATCAAGTGCTGATCTATCATCGGGGCCCACTGTCCATACATTTGTGATCTAAAAGGTACAACTCATCCTAGAGCAGTGCTCCTGGTCTCTTGCCTGTCTCAGTGGTGATGGTGATGCATAGATGGAAGTAGTCAGATACAGGTGGGTCAGTAAAGCACTAACCTACGCTGACAAGTTGGAAAAAAATGAACGGCAGACGTTTCATAAAGAAACATTTGTCTACTTGAACAGGATAAAAGCAACATTCTGAGTGGTTTACCAGAATGCATCTGTGTCCTCTGCAGATTGGCATGGCTGTGTAGTGTACGAGGCTGCTTTGTTCTAAACCTTGATTTCTGTCCGGCTGTTTTTGTGGTCGGTCATCACGTGCACAGAAGGCTGCTGCTCGGCAATGATGAATGTGCAATAGCTAGCTATCTACATGAGGTGAGCGTTCATCCTGCAAAATGAGACATAACGAGTGGCTATTTGTGAGTTAATGGTTCTGTGGTGGCTGTCACGCTCTGTTCTCCTGGAGCATGTTTGAAAGTGTTTTACATTTTGTATTCATTCAGCAAGCACTGTTGTCAGGAGTGCCTCAGGGTCTGAGACTGCCTACTATTAGAGTATCAATAATTTGCTCATTCCCATTCTGTGCATGTTATTTTACACTTTTTTAGGAAGCTGCTGCCCACCCTCCCCCTCATCACATTTCTTATGTATCTGCTGCTCAACCTCCCCCTTCACGTTTCTCTCTTTACTCACTGTCTTCTGAACCTTCAACCAATTTGATCAACATGATGTAGCCTATGTTTCTGCCTCAAATTTCTGAACAGAAATAAAAACCCAGTGGCTATTTGAATTGACAATCCAAAAATAAATATGTTTTGTAGGGGGATTTAGGCTACAACCTTCTCTGTTGTAACTAAGGATATTGCAGTAGCATAATATCCTTAGTCTACATATTGTTTTGCCACAAAGCAATCTGTTTTAAGCACTAGTGTTGTACTTTAGGGCTGGGAAATGCCAGGGACCTCACGAAACGATATTATCATGATACTTGGGTGTGATGTGTTGCGATGGTGGTTTTTATGTGATTAGCACAGCAAATAACACCACAGAGCTAGTGCGACGGCCACATTGTTTACATCAAAAGTTAGTGGGGTATTTACTGCTGCTCGCTATCAACAAAAGTCTGGTCTCTTTGTACCCCCGTTGAGGCCAATGAGTAGTCACTTTTACTCAACATTCTAATAGTAATAAATACATTTCATGTATGCTACGGGGAGAATAATATTTTGCTTGTGTTTATGAAGGTCTTGGGTAACATAAGGAAAAAATCAATCTAAACTACCATTTTCATCAGTTTGTTACTGTACGCTGTTTGTTGCCGTGTGCTCACTTGTGGAGCGCATGGAACATGTTGAGTTACTTGGCAATGGTAAGTGTTTTGGAAATCTCAGAATATGCTCTTTCTGATACTATATATAAATGTAACCGTTTTACCTGCATGTGATGTTTCGATTGACATGTCCTCTTAACTGCTTGAAATTCTAACATGCGTGTGTTAAATAGACTTAGTGAAAAGTCAAGGATGGTGGGGACATAAATACATTTTAAATGTTAAATTAATATTGGGTCAAAATGAGCCCTTTGGCCTTCATAGTGTTAAAATAAAAACGTACTGTAGTTTTAACTTCTTGGTGACAGGGGGAAGTATTGAGTAGCTTGGCTGAATAAGGTGCCCAGAGTAAACTGCCTGCTACTCTGTCCCTGATGCTAATATATGCATATTATTATTAGTATTGGATAGAAAACACTCGGAAGTTTCTAAAACTGTTTGAATGATGTCTGTGAGGTATAACAGAACTCATATGGCAGGCGAAAACCTGAGAAAAATCACACCAGGAAGTGGGAAATCTGAGATTTGTAGTTTTTCAACTCTTTGCCATTCCAATATACAGTGTAAATGGGGTCATATTGCACTTCCTAAGGCTTCCATTAGATGTCAACAGTCTTTAGAACTTTGTTTGAGGCTTCTACAGTGAAGTGGGGGCGAATGAGAGGGGATTGAGCCAGGTGTCTGGCAGCAGCCTCGATCTCAGTGGCGCGCATTCACATGAGCGGTAGCTCTCGTTCCATTGCTTTTCTACAGACAATGGAATTCTCCGGTTGGAAGATGATTGAAGATTTATGATTAAAAGATTATTGAAAATGTATGATTTAAAAACAGCCTAAAGATTGATTCTATACTTAGTTTGACAAGTTTCTGTGACATGTAATAACTTTTTGTCCAACGTTCGGCTGGACCTGAACGCGTGTTTGGATTTGTTTACCAAACGCCCTAACAAAAGAAGCTATTCGGACATAAATGATGGATATTATCGAACAAAACAAAATTTATTGCGGAACTGCGATTCCTGGGAGTGCATTCTAATGAAGATCATCAAAGGTAAGTGAATATTTATAATGCTATTTCTGACTAATGTTGACTACACAAAATGGCGGATATCTTTTTGGCTGCTTTATCTTTTTGTTTTTGTTGCTTTTTCCGTAACGTGTTTTTGAGCGGTTGCAACAGCGGTTGCATTAAGGAGAAGTATATCTCGAATTCCATGTAAAGTATTTCTGTAAATTGATGTGGCTCTCTGCACAATCACCGCATGTTTTAGAACTACTGAACCTAACGCGCCAATGTAAAAGGAGATTTTTGGTATAAATATGCACTTTAGCGAACAAAACATACATGAAGTCTTATGCGTGTCATCTGATGATCATCAAAGGTTAGTGATTCATTTTATCTCTTTGTGCTTTTTGTGACTCCTCTCTTCGGCTGGAAAAATGACTGGGTTTTTCTGTGACTTGGTGGTGACCTAACATAATCGTTTGTGGAGCTTTCGCTGTAAAGCCTTTTTGAAATCACACTGTGGCTGGAATAACGAGAATTTTATCTTTTAAAATGGTGTAAAATACTTGGATGCTTGAGGAATTTTAATTGAGATTTTTGTTGTTTTGAATTTGGCGCCCTGCACTTTCACTAGCTGTTGGCGAGGTGGGACGCTACCGTCCCTCATAACCTCTCTGGGATAATGAACCGCTAGCTTGCTCTAGTCATGTATTATCGACCACCTTACGAGACCTAGACAGTGGTTTGTTTACAGTAAAGCTAGACTATACAGATGCTAGCACTGACACCTTGTGGTGTTAATTTTGAACTGCACACAAGGATGGTACATAATATTAACTATATTTCAAGCAGCATTTGGCGATTTTTTTTATTTATTTATTTATTTATTTATTTTTTGTATTTTGCAATTAAATCAAATTAACCTTAAAATATTCCTCTCTACACACCCTCACGATTGTGGTATTTGCTAATAATGTCTCCTGTGTGTCACCCCTTAAGGCCTACTTTCATTACGAGGGTAAGGCTAGCTACAGATTTCACACCAAATAATGTGATTTAACCAAAACGGGATTCTCAATGTCAGTGTCCAGTTGCAGGGGTTCCGTTTTTAAATTAGAAAATGCCCCAGTAATTAAATTTGTTTTTGCTCCATGGAGTAATCCAACAATGTATACGCGGTCTCATTGATTGAGACCGGTGGGTCCACCCTAAAGTGCCACATTTCATGACACTCGCCTAGCTCTTACAATGAGAGAATATTTGAAATAGACAAGATGGTGGCGTACACGTTGTTTGATTACTTCATGGGACAAATATGTATTTATTTTAGTAACCGAGCATTTTCTAAGTTAAAATGGGCCCCCTGCAACTGGACATGGACATTGAGACTCCTGTTTCCGTGAATTGAGAACAAAGATAATATCGCCAATACCAGGTTAGTTGAAACATCTGACGTTTTGTGTAGGCAAACCTGTAACTCCCAGTATAATGGATACCAACATTTTGGGGTTAAATCACATTATCTGGATTTAACATCTGTAGCTAGGGTAGGGCTTGCACAAATACATTTCATGACTGCATGTACAGTAGCTGGCGAAGTCAAATCGGTTATTCTTCCACACAGTTAGCCTCATAAAACGAAAAACCCACACACTCATCTTTCCAATATCAGCCTTTTTCTTTTTTTAATTAAGTTACCATCAAATGATTCCTACACACTTTACCTTAGATGTGAGTGCTTTTACTATGTCTAATATCATTTTAAAATGGAGAACTGTTTACATTTAGTTGAGAAATGTATGAGTTTATTAGTCCTGTTTCAGTATAGAAATGACAAGCCACATGCATTGCACATGCCCACAAGGTCAATACTAATCCCATCAGTTAAATTACCATAAAATTCACTATACTGAAGTCAAAGAATGAACACTTTCATATCATGCAAAGACCACCACCTACAGTGTTCGGCCACTTGAATTTTTCCACATTTTGTTAGGTTTGTCTTATTCTTCTGAAGTTAATTAAATAAAGCGATTTCCTCATCTATCTACACACACTACCCCATAATGACAAAGCGAAAACAGGTTTTTGTAATGTTTAGCAAATGTATTACAAATAATAAACACCTTTATTTACGTAAGTATTTAGACCCTAGAAATTGAGCTCGGGTGCTTCCTGTTTCCATTGATCATCCTTGATGTTTCTACAACTTGGCGTCCACCTGTGGTCAATTCAATTTATTGGACATATAATTTGGGAAGGCACACCTGTCTACATAAGGTCCCCACAGTGGATGTCAGAGCAAAAACCAAGCCGTGAGATCAAAGGAATTGTCCGTAGAGCACTGAGACAGGATTGTGTCGAGACGGATCTGGGGAAGGGTACCGGGACATTTCTGCAGCATTGAAGGTCCCCAAGAACACAGTGGGAATGTTTTTCAGGGCAGGGACTGGGAGACTAGTCAGAATCAAGGGAAAGATGAGCGGAGCAAATAGGGAGAGATCCTTGATAAACCTGCTCCAGAGCGCTCAGGACCTTAGACTGGGGCCAAGGTTCACCTTCCAACAGGACAATGATTCTAAGCACCCATCCAAGACCACACAGAAGTGGCTTCGGGACAAGTCTCTGAATGTTCTTCAGTGGCCCAGCCAGAGCCCGGACTTGAACCCGATCAAACATCTCTGGAGAGACCTGGAAATAGCTGTGCAGCAACACTCCCTATCTAATCTGAGGATCTGCAGAGAAGAATGGGAGGAAGTCCCCAATTACAGGTGTGCCAAGCTTGTAGCGTCATACCCAAGAATACGCCAGACTAATCGCTGCCCAAAGTGCTTCAACAAGTACTGAGTAAAGGGGCTGAATACTTATGCAAATGTGATATTTCAGTTTATTTAAATTGCAAAAATTTCTAAACCATTTTTTGCTTTGTCATTGTGGGGTATTTTTTAGATTGATGGGGGAATTATTTATTTGTATTTATTTACAAGAAAAAGGAGGCAGCTCTTGGGAACTGTGGGGAGGATATTTGCCTGGCGGTTGGGAGCTTTGGCCGGTGGCTGATGGTTCGGGTCCTTGTTTTTGACCTTGTGGGAGATCTGTCTACGTGCCCTTGAGCAGGGCGTTGACCCTGGTTGCTTCTGTGTGTCGCTCTGATGTGAGTCTGTTAGATGACTAATGTGGTGTAGTTGTTGAGCGCTTTCACTGCAAGTATGTTTTAAATAATAATAATAAAACATTTAGAAAAACTTACCGTGTGCTTGCTACACGTCATCCTGGCGCCGCCACCTCCTGCGGCTAACGTTACTATCCGTGCAGGCACTGCATCCCGCTGCCATTCTTTGGGAAATCTTAACTTTTTAATTTTGAAAAATAGATTCCTTCCCGGTCGTAAGGACGATCCCACCTGTGAATAATATGGTCAATTGCACAGTTTGACCTTGAAAACAACTAGACTGTTTACACACCAGCAATTCTTTGGGTTCCAGGAATCACTTCTGCTGATCCTCAAAGCAATTAAAAGATGTACAGTTATGCTGCCATATCGTAACCTTAATTGCTGGAAAATAACACTTACTTTGACTGCTTGTCTGCCCCCCTGCTTTGACCATGTTTGCAATGAAAAAATAACATTGCTGCTTCGACTACCTGTCTGTCTTTGTGTTTGATATGCTGCTTTTAGCTTGCCTCCTGAAAAAACATGAAATCACTATATTGGGAAGAAGGGTCCAGGAAAAGTTGGAACCCCAGCCTCCATTTCATTATTTTGCCTATAGCCTGTGCTGCAAATTTGTTTGTTCTGCGTATTTTGTCAAGCAGTGAAAAGGAATTTCCCTCGTGAGGCGACAACGTATGAATCTGACTCTCTCTCCCCCTCCTAGATGTCCCTGCGGCGGAGCAGGAAAAGCTGTTTGTCCAGAAGCTGCGTCAGTGCTGTGTCCTCTTTGACTTTTTGTCGGATCCTCTGAGTGACCTGAAATGGAAGGAGGTGAAGCGGGCTGCGCTCAGCGAGATGGTGGAGTACATCACCCACAACAGGAACGTCATCACAGAGCCCATCTACCCAGAGGTGGTGCACGTGGTCAGTAGACACACAGTGGACAAGGCCTTGTCTCATGCACTTACAAATGCCTATCTTGCCGTTTCCCTTCCATGCTGATTGTGTGGTGAACATAGGACTAGTCACAACGACATTGATTCTGTCCTCATAAACTTGCTATTAATGGCCACCAGAGACAACCCAGTGTTCCCCTAGAGGTCTTGTCCTGGGTCAGGTGTAGGTAGACCTAATAAGCCCCTCATACAAACAAATATTTTGTTCATGGTTCTGTCTCTGGCTTTATTGACGTCATAACCTCAATCACAAAAGCTATAAACCATTTCAATCAATTCAACTGTCAGAAGCTATTATAAAAATAAATGGTTGAGGTTGCCTGTTGCAGGTTATTTCAGTTCTATTTAGATCTTGTATTTTGGTTCCTGAGGCGTAGGGAATGGGACGTGCCTATCAGATGAACTATGTGAACCCAGGGTATGACAAAATACAATTGCTTTAAGGCATCTGCATGCTTCCCAGCCCAAACAGTTCAGAAGAGTGCGTTCATATATTATGGTGACGTTTTGGACTTCGGTGAAGTTTGGTGCTGACATCCTACTCCCTTTCGTCGGTGATTGGTCAACAGTAGGGATTCTTCAGTCTTTGTCATTCAACGAGAGACGACCTCGTTCTCATGCACATTTTTTCATTGAGAAATACTGCACCATGTAACATTAGTCAGATGTAAAAATGTGTGATTTTAAGATCTAAATGGCAAAAACGTCAATGATTGACAGATTTCTTGAGTTGTCATAGATTAATAATGACTATTTTAATGAAGTGTACACTGGCTTCGGTCTCTCAGAAAGGACAAACAGTACTTGCTGCTTTTTTTCTAGTTTCTCAAGCCAAGGTCTTTTTAAGGGAGTATGTGAGCACACTCGTTCGGTTTGCCTAGCCAACTTCGGCTAGCCGCCAGCTGAATTGAAGCATACTGAAGCCTTTACACTCACTGGACTTAAATCTTATCGGTTAGCTCTAGGCCTCTTATCTACCAGTATTAACTTGCTAGCTGTTATCAGCCAAGGGCTACTACTGTGGCCTGAATCTGTTTGGTGTTAATTGGTGTTTGTCATCATGGGTTCACCTACCTCTAACAGATATAGCTTCCTCGTTGTCCCTTCAGTTCAGCCCTGGTTAGCAGGCCAGGCCGCCTACTACCTGTAGCTGAGTGAATGAAATACTGAGTCTGTGGGGTAGTCTAAATGTAAATGAGTCCAGTGTGGACATGGCTGCAGATGTTAAGTGCTGCCTGTGTGCCTGTCAGCCAGCCAGGTCTGAATTAAAGCCTTTGATGTTTATCAAAGCAGGCCTCAATGCTACGCAGGAAACCGAGGATGATCGAGGTGCAAATTTTCCTGATCCTGTCTCTATTTGATCAGTGCAGCAGAAAATGCAAGGCTGCTGCCAAATCGGCATAACAATGTTCTTGGTTTACTTTAGTTCTCCCCTTCTTGCCCCTTCACTTTGAAGTGTTCACTGCTTTTAACATCAAAGTATGGAGAGAGATGGACGAAGTGCACTGTAAAAGGTGTTCTTTATGGTTATAATAGGCCACAATGGACAGCTCTTTGATAAGTGCGCTATTGTTAGACGTATCCGCTTCAGATTGGTAAAGCACTCCCTGTTCATGTGCCTTGGTGGTCCATTAGACTGACAGTGACACACTCGGAAAATAAAATGGGTTCTCAGAACGTAAACATTGACAAGTGAGTGCACGCTAAGCTCAGGCCTGCAAGGGGTGTGGCGGGATATAGTGTTCTCTGAGGGGTGGGAAAAGGCTGTGAGATAAAGAGAAGCCTGCGTCTACTCTGACAGACGGAGTGATGAGGGATGTCTGCTGCTTATTCGTTATGGGAGATTGAGAGACTGGTGAAAAGAAAGCAACTATCTAGGCTACTTGTTTTTTTTTGACGAGCTGGAGAGCGAGAGGCCAGGTAAATGTCATCTTGACGGTCGTGTCATTTCTTCCTCCTCTGTCTAGTCTGCAGCAGTAGTGGTTTGTGCTTCATCTTTTGGCTGCGTTGACAGAAAATGTTTTGAAATCTAAAAATGAGCACATAAATGAACAGGCTGATGGGTGAAGAGGTCCGATGAAAGTCTGTACCGTTATCTTCTATTTAGTTTGATACACATTAATCAAAATGTCCGTTTTCACGTTTGTGTGCCGGCGCTAATCTTTGACCCCTCTCATGATAATTTTTTTCAATAGCTCTAATGTGTGGCGTTTTGTGTAGTGACTTGTCTGTCTCTGTCCTTCAGTTTGCAGTGAACATGTTCAGGACGTTGCCTCCATCGTCCAACCCCACAGGGGCGGAGTTTGACCCGGAGGAGGATGAGCCCACGCTAGAGGCAGCGTGGCCACACCTACAGGTACACACACACACACACACACACGCACGTGAATAAACACACACTGTTTCACACCAGTGATGTGTACACCTCTGCTCCTCTTTCTCCAGCTCGTCTACGAGTTCTTCCTCCGGTTTCTAGAGTCTCCAGACTTTCAACCAAATGTAGCCAAGAAGTATATCGACCAGAAATTTGTAATGCAGGTAAGCACGGGTCCTTTCTCACTGGAAGTAAAGCAACATGGGATGTGATGTTGTCTGTGTGTGTTGTGAACAGGTGTTGTAAGGTCACTGTGTTGTCGCCACAGCTATTGGACCTGTTTGACAGTGAAGACCCCAGGGAAAGGGACTTTCTAAAGACCACTCTGCATCGCATCTATGGCAAGTTCCTGGGCCTGAGAGCGTACATCAGGAAACAGATAAATAACATATTTTATAGGTGAGTAAATAGCCCTAATACAGCACTGTGAGATTAGTTATATGTTGGCAATGTTTTTAAATGATCATTAATTTCACTAGTCTGTTTCGCTTGGGTCTTTGGTAATTTTAATTGATAGAACTGTCATTTCTTTGCAGCTTCATTTATGAAACGGAACATCATAATGGAATAGCAGAGTTATTGGAAATATTAGGAAGGTATGTCAATTTGTAATTATTTCAAATAGTTTTTGTGCCTACGTTGTTTTGCCAATCTCCCCGTATTAGATTAGCTGATCACAACCCTTTTGTCTTTCTGTTTGCAGCATAATCAATGGGTTTGCCTTACCATTGAAAGAGGAGCACAAGATATTCCTGTTGAAGGTGTTGCTGCCTTTACACAAAGTCAAGTCCCTTAGTGTCTATCACCCGCAGGTATAGCATCTAGAGCCATTACTGTTAAAGAAGCCTTAGGCCTACTTTAGAACAAAACCTTTTGATATAGGCCTACGGTGTTATAGGTTGGAATACATGTTCATTCCAGTTCTAGTCAGCGTTGTTAACATGATAGTTGTAGTTAATATGCTCTTTTGTGTCTGTCTCTTTCTAGCTGGCGTACTGTGTGGTGCAGTTTCTAGAGAAGGACAGCACCCTCACGGAACCGGTAAGACCTCTTCCAGTTCGCTGGGCAAGAATCACCAGTCCCAGTACACTGTTTGAGATTAGTACATTGCTCCAATGCTGGTTCAGTTATCATGTGTAAATCATCTCCATAGGCAGTGATGGCTCTGTTAAAGTACTGGCCAAAGACCAACAGCTCTGTGTGTGACTAGTTAGTGCAGTGTTAAAGTATGGCTCTACTCTTCTCACCTACAGACAGTGATGGCTCTGTTGAAGTACTGGCCAAAGACCCACAGTCCAAAGGAGGTGATGTTCCTCAACGAGCTGGAGGAGATGTTGGACGTCATCGAACCCTCTGAGTTTGTCAAGGTCATGGAGCCCCTCTTCAGACAGCTGGCCAAGTGTGTGTCCAGCCCACACTTCCAGGTGTGTTATGTTGTTTGCTCAAGTGTTGTGCGTTGCGTGCGTGTGTTAGTGGTTATGTGTGCTAAGACGTTACCTGACCAAGGATTCCTCATGTGTCAGGTGGCAGAGAGAGCGCTGTACTACTGGAACAACGAGTACATCATGAGTCTGATCAGTGACAATGCCGCCAGAATCCTCCCTATCATGTTCCCCTCGCTTTACCGCAACTCCAAGACCCACTGGAACAAGTGAGTCACTCGGCTAACAACTAACTACCACTATGGAGCTTGCCTCTCTTTTTGCCTATTGGTTTTCCGCCCTATTATAAGGAAGTTAACAACCGTATGTTTTATTGTTATGCATTCCTGGGTTCATACGAATTTGTGTGTGCGTGTCTCTCTGCATGTCTGTGTGTACAGGACGATCCACGGTCTGATCTACAACGCCCTGAAGCTCTTCATGGAGATGAACCAGAAGCTATTCGACGACTGCACACAGCAGTTCCGAGCAGAGAAGAACAAGTAAGAAGCCTTAAACTTACAACATCCACCCACGTGTTGCCCATGACTTTGAAATGACTGTTCCCCTGTCGTCGTGTGTGTGCGCAGAGAGAAGGCCAAGTGGAAAGAGCGAGAAGAAGCGTGGGTGAAGATCGAGAATCTGGCCAAGTCCAATCCTCAGGTGAGCATGCATCGTCACTATTCGTCTCTGTGCGGGCATGTTACTCCAGCCCCGGTGTCTCTTCCCCTCTCAACCCAGTAGTACTGCGCCTAGTCCCTCATCTCAGGACAGAACAGCCCAGGCAGCAACAGATAAATGGATGTACGCTATGGCTGTACTCTGTGTATTGCTCAGAGCCCAACAACCACTTAGCAGAACTGGACACACAGCCATCATATATTTTGACCAAATTATCTAAAAAGGTATATTTATTATCTTTGGTTCTGGGAGTCCTTCACCTCTTTCTCTTGCTGGTTTTACTTCCTGGTGTCTCATTATAATCCTCCCCCCTTTCACTCTCCCATGTTTAGTTCCTGGTGTACGTGGACCAGTCAGGCCTGGGTAGTCCCATGGAGACAGACGGACCAATGATAGAGGACTTCAACATGCTGAAGAAGACTATAGAGGAAGAGGCCACACAGGTACTTTGGGTGTGGGACTGTGTGTTCCTTTCCTGCTGACCACCTCCATGCTGTCGTGTGTTCACGTGAACGTCCAGAGCAGTGTCCTCTTCACTGTGTGAAATGTAGCACCAGTGTGACATTAGTAGAACTAATCTTGTGGATCCTCTCGCACCTTGTTGCAGTTTTTAAATATGTGGAGAGACAGACGTGTGTTTGAACAGGAGCAGGGTAGCATGGGCCCTGGTCAAAAGTAGTTCACTACGTGGGGAATAGTGTGCAATTTGGGATGTAGTCTAGGTTGTAGGTGAAGAACAGGTTCAGGGAGAGGGCTGAGTGCCGCACTTATTGACAGGATCAGATATAGGCAGGCTCACATTTTAAAGGCAGTGGAGAGCTTACATGAATTAATTAAACACCGTACTCTAGTGTACACCCTACAGCAGTTGTTTTCAACCTGTGGTCCGCAGGGGTACTGCAAGTGGTATACAAATGATTGTATAAAAAAATAATAATAAAGTTTTTTTTTCCCAAAAACATGTTTGGAGTATTAATAGTATTATAAGCTTTTTTACATATCACATATTTGTTTATTATAATAATAATAAGCCTTTAATTTGTTACATTCACCGCAAATATTTACAAAATATGACTGCCAAGATATTTTATGTAAAAAAATATATACATGTTTGACTCGTCGAATGATTGTCCTCGAGAGCTTTTGACAGTGATTTGGTGGTCCCTGGAAAAGGCTGAGAACCGCTGTCCTACAATGCACAGCATAGTGTACACTTCCTACTAGACTACTACATGTCTAGGAGGGTTTAGTGATCACTGATGGATTGGGCTGAGTTAGCGATACAGTATGAGTCACTTTGAGTTGAGATCTCGTCAAGACGTGATGGACCTAGTGAAACTTGTTATTTGAATTTTGGCGGCACTGAAGAGTATTAAGGACTAGAGAACGTTTGTTTTGAGGGGGTGAACTCACTCTGTGTAACTGTTCCTTTGTCTCTTGGTGCAGAGGAGCCAGTATGGGTGTGTGACCAGTCCAATGCTTTGATTACACCAGGCACCATCTCTAACGATAAACTGCTGGACATAATTTGTTTTTCAATGGGGGGAGGAGACGAGGATACATTCAGCAACTTAGCGGTCGACGACTATGAGTCCCATGTTTATGCAAATTAGCAGCAACCAATAACCAATCGGGGGAGGGTCTAGTTAGCTAGCTTCGGCACTGTGCTGGATAGGCCAACAGCCAACGTGAAGTTGTGCATGCTATTTGGAAAATGCACCCAAAAATGAGAGTGCTTGGCAATTTCTTACTATTTTGGAGCTTTTGGTGTAACTGGACTATGCTTATCTGTTCTCTCTCTGTTCCTGCCTGTCCCTGATAGCTCCAGAGGAACGAGCGTAAGGAGCGTCCGCTGGTCAGGAGGAAGTCTGAGCTGCCTCAAGACATTTCCACCGTCAATGCCCTGGAGACACACCGGAGGGCCGAGGACATGGTAACACCACACGACGGCCACTAGAGACCACACACAGTACAGTCCGATTCACACTGACAGTCCGATACGGACGGAAGGACACGACAGACGGACCAGCACAGAAGAGAAGAGAACAGAATGACCTGGCTGAAAAAATCTGGAGCTCAAATCAAATCAGCACAACTCTACTTAGCCCAGTCCAACTATGACAGTTGATCCCCAGTCCACTCCAGCCCTGCGCAACAGATGTCAATGGCACAGGACGTTATGGCATGACCAAACATGACATCGTTTCCCTCGCCCCACCTCCCTATCCCTCTGTTCTGCTCTCACTGTCTTGTAAAAGCGCTCTAGGGTGCAGTGGTGCCCCCTTCTGGTAATTTCTCTCAGGTTTTCTTTTCTTGTTTTTATTTGTTGGTTTGTTTCTGTTCTTTTTCTCTCATTAATGATGTCATGTGCTTTGGAAATCCGACTGGCGAATAGACATGTATTATAGGCACATGCTGTACGTAATGGGCGAAGGAAGAAGCAGCTTGGTTGAAGACCACTTTTTATTTTCTTCCCATCTATCTCTACTTGAGCATAGAAAGGAAAGCGCCGTACTTCTTCCTCAGAGCCCCATTACAGCTGCTTTTGCCATGAGCTTTACCCTTCTCTCTCTGTGTGCATTTTTCTTTGTTCTGCTATGATTGGATAGGAGGAGAAGCAATGGGGACAGACGGCGGACTGTCTGTTGGTCAACAGACGTTGTAATGGAGTTGTGGGGATTTAAATGTGCTGGCCTGAGGAAGGTTGAGGCTGAGGGACAGGAAGGGGTTCTTCTGTCCTCGACTGGATATCTGCTGGTCTGTACAAACATAGTTTGGTGCCAACTTCACTTTTTTTTTTTTTATCTGAATGATATTTTAGGCAATAAGTTGACCCACGTTGCAGTGTGTTTGGGTTGTTCACACAATGGTCAATGGTTTTCTGGATCCATTGGAGTTTACTGTCCATGTAAAAACAAAAGACACAGACTCCGTCTGTGTACTTCACAATCCCCATCAGTCTTTCAGTCCTCATTAATATTGATCAATGTTATCCAACTCCTGTCATGTTATTGATGTGAAAACTCCAAGGTCTAATTTTATAGTTCAGTGTTTACAGACTCCCATTTTGAGTTTTAGTGTGTGAGAGTGGGACAAGAGGAACTGAACTGGGCTACACACAGAGGAATACTCATCGCTGGTTTTTCTACTCTTCATAACCAAAACTCCTTTCTTTCTGATGTTGCTGTTATGTGTTAGCAAGTAGTAGGCTAGTTCAGTCATAAAGACCATTCTGTCTGGAGAAACCGAGTCGAATTTGAACACAAGCCTTTCTTTTCATAGTGCCTTTATTGTACATGGGGGACATCGGCTTAACTGGGAAAAAATAGAAGACTAACGTTATTTGAAGGCCAAACCATGTTAAATTCATCATTAGCTTCCTAACAGACCAGAGAGAGAGAGACACGTCGAAACACACTGCCCCAGAGTATTGTTAAATCTACAAAGCTGATGATGGTCAAGCTAGAGAGGAGTGGAGTAGCCCCAATGACTTAACATGGAAGGAAGGACTTCCTGATTTTTAAAACATGAACAATAAAAATATCCAAAATGAGTCAGTCATGCTGTGTGGTCTGCTCGGTTCTGTCAGTCCCTCTGTGTGCCCGATGAATAACGTGTATAGAAGGATGCTTCCCAATTAACCTCTAATTCCCCGTTCCATTTAGGATCTATCCCAAATGGCAACTTATTCCCCTAGAGCCCTATAGACCTTGATCAAAAGTAGTGCACTATATAGGAAATAGTGTGCTATTTGAGATTCTATCAAGAGTATTGATGTCTGTTGCAGTACCATTGTTTGCACCCCCAGACAGACAAGAACTCTGGCTGTATCCCTGTAGAGAAGCTCACCATCCAGGTGGTGCTGCTGTGTATGTTTGTGTGTGTGAGACTGCTTCGGGATGCTTGCAGGGTCTATTCCTTTGCCTGCGAATTCTATTATTTGCCTGTTCAAATTGAATGTGCAAATGGTAGATTTACTGCCATGATCACGTTTTGTGGTTTCTTTTTTTAAGAAATAACATTCACCCATATATGCCATCCCCTTCCACTCCCAACTATTTTGCTGTACAATTACTAAAAGGAAGTCTAGAGTGCTTTATAGATGGCACAAACAACTGGATGGCTCCAGGGTTGTGGTCAATTCACTTACAATTTCATAAATTAAGGAAGTAAACTTAAATTCCAATTCATTGCTTCTCAAAGAAGAGAATTGGCTCTTCAGTTGACTTCCTGAATTGACAAAGTAGAATGGTTCCCAACCCTGTCTGTTCCAATGTCCTGAGAACCGAGGACTTCACTTTGGTGATATCAAATGGCTTTAATATTATAGTTTCGTTGGAGCCCTCTTTATATTTTACATAAAGCACTTTTTTTTTTTTTTAAATAATAATACTGCAAGTGTCCTTTTGGTAGACATCCTGTACTAAATGGCTTAATCTACTATTGTACATATAATGTACTTTTATTTGATCTGTATATTATTAAATGGTAGATGCCCCTGTGTACATACAGGAAACAAAGGTTATTAGCTACTGCAGACAGTTTGGATGTGGCACAGACTACAATATGTGACTATTTTGCATTTAGAGCAGTTAAGAATTTGAATTATAATATTTTTTTATCGCTTTGTAATTAAACAATTTGTTTTACAGCATTTAAAAAATGTGAAGTGATCCCATATTAGCATTTTGTGAGCGTTTTTATAAATAAAAAAAACAGCTGTGTACATCAACATATATGGTAAATAAAGAATGTGTTTTTTATATTTTCATCCAAGAACAGCTATTGAGTGCATTCATGATTTGCCTCATTCCTCCTTGACTAGCCTTGGAACCCCATGAGACGAGATCAGAAAGGATGGCCACGGGAGACTACTCCTTGATGGATTGCATCTCCTATCCCTCTTATTTAGTTCGGTATCCGTGGACACAGATCACTTATCAAGGTTTCAGTCTCAAATCTCCATCACTCAAAATCTGGAGATGACCTTTTTAATACATCTCTACACCACAGCACATCAACCCTGAGAGAATATTTACAAATCAAACACCAGACCTGTTTGTATTGGCTCTACCAAGCCTACCATTTAGAATGAGCCCATGGGTACGATTTTAGCCTGCAGTCATGATGTGTTGTATGAGGCATTTCATTTAACCTTTATTTAGGTAGGCATAGTCAGTTGAGAACAGATTCTTATATACAATGATGGCCTGGCAAAAGTCCTCTTGCGGGCACTGGATGGGATTAAAAATGTATTTAAAAAAAATTAAAATAACAAAACATCAAGTGAGACGACACTACATAGAGACCTAAAATGACAACATAGCATGGCAGCAACAGTTATTAGTATTTGACACCCCTAGTGTCTTATAATCAAATGCTTAGGCTTGTATTCTATACTGGTAGGAGGATATTGGAATGTAGGCAATTATTCTCACTTTCTTACACCACCTGCAATTTCCGATGCAAGCAAGCATTTTCCTAGTTTTGAAACGGGGCCCAGGATCAAGCTGCTAGACTAGAGATTCCTACTGTAACTCTGCTACCATCTTGTGGTTTAAAACGGTCACTTTAATACTGAGCTCCGGAAAACAAATACTTAAGCTTTCGATCAAAGGGAACTCACTGAACCAGTGACATTCTGAAGCGATTTGCTAGTCTGCCATTTGGTGTACTAGACAAGGGGCCAGTTGCATAAAACTGATTCAGTGGAGCAGACAGGGAAGGCCTTGTTATTGTTTTGACATACTAGACTAATTTCAGTTAGCCTGTTGCGTAAATGGGATGACCTATTGACTGTTGGAGGGCTTAGTCAAAGTCTGGGGGCTACACAACTGAATCAGACCTGGGTACAATCAAATACTTTTGAGATTAGTCCAGATTAAAGAGTTCACTCACATTGGGTAAGAGGTCTCTGTTCACCAGATTATGTATGATGTGGTCAAACAGGCTCCCTTCCATTGTCCATAGCATACCACTTATTGTGAATTTGATACACAGTGAACAATGGACGTTTGTCACCCAGCCCAGGATTTGTACCGGCGACCTTATCCCTACAGGTCTGCCTCCTTAGCCTTTGGGCTAGTGAACCTCAGAGCACCAATTCATAACCTTGAGGCAAAAGCTCTACCTCTTAGCTGTTATCGACCAATATAACCTCATAGATGAGGTAAGTGTAGGCTATTTCTGTGCTGTGTTGTCCCTGTACACTCTCAGTAGTGGTGCAGTGAGACAATTGGCTACACGGTGCCAGCTCCGGACTTAATTGGTTGTTCTAGGGTCATGCAGTTCCCCAGCCCCTTAGAGAGCAGACGGGGCTGACTGTGGAGTGGGGGACGCTACCCCTACGCACACTGTGTCTAGCACATCTGCTGAGCCCTGCTCTGCTCCCACACCATCCAGCCATCCAACAGACCAACACACTCAGCCACTCAGGGAATCATGTCTATAATTATTATGCTCACTCAAACCCATGATTATTATCAGGATGATAATGGTTGTGATTGACACAGTCATTTTTGTTTTCTGGCCTCTGTATTGTGGAGGTGATGACTCGTGCGTGTATGTCCGTAGAGCCGTCCTCTATAGACAGTGTGGATCACTCCCAGTAAGAACAACATTAGGCATAGGCGAACAAATCATTTTAGGTTAGCAGGGAAAAAGGAATCGGTGGTCAACTTCTGAGAACTATTCATCTGTGTCATAATCATTCATTTACGTAAGTGAATAGTGTCCCCGTTTTGACCCTTATTGGAGGTGTTTATTATGAACAAATCATTTGCTTTATCATCGACACATTGCTTCCCATTTATCCCAAAACATATGTTCTCTGGGGAATCTGAGATGTTGAAAATAACTAAATAAACTGGTTGTCTAATGGTTCTCTCTCTCTCCCCCCTGTGGTTACCCTCCCTCTATCCTCTCTCGCTCTCTCCCCCTGTAGGTACCCTCCCTCTTTCTCCCTCGCTCTCTCTATCTTTCTTCATCTCTGTCTCTCAGACGAGGTCGTTTAAGATGCTGAATGTTTTTGCCGACAGCTGTAGCGTTTTGTTTAGGATACCAGAGATTTTCAAAAAGGATCATGTACTAGTTATGTGCCTGTCCTCCTGTATACCTCCCTCCACCTCCTGTGTTAGATCTTACGGCTGCGGTGCTATCCCAGGTCTCTGTATATAAAGACATTTTGTCACGACGGGATGGTGTCAGCTCCTATTGCCATGGAAACATGACTTGGAACTTTTAAGCGTCGACTCCATTGTGATTGCGTTCAATAATACACTGCTCAAAAGAATAAAGGGAACACTTAAACAACACAACGTAACTCCAAGTCAATCACACTTCTGTGAAATCAAACTGTCCACTTAGGAAGCAACACTGATTGACAATAAATTTCACATGCTGTTGTGCAAATGGAATAGACAACAGGTGGAAATTATAGGAAATTAGCAAGACACCCCCAATAAAGGAGTGGTTCTGCAGGTGGGGACCACAGACCACTTCTCAGTTCTTATGCTTCCTGGCTGATGTTTTGGTCACTTTTGAATGCTGGCGGTGCTTTCACTCTAGTGGTAGCATGAGACGGAGTCTACAACCCACACAAGTGGCTAGGTAGTGCAGCTCATCCAGGATGGACCATCAGTGCGAGCTGTGGCAAGAAAGTTTGCTGTGTCTGTCAGCTTAGTGTCCAGAGCATGGAGGCGCTACCAGGAGACAGGCCAGTACATCAGGAGACAGGCCAGTACATCAGGAGACGTGGAGGAGGTCGTAGGAGGGCAACAACCCAGCAACAGGACCGCTACCTCCGCCTTTGTGCAAGGAGGAGCAGGAGGAGCACCGCCAGAGCCCTGCAATATGACCTCCAGCAGGCCACAAATGTGCATGTGTCTGCTCAAACGGTCAGAAACAGACTCCATGAGAGTGGTATGAGGGCCCGACGTCCACAGGTGGGGGTTGTGCGTACAGCCCAACACTGTGCAGGACATTTGGCATTTGCCAGAGAACACCAAGATTGGCAAATTCGCCACTGGCGCCCTGTGCACTTCACAGATTCAGGTTCACACTGGGCACATGTGACAGATGTGACAGTCTGGAGACGCAGTGGAGAACGTTCTGCTGCCTGCAACATCCTCCAGCATGATCGGTTTGGCGGTGGGTCAGTCATGGTGTGGGGTGGCATTTCTTTGGGGGAGGCGCACAGCCCTCCATGTGCTCGCCAGAGGTAGCCTGACTGCCATTAGGCACCGACATGAGATCCTCAGACCCCTTGTGAGACCATATGCTGGTGCGGTTGGCCCTGGGTTCCTCCTAATGCAAGACAATGCTAGACCTCATGTGGCTGGAGTGTGTCAGCAGTTCCTGCAAGAGGAAGGCATTGATGCTATGGACTAGCCCGCCCGTTCCCCAGACCTGAATCCAATTGAGCACATCTGGGACATCATGTCTCGCTCCATCCACCAACGCCACGTTGAACCACAGACTGTCCAGGAGTTGGCGGATGCTTTAGTCCAGGTCTGGGAGGAGATCCCTCAGGAGACCATCCGCCACCTCATCAGGAGCATGCCCAGGCGTTGTAGGGAGGTCATACAGGCATGTGGAGGCCACACACACTACTGAGCCTCATTTTGACTTGTTTTAAGGACATTACATCAAAGTTGGATCAGCCTGTAGTGTGGTTTTCCACTTTAATTTTGAGTGTGACTCCAAATCCAGACCTCCATGGGTTGATAAATTTGATTTCCATTGATAATTTTTGTGTGATTTTGTTGTCAGCACATTCAACTATGTAAAGAAAAAAGTATTTAATAAGAATATTTCATTCATTCAGATCTAGGATGTGTTATTTTAGTGTTCCCTTTATTTTTTTGAGCAGTGTATTTTAGGAAGAGCATTCGACAATGAGCATTACTTTCGTTGCAATTGCTGTGTGTGTGGTGTGTGTGTGTGTGTGTTACTCCCCCGCATCTCCATGACTCAGCACCCCTCTCCAGCAGCCTGTGGATGAATGGGATAGGGAAGGGGGATGGAGGGGGCCAGCTACCAAGGAAGGAGCTACTGAGAATCAGGAAACGGACTCACACTGCCCTGAAGGTCTGGAACGGCTGTGATATGACTCCCTCTTGTTTAATTCTCTGTCTTCAGCTGTGCTGCTTCTTAGAGAGCGATGTGTTTGTTTTCCCTGACTTACTTCCTGTCTGTTCCCTCAGTCATCATGGGACCATGCGATCCATTCACTAAGTCATCCACCACCAAAGCAGCTCTCTCTGTCGTCAGCACACTGACTGGAGTGGTGTGGCATGGAGCAGGGAGGGTGAGAGATGGGCACACAGAAGGAAGGAAAGGGGGGGAGGAAGAGAGGGATGGAAAAGGAAAGAATAAGAAGGAGATCAAGTGAGGGAAAGGCGTACGCCTAGTCAGTTGAACAACTGAATACATTCAACTGAAATGTGTCTTCCACATTTAACCCAACCCCTCTGAATCTGAGAGGTGTGGAGGGCTGCCTTAATCAACATGCACGTCTTCGAGAGGGGAACAGTTATGACACTGACAGGGGCGTGAATGGATCTACTCGGAGAGGAAGTGGGAGGTGGAGTGGTAGAGCAATAGAAAGATATAAGGAGAGGGAGAGTGTAAATGAGTGGCTTAATTAAGGGGCATATCTAGTTTAGGATTTGCTACCTGTGGTGCTCTTGCTTTAATAATAACCATCCTTACTGGTGCAGGAGCAAGGTCCTGTGTGTCTCTCAGCTGAGGGGTTATATTTGTAGCCTCCACTTCATGAAACACACTTTTAATTGACCCGGAAGAAAACAATGAAAAGAAAGAGGGAGCGAGGTGGAGTGAATGAGAGAGAGTGAGCGGCAGCATCGACTTAATATGAGCTTCAACAGAGTGGGTGGATTCGAGCCGAGCCAACGTCCCTCTCTCACCCTGTCCGAGGCCACAACAGGACAGCAACCTCGAGACTGGCTTTTGGTCCAGTCTACATGTAGATAACCATTACACAAGATGTCTGCTGAAGCCTCTAAAGTCAGTCACACCTTTATCATAGCTTCTGTCTCCTTTGTCTCCGTATTGAATAAAAGAGGCTGTAAATTCGGAAATAGGCTTCAAAGGGTTATTCAGACTGAGACTTCAGTAGCCTATTTCAATGAACTATGCCTTTAACAAAGAAATGCATTTCCTGCTGAAACCCCCAGTATAGACCAACCTAAATTTCAAGCTGGTCTAGCTGGTTAGGCTGGCCGACCATCTGTTCAAGCTAGTGATGCTGGTGACTAGCTCATGCTGGTATGCTGGTGATGCTTGGTATGCTAGACCTAGCTTGTCAAGATGGTCTGGCAAAACTACACCCATAATATTTCCCAGCATGCTCTATTGCTGTTTGATTTACAATTGTTTGTATCAACGTCTGTTTTGTTTGTTTTTGCATGTGCATTGATTGATTCATTAATCTTATCATGCACAAAGATAAATACCATACATTTTGATAAACTAATCCAATCTGTTAGTTGGACTTATTACACCTGTTACTGAAATGGTTGTTACAGTTGAGATGGTTTAGGAAGTCTATGACCCCGGCAGTCATTCTGAATGCAGAATGTGGGTGAATAAAAGTTCCAGTTGTTGGATATCCCCACTCTGGCTGGATTCCTATAGGAATTAAACATAACTTTGCAAGCCAGTGGAAGGTACCCTGGCAGTTAGAGTGTTGGGCCAGTAACTGAAATCCCTGAGCCGACAAGGTAAAAAAATCTGTTGACGTGCCCTTGAGCAAGGCACTTAACCCTAATTGCTCCTGGGTCGCTGTTGATAATGGCTGACCCTGGCCGTGACCTCACTCTCCGAGGGTGCCTCAAGGAGAGAAGGGATGCGCAAAAAAACACATTTTCAATTCACACATGCGTATAATACACACTTGTACATAAAATTGGACAAACATAAGCACTCTAAATGATTTCTTATTTTAATGTGGCTTGCAGGCCAGATGTGGCCACCGTATTAGCGAAAAACTAGGCCTTTAAAGTAAGGCTGTATGTAATGTATTGTCCTGTTTTGCTGGTGGCGAGCATATGTTTGTATGCTGGTGACCAGTGTCCAAAACACAGTAAAGGCTGGTCACCTGCAAAAACACAGTGACGACACCAGCAAAAGAAACTAGTGTCCAAAACAGAGAAAGCCTATGCTGGTCTATGATGGGTTTTTTTCAGCATGGTTAAACAGAAACAAACATTTTTGGTGAGCTACGGTATCAATTCAGTATGTTAAAGTGGGTGTAGTTACTCCTGACAGGTTTTTTACCAGGAACAGATATTTGGGGATGTTTTGTTCTGTCCTGAAGGGAGGGTTACATTGCTATTAATGCGCCGCGAATGAGGCCATTGTGAAGGCCACACAGAGAAAGGACAATAGATGGAAAGCAGAGAGTCCATGGGGTTGGGGTCCATGGGGTTGGGGTCTCTGAGAGGCGAAGCACAGTTCTTTGGTTTATGAATCTGCTGTTAAGTGTTGCGATGGTGCTCTATGAACTTGGTTTGAACTCACTCAGAGTTCACTCTAGTCATAATAATAGAAATCGGCCGGTGACAGGCTAGACTTTCAGTTCACACCTCCCTTTTCCCTACAGACCAAGAGTGATACTTGGCTCTGAAAATTTAAAAAAAGACAGCTCGACAATGTTCTAGTCTAGTTCTTGAAAATAATAGAAGGCGTCTTTTCCTCCTCACGGTCTTGTAAGTGATTACTTGTAAATGTTTACTGATCAGAGCTGACTGGGTAATGGATGTCGTGGCATCTTGGCTATCTAAGTGTGTTCTCTAACTATCCAAGAAAGGAAGGGCGAAGTATGTCTATAGTATTAGAACAGGCTCGTTGTCTAAAACTGCTCTGTAATACCCATTGGATGTTGACTTTGTACATTGTAATTGCAAAGTAATAAGGCATACAACTTTGACCAAGTACAGTTATTAGCGACTATGTTGTTTTTTGTTAGGAAATCTCTCGCTTCTTAACAAGAGAAGAGGTGACTTCCACGAACTCGTGTCTTCTAGGAGCAGAGAGGTCTTCTGTGAATAGTGTATATTTTCTTGCTGAACTCTTGCCCAGGAACTGTCTTAAAGATTTGTTCCAAGAGCTATATTTTGTGCTGGAGTGGGAGCCAGGGGGGTGGGGGGTATGTTTAAAACTTGAGTGCTGAGAGTTCGTCTGAGGTGAGGCGAGGTGAGAGGAGGGGAGACGCAGTGATCTGAGTTGAACTGATAAGGCAGGACAGGAGGTGCATTTTGTGTGTGTGTGTTTGTGAAGTGGATAAAGCTGTGTTGGTATCCTCAGCCGTAATCCAATCAACAGGGACGCTGGGACCGCTGTCTGTCAGGATATGACAGAGTTACACCAGGACACTCTGCCGCTGTCACCCTCAGTAGCAGAACACACATGCACACACACACACACACAAAATGTTTACTCGAAAATGTTTACTTATCAGAGCTGACTGGGTTAATGGGTGATGGGCATTCCAGGTATGTTTGGCTCCGCTCACCAAAATGAGCCGTTAATTTCGCTCCTAAAAAAGCTCAATGGGGTCCAAACGGATGAAAAACCATGAAAAATAGCACATTTCTAATGTAAAGCATGAAAGGTTGCCTACCCTTATGTCAGATTGTGAAATGTGAGTTCCAATACATTTTACCTGCCAAAATTTGTTTGCTTGTTACAATAATTATTTTTAATTATTTTACACACTGCAAAAAAATGATCATGGACCAGAATGAGGCTCTCTCCTCAGTACTTATTGTTCCTGTAGTGAGGAATTGCCATCTTCAGATAATGTTTTTATAACACACACCCACAGCCACACCCAGGGACTATGCTATTGTCCACCAGAGTCAAATGGGAACAACAACAACACCCTCTCTGTGTGAGAGTCTGAGGGACAGGTAAGTGTGTGTCTTGCTGCCCCTGCAGCTGTACTGTATAAGGGCCAAAGGTACATTCAGACCACACTGGAAAACCACAGGTAGCCAAGACCACACTCTGACTGGCAGAAACAGGAGTGGGCAATCTTACTCTGCCAGTGTGTGTGTGTGTGTGTGGGTCCAGGCTTTTGTTCCAACCAAGCTGTAACACACCTGAATATATTACTCAAAGCCTTGATTAAAGACTATGATAAGTTGATTCGAAGAATCCGGTGTGTGTCTGCTTGGATAGAGCATTTGTACATTTCAGTAAGAAGAATTACACGTAGACTGATGAGTATTTGTAAATGCCAAGTGCAACATCTCTAAGGTGCATTGACAAATACATGATATTTCCAGCATGGTGATGAACTAATTATCAATTTGATACAATGACAATTTATTTCAGACACCAAAAGATCCAGCATTGGGTTGGAACGAGATTGAGAAGACAGCCCAGAACAGGGAGCGATGGAGAGGAGTTGATTGATTGCCTATGGTCCCTATGAGCCTACGTATTACGTAAGTAAGGCATTTTATCACAGTTTTTACCATCCAATTGATCAAGATGATCACACTATTGTGTCACGCCCTGACCATAGAGATCTGTTTATTCTCTATGTTGGTTAGGTCGAGGTGTGATTAAGGGTGGTTTATCTAGGGGAATTGTATATCTATGTTGGCCTGGTATGGTTCCCAATCAGAGTCAGCTGTTTATCGTTGTCTGGGGATCATATTTAGGTAGCCATTTCCCCATTGTGCTTTGTGGGATCTTGTCCTTGTATAGTTGCCTGTGAGCATTATTATAGCGTCACGTTTCGTTTGTTATCTTTGTTGTTTTTTTCTTAGAAGTTTTCTATTCCATAATAAAGGATGGAAACATACCACGCTGCATCTTTGTCTACTCCTTATGACGAATGTGAAATATTGGTAGAATTTTCTAAAATCTCAGTTTCAGCATAAACATATCAAAAACATTTGTAACATATTGTAAGATTAATTGAATTTTTAGTTGAATTAAAATTAAATTCTGCACTATAATGACGAATCAACAAAATAAACGTTTTATGAAATACCATCAGAACATTGAAATAAACAGAAACACCTGCTTCATTGTTAAGCTGTTTGAGCAGACAATGAACTTGACAGATCTTCCATAATGAATGTCTTTGATGTATAAGGGGAATAATGGATCAATTAACATTTTGCCAGGCTCACAGTGAAACATTTAAAAAGAATAATGTACAAATATTGTACAATCCGGGTGTGCTATATTCTTAGAGACTTTCCCAGAAAGACTCACAGCTGTAGTCGCTGCCAAACAGGATTCTAACATGTATTGACAAGGGGTGTGAATACTTATGTATATGAGATATTTATTTATTTGATTTTCAATAGATTTGCTAACATTTCTAAGAACATTTTGTCATTAGGTAGGTCATCATTGCAAATAAGAATTTGTTCTGAACTGATTTGCCTAGCTAAATAAAGGTTAAATAAAATAAATAAAATAAAATGAAGGGGTGTGTAGAGGGGTGAGAAAAAAATATTGATTTTGTTTTTTAGTTCAAGCTGTAACACAACAAAATGTGGAATAAATTAAGGGGTATGTATACTTTTTGAAGGCACTGAATGTCATTAACACCAGACAGGAGAAGTTTAGGATCCATGGTGTGCTATTGGAACAGAGACTGTAACTTTCAGATTGATTTTGTCATATCCACAGATTGATTCTGTTGTGACGCTTTATCAATTCCCTGTGGCTTAAACTCTAAAGGGAAAAGCCGACCAGAGACTCAGAGTTCCTGCATAATGTCTTGAAGACCTGGATCCTATGCCTCCGTATTCCACTCACTATCCAACCTCTGACAACAACCCTCTTCAGATTCAGCTGTGATGGTACAGGCTGCATTATGTTACGTAGACTTCAGTCACTTTACTGAAAAAGTCAAAACAGTTTGTGTGCTCCCCATTTCCCTCCAGAGTTTGGTTTATAACCAGGACCAGAGGCACTTTCTGTGTCTGACCCTGACCATTGACCCATGACCCTAACCCTGAGGTCTTCTTAAACATGTATGTGTGTTAAATTCCCATTGTGTGTCCAATTCCCGTTGTGTGAAGACCAATTTTCAATTGTGTCAAGTGGACAATAACTTTATATTGAATTGTATTGTATTGTATTGTAGACTCTGCCAACAACTGTGGCTGTGATTTATATCTCCTAGTACAACATAGGGTCGGTCGTATGAGGCCAGAGGCTCTAACATTCATGTAACATGAGACTATCTCGAGGCCAGGGCCACGCTTAGCACAAAGCCTTGACAATCAAACTCTCTCAACCCCACCTCCATCCCACACACACACACACACACACACACACACACACACACACACACACACACACACACACACACACACACACACACACACACACACACACACACACACACACACACACACACACACACACACACACACACACTTTTTTAGAACTAGCCTTGTGGACACACACAATTCAGTCCCATTCAAAATCTTATTTACCCTAACCCCATAACCTCAACCCTAAACCTAACACCAGTTCCTAACCCTAAAAGTAACCCTAGTTCCTAACCCAAATTCTAACCCTAACATTAAATCTAACCTTGAGCATACCCCACCTAGAAATAGCATTTGACCTTGTGGGGACTCTCTCTCTCTGACTGTGCCTTTAAACAGCTTAGAATATTGCAAAAAATTGTCATGGCTTTAGAAAGTTCTGATAGGCTAATTGACAACATTTGAGTCAATTGGAGGTGTACCTGTGGATGTTTATCAAGGCCTACCTTCAAACTCAGTGCCTCTTTGCTTGACATCATGGTAAAATCAAAACAAATCAGCCAAGACCTCAGAAAGAAAATTGTAGACCTCCACCAGTATGGTTCATCCTTGGGAGCAATTTCCAAACGCCTGAAAGTACCACATTCATCTGTACAAACAATAGTACGCAAGTATAAACACCATGGGACCACGCAGCCGTCATACCGCTCAGGAAGGAGACGTGTTCTGTCTCCTAGAGATGAACGTACTTTGGTGCGAAAAGTGCAAATCAATCCCAGAACAACAGCAAAGGACCTTGTGAAGATGCTGGAGGAAACAGGTACAAACGTATCTATATCCACAGTATAACGAGTCCTATATCGACATAACCTGAAAGGCCGCTCAGCAAGGAAGAAGCCACTGCTCAAATACCGCCATAAAATAGCCAGACTACGGTTTGCAACTGCACATGGGGACAAAGTTAGTACCTTTTGGAGAAATGTCCTCTGGTCTGATGAAACAGAAATATAACTGTTTGGCCATAATGACCATCATTATGTTTGGAGGAAAAGGGGGAGGCTTGCAAGCCAAAGAACACCATCCCAACCGTGAAGCAAGGGGGTGGCAGCATCATGTTGTGGGGGTTGCTGCAGGAGGGACTGGTGCACTTCACAAAATGGATGGCATCATGAGGAGGACAATTATGTGTATATATTGAAGCAACATCTTAAGACATCAGTCAGGAAGTTAAAGCTTGGTCGCAAATGGGTCTTCCAAATGAACAATGACCCCAAGCATACTTCCAAAGTTGTGGCAAAGGACAACAAAGTCAAGCTATTGGAGTGGCCATCACAAAGCCCTGACCTCAATCCTATAGAAAATTTGTGGGCAGAACTGAAAAAGCGTGTGCGAGCAAGGAGGCCTTACAAACCTGACTCAGTTACACCAGCTCTGTCAGGAGGAATGGGCCAAAATTCACCCAACTTATTGTGGGTAGCTTGCGGAAGACTACCCAAAATGTTTGACCCAAATTAAACAATTTAAAGGAAATGCTACCAAATACCAATTGAGTGTATGTAAACTTCTGACCTACTGGGAATGTGATGGAATAAATAAAAGCTGAAATAAATCATTCTCTCTACTATTATTCTGACATTTCACATTCTTAAAATAAAGTGGTGACTGACTGACCAAAGACAGGGAATTTTTACTCTGAGTAAATGTCAGAAATTGTGAAAAATTGAGTTTAAATGTATTTGGCTAAGGTGTATGTAAACTTCAGACTTCAACTGTAGGTAGTTGAGTGTACTGTATGTTGACAGCTAGCCAGGGCTCTTACACCACCCCACGTCAAAGGTACTGGGCCAAGCATCATACGGGGACACCATGATTCGCAGGAGTATCCCTGGGATACGCAGGGAAGGGGGAAAAGAGGGAAGGAAACGGGGGAGGGGGACAGTCTGTTGGGTGGAATGCTATTCTCAATGGGCACTTGCAGATGGCCAGACAGACAGGTCTTGGTTGTGTAGTAGATGACTGCTAATCATTACTAGCTACGCATCGCAGTCTGACACTGTTTATTTTGGTATGACTGATACTGTTGTCAAGTCCTACCAATTGTTTTTACCTGGAAACTGTGGAGCGTAGGCCCTATTCTATATTGCAGTTAGTCACTGACCTCACTCATTATGAACCAGAGGATGAGGGGAGAAACAGTGGTTAGGAGATCTATAACAGTCCATGTTAGATTTAACACACTCTAAAATGATGCTTCATTAAGATAAATGCTTATGGAGAATCAATCAGTCATTCCTTCTTTCTCTTTCCTGCATGAGCATTACCATTAAGGCTATAGATTATTCTTCCTTTAGAAATATATATATATATATATATACTGTACATGTGATAAGTGATTTAATTCTGTTTCAGTGACAAGTCAGAGTGTAAAAGCTAGGAGGTCGAGTTTTAACTGTATGTAACTGAATCCGTTTTGAGAGGAGAGGAGAAGAGAGGCATCCGCAAGCCACTGTGTGATCTAAAGATGGATTGATCTCATAGCAACCGCGTCGCCATGGCAATCCGGGATACAGATTCTAAGCTGAGGTGACCTGACGAGTGATTGGATGCTACATGACCCAAAAAAACTGACGACATCGTCTCGTCTTCTTTTCGCTTCCTTCTTTTCTTCTGTTCTCCATCTCTCCATCGCAATATTCATACCATCCCCTGACAGTTCTCTAATAGGTTATTATTAGATTACATCCACTTTAGACTGTTGTTTAATTATCACGTGTGTAATTACCTAAACTTCAACTTGTGTCTTACAATAACTGTCTTAGACATATTGTTCGCACCATTCTATATTCACCAGATTGGTTTAGAGAATAGATATCCACTTAAAGATGTGTTACTCTTTCATAACAGCATAAGTTCCTGTATCCAATCAGAACACAGAGTCTGAGGGACTGGCTGGAACAACACTTATAGCTACTTCTCCTGTCCATGTGTCTTCCACCCAGGCTTTCATCTATCTTTAAGTCACCCTGGAGGAGAGAGGAGTGTTTGATCACATGAAATATTATCATAAAAGGTCAACAGATTATCGAGGGAAATGTCATCCCACCAGAAATCTGCTCCTCTCTCGCTCTCTTGCTCTCTCTCTCCTCCACAGTCTGTCTGCCGTGTGTGTTGTGTGTATGTACTGGTTCTGACTGATGACTTTGAATGCCATATAGTACATACCTTTGTGCCACAAGCAGAGTGGATGAGCAACAAGTTCTGAACATGCCTTGTATACTCATGTTCTGTCCTGTTCTGTAACATGCACATACGTGTTACCATTTTGATACATAACATGCATTCAACCAGGTAGATACAAAGCCATATATTAAAATAACTGACCAGTGAAATTCTCACTTTTAAAAGTTCATACCCAAATAACGTTGTTGACTCATCCTGTACTGGTGTTTGTAGCCAAAGCATAAATTGGAGAAACAAAAACACTTTAAAAACCCCAACTCAAAATTGTATCTCAAGCTGCGTTTCAGAAATGCTTGCTATTAATATTGTGAATATTGTAATATTGTATACTCACACATTGTAATTAAATATAGTTCATATTTTATTGAAATCTGGGAACACTGGACAGTTACTTACTTATACGGCAGCCATATGTATTTATAGGAATACACCGAGTGTACAAAATATTAGGAACATCTTTCTAATATTGAGTTGCACCCCCTTTTGCCCTCAGAACATCCTCAATTTGTTGGGGCATGGATTCTACAGAGATGCTAGCCCATGTTGACTCCAATGCTTCCCACAGTAATGGAGCTCCTTGTGCTGCCCAATGCTGGGGTGGCATGATGGTTTTGGTTTCTAATAGTACTCTCTATGTGGTCAAACTAAACAATCAAGCAAAAGGGGAACAGGCGAGCTTCACGTAAATTACAGTGCACTGAGTTTAGAAAGCATTAGGAACAGATGAAGCAGATATAAGCAACAATTAAAGCAGGAAGCACCAGTGACTTGGCCAATAAAAAAGTGCTCAGATAACACATAATTATATCTTCTTGATTCCTGCTTACAAGCAAAAATTAAAGCAGGAAGCACCATTGACTCGGCCAATAAAAAAGTGGTCAGATGAAGCAGATGCTAAAAGATTGTCCAGTCTGTGCTAGCAAAACAGGACTGTTTTGCAAGCACAGACTGGAATATGTTCAGGGATTCTCCCGAAGGCATTGAGGAGTACACTACATCAGTCACTGGCTTCATCAATAAGTGCATCGATAATGTCATCCCCACAATGACTGTGCGTACATACCCCAACCAGAAGCCATGGATTACAGGCAACATCCGCACTGAGCTAAAGGGTAGAGCTGCCGCTTTCAAGGAGCGGGAATCTAACCCGGAAGCTTATAAGAAATCCCGCTATCCTCTCTGACGAACCATCAAGCAGGAAAAGCATCAATACAGGACTAAGATCGAATTGTACTACACCGGCTCCGACGCTCGTCGGATGTGACAGGGCTTGCAAACTATTACAGACTTCAAAGGGAAGCACAGCCGAAAGCTGCCCAGTGACACAAGCCTACCAGACGAGCTAACCTACTTCTATGCTCACTTAAATGCAAATAAAACTGAAACATGCTTGAGAGCATCAGCTGTTCTGGAAGACTGTGTGATCACGCTCTCCGCAGCCGATATGAGTAAGACCTTTAAACAGGTCAACATTCACAAGGCCGCAGAGCCAGACGGACTACCAGGACGTTTACTCCGACCAACTGGCAAGTGTCTTCACTGACATTTATAACCTCTCCTTGTCTGAGTCTGTAATACCAACATGTTTCAAGCAGACCACTATAGTCCCTGTGCCCAAGAACACTAAGGTAAGCTGCCTAAATGACTACCGACCGGTAGCACTCACGTCTGTAGCCATGAAGTGCTTTGAAAGGCTGGTCATGGCTGGTCAACACCATTATCCCAGAAACCCCAGACCCTCTCCAATAAGGATACCGCCCCAACATATCCACAGATGACACAATCTCTATTGCAGTCCACACTGCCCTTTCACATCTGGACAAAAGGAACATCTATTTGATAATGCTATTCATTGACTACAGCTACATACTACAGTATTCAACACCATAGTGCCCTCAAAGCTCATCACTAAGCTAAGCTGGTACTAAACACCTCCCTCTGCAACTGGATTGTGGACTTCTTGACAGGCCGCCCGCAGGTGGTAAGGGTAGGTAACAACACATCCGCCACGCTGAACCACAACACAGGGGCCCCTCAGGGGTGCGTGCTAAGTCCCCTCCTGTACTCCCTGTTCACTCATGACTGCATGACCACGCAAAACTCCAACACCATCATTAAGTTTGCCGATGACACAACAGTGGTAGGCCTGATCACTGACAAGGACAACAAACGCTCCCTCAACGTGATCAACGCTGCTGCTACTCTCTGTTATTATCTATGCATAGTCACTTTAATAACTCTTCACAACCTACATGTACATATTACCTTAATTACCTTGACTAACTGGTGCCCCCGCACATTGACTCTGTTCCGGTACCCCCTGTATGTAGCCTCGCTATTGTTATTTTACTGCTGCTCTTTAATTATTTCTTACTTATATATATATATTCTGTGGTATTTTTCTCAAAACTGCATTGTTGGTTAAGTGCTTGTAAGTAAGCATTTCACTGTACCTGTTGTATTCGGCGCATGTGAAAAAATACATTTATTTGATTTTAATATTGAGTTGCACCCCCCTTTTGCCCTCAGAACATCTTCAATTCAGCGGGGCATGGACTCTTCAAAGTGTTAAGCGTTTCACAGGGATGTTGGCCCATGTTGACTCCAATGCTTCCCACAGTTGGGTCAAGTTGGAAGGATGTCCTTTGGGTGGTGGACCATTCTTGATACACACGGGAAACTGTAGAGCATGAAATACCCAGCAGTGTTGCAATTCTTGACACGCCCAAACCGGTCCATCTGGCACCTACTTTCATACCCTGTTCAAAAGGCACTCAAATCCTTTGTCTTGCCAATTCACCCTCTCAATGGCACAAAATCCATATCTCAATTGTCTCTAAGCTTAAAAATCCTTCTTTAACCTGTCTCCTCCCCTTCATCTACATGGATTGACGTGGATGTAACAAGTGACATTAATAAGAGATCATAGCTTTCACCTGGATTCACCTGGTCATGTAATGGAAAGAGCAGGTGTCAATGTTTTGTACACAGAATAAGTATTAACTTGACCATGCTTAAAGATATATTCGTTATTGTTACCCATCTACCAAGCACTGCCCTGCTTTATGAGGCTTTAGAAAAGCTCCCTGGTCTTTGTAGTTGAATCTGTGCTTGAAATTCAATAATTGACTGAGGGCCCTTACAGATGTTATACGTGTGGGTCCATGTAACTAATTATGTGATTTGTTAATAAGCCATGTTTTACTCCTGAACTAATTTAGGCTTGCCTAAACAAAGGCTCTGAATCCTTATGCAATTACTACATTTTAGTTATACATGTTTTATTTAAATCCCACTTTGTAACACAATAAAATGTGTTCCGCATAACACAAAAAAAATCCTTTATTTAACTAGGCATGTCAGTTTAGAACAAATTCCTATTTTCAATGACAGCCTAGGAACAGTGGGTTAACTGCCTTGTTCAGGGGCAGAACAACAGATGTTCACCTTCTCAGCTCTGGGATTCGATCTTGCAACCTTTCGGTTACTAGTCCAACGCTCTAACCACTAGGCTACCTGCCACCCCACTATAGTGTTTGCGAATAGCACTGTCCATGACCAAAATCCCCAAGTCTACCAGTATTTTTTAAATGTTTCCAGTAGATTTTCTGTTCCTTCTGAAAGCCCTAATCTGCTCACTTAAATAAATAGAGATCCTGGTTATGGTGCTACAGTATGTTGTTACAGCATAATCAAAGTGAGGACTATCGGCCTCCCTCTCCGGCCTCTAGGTCACCAGGCTGCTTATTATTGCGCACCTGTCACCATCGGCTCGCGCATCAGCGCCTAATGACACTCACCTGGACTCCATCACCTCCCTGATTACCTGCCTTATATATGTCACTCCCTTTGGTTCCTTCCCCAGGCGTTATTGTTTCTGTTTTAGTTTCATGGCTCTGAGTGGTTTGTGTTGCTTGTTTTGTATTATGTTTGGTTCATTTATTTTTTATTTATTTCACCTTTATTTAACCAGGTAAGCAAGTTGAGAACAAGTTCTCATTTACAATTGCGACCTGGCCAAGATAAAGCAAAGCAGTTCGACACATACAACGACACAGAGTTACACATGGAGTAAAACAAACATACAGTCAATAATACAGTAAAAAAAAACAAGTCTATATACAATGTGAGCAAATTAGGTGAGAAGGGAGGTAAAGGCAAAAAAGGCCATGGTGGCAAAGTAAATACAATATAGCAAGTAAAACACTGGAATGGTAGTTTTGCAATGGAAGAATGTGCAAAGTAGAAATAAAAATAATGGGGTGCAAAGGAGCAAAATAAATAAATTAATTAAATACAGTTGGGAAAGAGGTAGTTGTTTGGGCTAAATTATAGGTGGGCTATGTACAGGTGCAGTAATCTGTAAGATGCTCTGACAGTTGGTGCTTAAAGCTAGTGAGGGAGATAAGTGTTTCCAATTTAAGAGATTTTTGTAGTTCGTTCCAGTCATTGGCAGCAGAGAACTGGAAGGAGAGGCGGCCAAAGAAAGAATTGGTTTTGGGGGTGACTAGAGAGATATACCTGCTGGAGCGTGTGCTACAGGTGGGAGATGCTATGGTGACCAGCGAGCTGAGATAAGGGGGACTTTACCTAGCAGGGTCTTGTAGATGACATGGAGCCAGTGGGTTTGGCGACGAGTATGAAGCGAGGGCCAGCCAACGAGAGCGTACAGGTCGCAATGGTGGGTAGTATATGGGGCTTTGGTGACAAAACGGATTGCACTGTGATAGACTGCATCCAATTTGTTGAGTAGGGTATTGGAGGCTATTTTGTAAATGACATCGCCAAAGTCGAGGATTGGTAGGATGGTCAATTTTACAAGGGTATGTTTGGCAGCATGAGTGAAGGATGCTTTGTTGCGAAATAGGAAGCCAATTCTAGATTTAACTTTGGATTGGAGATGTTTGATATGGGTCTGGAAGGAGAGTTTACAGTCTAACCAGACACCTAAGTATTTGTAGTTGTCCACGTATTCTAAGTCAGAGCCGTCCAGAGTAGTGATGTTGGACAGGCGGGTAGGTGCAGGTAGCGATCGGTTGAAGAGCATGCATTTAGTTTTACTTGTATTTAAGAGCAATTGGAGGCCACGGAAGGAGAGTTGTATGGCATTGAAGCTTGCCTGGAGGGTTGTTAACACAGTGTCCAAAGAAGGGCCGGAAGTATACAGAATGGTGTCGTCTGCGTAGAGGTGGATCAGAGACTCACCAGCAGCAAGAGCGACCTCATTGATGTATACAGAGAAAAGAGTCGGTCCAAGAATTGAACCCTGTGGCACCCCCATAGAGACTGCCAGAGGTCCGGACAGCAGACCCTCCGATTTGACACACTGAACTCTATCAGAGAAGTAGTTGGTGAACCAGGCGAGGCAATCATTTGAGAAACCAAGGCTGTCGAGTCTGCCGATGAGGATGCGGTGGTTGACAGAGTCGAAAGCCTTGGCCAGATCAATGAATACGGCTGCACAGTAATGTTTCTTATCGATGGCGGTTAAGATATCGTTTAGGACCTTGAGCGTGGCTGAGGTGCACCCATGACCAGCTCTGAAACCAGATTGCATAGCAGAGAAGGTATGGTGAGATTCGAAATGGTCGGTAATCTGTTTGTTGACTTGGCTTTCAAGACCTTAGAAAGGCATGGTAGGATAGATATAGGTCTGTAGCAGTTTGGGTCAAGAGTGTCCCCCCCTTTGAAGAGGGGGATGACCGCAGCTGCTTTCCAATCTTTGGGAATCTCAGATGACATGAAAGAGAGGTTGAACAGGCTAGTAATAGGGGTGGCAACAATTTCGGCAGATAATTTTAGAAAGAAAGGGTCCAGATTGTCTAGCCCGGCTGATTTGTAGGGGTCCAGATTTTTCAGCTCTTTCAGAACTTCAGCTGAATGGATTTGGGAGAAGGAGAAATGGGGAAGGCTTGGGCGAGTTGCTGTTGGGGGTGCAGTGCTGTTGACCGGGGTAGGAGTTGCCAGGTGGAAAGCATGGCCAGCCGTAGAAAAATGCTTATTGAAATTCTCAATTATGGTGGATTTATCAGTGGCGACAGTGTTTCCTATCTTCAGTGCAGTGGGCAGCTGGGAGGAGGTGTTCTTATTCTCCATGGACTTTACAGTGTCCCAGAACTTTTTAGAGTTAGTGTTGCAGGAAGCAAATTTCTGCTTGAAAAAGCTAGCCTTGGCTTTTCTAACTGCCTGTGTATAACGGTTTCTAGCTTCCCTGAACAGCTGCATATCACGGGGGCTGTTCGATGCTAATGCAGAACGCCATAGGATGTTTTTGTGTTGGTTAAGGGCAGTCAGGTCTGGGGAGAACCAAGGGCTATATCTGTTCCTGGTTCTAATTTTCTTGAATGGGGCATGTTTATTTAAGATTGTTAGGAAGGCATTTTAAAAAAATATCCAGGCATCCTCTACTGATGGGATGAGATCAATATCCTTCCAGGACACCCCGGCCAGGTCGATTAGAAAGGCCTGCTCGCTGAAGTGTTTCAGGGAGCGTTTTACAGTGATGAGTGGAGGTCGTTTGACCGCTGACCCATTACGGATTAAATGATTCACTCCCTGAACTTGCTTCCCGACTCCCAGCACACACGTTACAGGCGATCTGCTGTATACTTCTGTCCTACTGTAACCTGAAATTCACACCTTTCCAGTACTCCTCACCCCGCCCCAAACTCCACCCTTAACACAGTTACCATTCAAAAACGGGCTGTTTAAAAAAAAAATGACGTTGCAACCAAAGAGAACAGACTAAATGGACATCAAGCCAGCTTCTTTCTATGGTGCTACCTGACCGGTCACGTTGCACAGCACCATTATATAACGGCCTATTCTGGTCAAACCCGGACGACGTTGGGACAATTGTGCGCCGCCCTATGGGACTCCCAATCACGGCTGTTTGTTCTTGGTAAGAGTCTATTGTCATGCTATCAGAAAGAATGTTGGTACATATTTATTTTGATTCAAAGCCATTCAAAGCCATGAATGAGTGAGTCACTCAGCTTTATGTAGGTGCCGAGGCTATATGACTGCACCATCAACTTGATTATTTAGCAGGCATCATTTGCTTATGTTCAGTCAATTCTTAGAATTAAAAACCTTAGTGGATCAACAGTTTTAGTAAGTAATACTGATGAGTAGAAACAAAACAAATCAGTGTCTTTTCTGGGTGTGCACGTGCAGGACAGAGGAAAAGCAATTCTTACACTATTGTTCTAAATTCAATCACCTTCTTCATCTTCATCATTCAGTTCATTGAAATTCAATTTTGAAGTTGTGCACAATTATCAGTTTTTATTTGGTTTATGTTGCCCATTCATTGTCAGTTAGAGACACATTAGTGCCTTTGGACCTAAAAGCATAATCAGTGCTCTAACTCCCACTTGGGCTGGTCTGGAGCAATAAAGCAGTGATGCAGGGTACCGTATTAAACCACAAATTACCTCTAAATCCCGCAGCATAATCTCAAAACTGTTAGTTGAGCAACCACTGTACAATACCAGTCAAAATTTTGGACACACCTACTCATACCAGGGTTTTTCTTTATTTGTACTATTTTCTACATTGTAGAATAACAGTGAAGACATCAAAACTATGAAATAACACATATGGAATCATGTAGTAACCCCAAAAAGTGTTAAACAAATCAAAGTAGCCACCCTTTGCCTTCATGACAGCTTTGCATACTCTTGGCATTCTCTCAACCAGCTTCATGAGGTAGTCACCTGGAATGCATTTCAGTTAACAGGTATGTCTTATTAAAAGTTTATTTGTGGAATTTCTTTCCTTCTTCATACATTTCATGCAATCAGTTGTGTTGTGACAAGGTAGGTATACGGAAGATACCCATATTTGGTAAAATAACAAGTCCATATTAAGAACAGCTCAAATAAGCAAAGAGAAACGACAGTCCATCATTACTTTAAGACATGAAGGTCAGTCAATCAGGAACATTTCAAGTACTTTGAAAGTTCCTTTAAGCGCAGTCACAAAACCATCTCGAGCTATGATGAGGCTCACATGAAGACCTCCACAGGAAAGGAAGACCCAGAGTTACCTCTGCTGCAGAGGATAAGTTCATTAGAGTTACCAGCCTCAGAAATTACAGCCCAAATAAATGCTTCACAGAGTTCAAGTAACAGACACATCTCAACATCAACTGTTCAGAGGAGACTATGTGAATCAGGCCTTCATGGTCGAATTGCTGCAAAGAAACCAATATTAAAGGACACCAATAATAAGAAGAGACTTTCTTGGGCGAAGAAACATGAGCAATGGACATTAGACTGGTGGAAATATCTCCTTTGGACTGATGAGTCCAAATTTGGGATTTTTGGTTCTAACCGTTGTGTCTTTGTGAGACGCAGAGTAGGTGAACGGATGATCTCCACATGTGCGGTTCCCACCGTGAAGCATGGAGGAGGAGGTGTGATGGTGTGGGGGTGCTTTGCTGGTGACACTGTCTGTGATTTATTTAGAATTCAAGGCACACTTAAACAGTGTGGATACCACCGCATTCTGCAGCGAAACGCCATCCCATCTGGTTTGCGCTTAGTTGGACTATCGGTTGTTTTTCAACAGGACAATGACCCAACACACCTCCAGGCGGTGTAAGGCCTATTTGACCAAGAAGGAGAGTGATGTGGTGCTGCATCAATGATGTGGTGCTGCACAATCACCCGACTTCATCCCAATTGAGATGGTTTGGGATGAGTTGGACTGCAGAGGGAAGGAAAAGCAGCCAACAAGTGCTCACCATATGTGGGAGCTCCTTCAAGACTGTTGGAAATGCATTACAGGTGAAGCTGGTTGAGACAATGCCAAGAGTGTGCAAAGCTGTCATCAAGGCAAAGTCTGGCTACTTTGAAGAATCTAAAATTGAAAATATATTTTGATTTGTTTAACACTTTTTGGGTTACTACATGATTCCATGTGTTATGTGTTATTTCGTAGTTCTGTCTTCACTATTATTCTGCAATGTAGAAAATAGTTAAAATGAAGAAAATCCCTTGAATGAGTAGGTGTGTCCAAACTTCTGACTGGTACTGTATGTAATAAAATGATCAAAAAAAATTAGTTTGATAGAACTCCAAATCTATCTGCAACATTGAAGCTGATCAAATAACAAATGAATACATATTCAGTATGTAATCGTAAAAACAATCACGAACTCTGAGTTACACAATTCAGCAAACCTCCACTGTGCGTCACTTAATTGGAGCAATGTTCCATGTGAGGCCGTTTCATAAGATCCAATTTATGCCGGAGATGACAAGCAATGTACAGACCACTCATACAATATCAGTGTAATTTCACAGTGGTCCGCATGGGGCCGGAGAATTACACATTAAGCATGACACACACACACACACACACACACACACACACACACACACACACACACACACACACACACACACACACACACACACACACACACACACACATACATACATACATACATACAGATAGGACCGTTGTTATGGCTTTCTGATTCCATCCTACTCTGGGACATATACTGCTGGTGTATAGCTTCTAGTTCTGTCCAATTGCTTGTCTGTCCATCCTCTCAAATAGGGACGGATCATTACATTGTAAAAATGTAATCAAATAAAAAAATTGATTGTGATGTAATATTTTTTGGGGAAAAGGGGTTAAATCAGTTGGTTTGTACTCAGTTGGTTTGTGCTCATTCCAGCACAGATGTCTCGTGCACACTGTCCCATGCACACTGCCTGGCGTGCCCTGAGATGTCCCAGATCTGTGACCAACACTCTCTTATGACTCCAGTCACCTGGTTCTGTTCTACCCACAGATGGTGACGCTGTCACTGCCTTTGATGGTTCAGGGTGTGGGGAACATTTCATATCCCCTGCTTCTCCATATGACAAAGGTTTGCATATACAGGTACAGAGCACTGTTTCTCAAACTCAAATGGCTTTATGTAACGCAGGTGGTTTTGTGTAACAACTACCTGCGTGATGCACACTGCGCAGTGGCCCTTTTGCACCAGAATCCTCTCCACTGATTGGCTTAGTAATTTGCTGGGGGGGTTGAGTTGAAGGGAGTTGATTTTTGTTCACCCGCTCAGCTGAGACCATGGGAATGTGGTTTTCTAAGAACTCAGAGACAGATATGTCAAAGGAGTCACTGTTCAGCAGGAGGAGCAGTGACGAAGGTTTTAAACACATTTTACGACGTCAATGATCTGATTTAGATGTTTTGATCTGAATTAGATGTGTGTGTGTGCATGTGTGTGTGTGTGTGTGTGTGTACAGTATTTGTATGGTTCACACAAGATTTTCAGTGGGCTCCACTAAAAAGGATTGTCTGGAAAACCCCGTAAACCAGTCAGCTAAATGTAATGTTCGTCAAGTGAGTTTATATGCTTACCATAACCAATGACCATAACTTTTGATGCTGTGTGAGGACACTTATTACGGGGTAATCACGAGCTAAATGAAACAGCAACAAGGGTGCCTCTAACACATACCTAAATAGTTTGAAGGTCTCTGTCTGTTGGGTGTAGTACAGCAGGCAGACATGTTCTCCATGGCACCAGAGAAGAAGAGTGAACCCAACATAGCCTGGAAATCTGCTCAGAGTTTATTAAAGGGATGCAGCCTACTGCGGTTCCTCATGTATTAACTGTCCCCCTTAGTCTCTGCTCTGTTATAGTACTCTGGTCCACGATGTAGAATCATTTTCTATCAAATGAAGGATTTTTTATCAATAAAATGTTCCCCTCTATCAATAGAATTTCATATAAATGAATATTTGTTTAATAGCAATATACCTAATCATAGTTTTTTTTTTGTTTGACATTATTCCTTGTTTTTTTAAGAACCTGCAAAAAGTACTGCATGATTAATAAACTAATAAACAACCAAAGTACTGCTATTGTTTTCCTGTTTTGACTGTATGTTTTAAATCAGTGGTTCCCAAACTGTTTATCGTCCCGTACCCCTTCAAACACTCAACCTCCAGCTGCGTACCCCCTCTAGCACCAGTGTCAGCACACTCTGAAATATTGTTTTTTTGCCATCATTGTAAGCCTGCCACAAACACACTATACGATACATTTATTAAACATAAGAATGAGTGAGTTTTTGTCACCATCTGGCTCGTGGGAAGTGACAAAGAGCTCTTATAGCACCAAGGCACAAGTAATAATATAATAATAATCAATCATTTTGCTCTTTATTTAGCCATCTTACATATAAAATCTTATTTGTTCATAAAAAATGGTGAATAATTCACCCCGGGTTAATGAGAAGGGTGTGCTTGAAAGGATGTACATAACTCTGCAATGTTCGGTTGTATTGGAGAGAGTCTCAATTCAGTGAGAATTGTCTCTGCCTGTTTTTAATTTTCATGCTGTTGAGGGCTGAGAATCCACTCTCACATAGGTACGTGGTTGCAAAATGTATCCGTGTCTTAACAGCGCGATTTGCCAAGTCAAGAAACTCTGAGCGCAGCCCTATCCAGAAATCTGGCAGGGGCTTCTGAATTAAATTCAATTTTCACAGAAACGCTTGTTGCAATTTCGATGAGGCTCTCTTGTTCAGATAAGTGGAGTGGAGGCAGGGCATGAAAGGGATAACGAATCCAGTTGCTTGTGTCGTCCATTTCGGGAATGTATCTGCGTAATTGCACTCCCAGCTCACTCAGGTGCTTCGCAATATCATATTTGACATTGTCCGTAAGCTTGAGTTCGTTTGCACACAACAAAATCATACGATGGAAAGACCTGTGTGTTGTCCTTGTTAATGCAGACAGAGAGGAGCTCCAACTTCTTAATCATAGCCTCAATTTTGTCCCACACATTGAATATAGTTGTGGAGATTCCCTGTAGTCCTAGATTCAGATCGTTCAGGAGAAAAATAACATCACCCATCACCCAGATAGAAACTCGTCATCATGCAAGCGGTCAGACAAGTGAAAATAATGGTCAGTAAAGAAAACTTTAAGCTCGTCTCTCAATTTAAAAAAATGTGTCAATACTTTGCCCCTTGATAAAAACGCACTTCTGTATGTTGTAAAAGCTTTACATGGCCGCTACCCTTACCATTGCATAATGCAGAAAATACACGGGAGTTCAGGGGCCTTGCTAGAACAAAGTTAACCATTTTCACTGTAGTGTCCAAAACATCGTTCAAGCTGTCAGGCATTCCTTTGGCAGCAAGTGCCTCTCGGTGGATGCTGCAGTGTACCCAAGTGGTGCCGGGAGCCACTGCTTGCACATGTGTTACCACTCCACTATGTCTCCCTGTCATGGCTTTTGCACCATCAGTATACATACCAACACATCTTGACCCCCAAAGTCCATTTGATGTCACCAAGCTATCCAGTACTTTAAAAAATATTCCCTTGTGTTGTCTTGGTTTCCAATGGTTTGCAGAATAGGATGTCTTCCTTAATTGACCCCCCATAAACGTAACGGACATATACCAGGAACTGTGCCAGGCCCACCACGTCTGTTGACTCATCCAGCTGTAACACATATAATTATCTGGCTTGTATGTGTCACAGTTTCTGTGTTATTTGATGGTTGTTTCCTTAGGTTACCGCTGGAGGGCACCCTTACCCTGTTTTCTAATTTCCAGGTTACCCTGATTTTAGTTATTGGATTCACCCGGGTTTTATTACCTTCTCTGTTCACCTGGTTGCATTGTTATTTAGATTCCTCGGTTGGCCTGTATCTTTGCTTAGGTCTCATGTATTATTAGTATGCTCATGTGAGGTTGTAAAAGTTCTGGATTTACCCTTACTCTGCTTGCTGTTTCTCGGCGCCTGGGTTCGAGTTCATACTAGCATTATTGTTACAGTAGACCTAAGCTTACAATGGACCCAGCAGAGATTTCGCAGTTGTCCGAGGAACATTCCAAACTCCAACATTTACGGTCGGCTGTCACCCACCATGGAACTGTGATTGGTCGCCATGAAGCGTGGCTGCAGACATTGTCGGATGATTTAAGAACTCGTGTCCACTCTGCAGACAGAACAGGTGGGAGCAACGGCTGCTGCACCTGTGGCTGTTCCTAATCCTCCACTCCATACCAGCTCAGTGTCTTCCTCCCTGCGGGAGCCTCATCTCACGGCACCGGAGAGCTATGAGAGGTATCCTGGGAGGTGCCGTGGGTTCCTGCTCCAATGCTCGCTGGCCTTTGAGCTGCAGGCATCAACGTTTCCCCCCAAGCATAGTGTCATACGTCATCTCCTTGCTCTCAGGACAAGCTCTGGCCTGGGCCACAGCCATATGGGAGCAACAATCAGACATTTGTTTTAATTGGCAAAGCTTCACCCAGGAGATGAATAGGGTTTTTGATCACTCCATCAGTGGCAGGAACGCTGTTCAAAGACTCATTGCGCTTCAGCAGGGCCGCCAGAGCGTAGCTGATTACACCATTGACTTGGGCAGTTGGACATTCCTACTTTCATAGACTCTGGGGATACCGCGGCTGTTTTCTGGATTGCATATTAGCTTGCCAACAGGGGCTGCCTCTCACTAAGATGGACATTCTATTGTTGGTCACTGCGCTGGATGGTCAACCCCTAGGGTCTGGGAAGGTGAAGCAACTCACCATGCCTATTCAGCTACGAGTTCTGGATTATCATGTGGAGTTTATCCAGTAACATTTGGTGGACTCTCCTGAGCTTCCCCTGGTTCTTGGACATCCGTGGCTTTCTATCCATAATCCTGAAATGGATTGGCCCTTGGGAAGAGTTCTCGGATGGAATCCTTCATGCCACTCCAACTGCCAGCAGCTCTCTCCACACCTTTCCGGCCCTGCTCGTCAGGAGGCTTCCGATTCTCCTGTTCCCCTGGCTGGGGATGACAAGCCTGATCTTTCCCGCGTACCTCTGGATTACTGGGATCTGGGTCATGTCTTCAGCAAACGAAGGGCCAGCGAACTGCCCCCTTACAGGTCCTACGATTGTGCCATCAACCTTCTGCCCGGCACCACTCCTCCAAGTGGAGGGCTGTATTCTCTCTCAGGTCCAGAGACTGCAGCCATGAACAGTTAAATTAGCTGGCGGCTGGTTTTATTTGGCCGTCCACTTCACCTGCAGGAGCGGGTTTTTTGTTGTTGGAATGAGGGATGGGGGATTACGTCCCTGTATCGATTTAAAAAAAATATATATATATTTCACCTTTATTTAACCAGGTAGGCAAGTTGAGAACAAGTTCTCATTTACAATTGTGACCTGGCCAAGATAAAGCAAAGCAGTATGACACATACAACAACACAGAGGTACACATGGAGTAAAACAAACATACAGTCAATAATACAGTAGAATAATAAGTATATATACAATGTGAGCAAAGGAGGTGAGATAAGGGAGGTAAATGCAAAAAGAAGGCCATGGTGGCGAAGTAAATACAATATAGCAAGTAAAACACTGGAATGGTAGATTTGCAGTGGAAGAATGTGCAAAGTAGAGATAGAAATAATGGGGTGCAAAGGAGCAAAATAAATAAATAAATACAGTAGGGGGAGAGGTAGTTGTTTGGGCTAAATTATAGATGGGCTATGTACAGGTGCAGTAATCTGTGAGCTGCTCTGACAGCTGGTGCCTAAAGCCAGTGAGGAAGATAAGTGTTTCCAGTTTCAGAGATTTTTGTAGTTCATTCCAGTCATTGGCAGCAGAGAACTTGAAGAAGAGGCAGCCAAAGGAAGAATTGGTTTTGGGGGTGACCAGAGAGATATAAATGCTGGAGCGCGTGCTACATGTGGGTGCTGCTATGGTGACCAGCGAGCTGAGATAAGGGGGGACTTTACCTAGCAGGGTCTTGTAGATAACCTGGAGCCAGTGGGTTTGGCGACGAGTATGAAGCGAGGGCCAGCCAACGAGAGCGTACAGGTCGCAGTGGTGGGTAGTATATGGGGCTTTGGTGACAAAAACGGATGGCACTGTGATAGACTGCATCCAATTTATTAAGTAGGGTATTGGAGGATATTTTGTAAATGACATCGCCGAAGTCGAGGATCGGTAGGATGGTCAGTTTTACGAGGGTATGTTTGGCAGCATGAGTGAAGGATGCTTTGTTGCAAAATAGGAAGCCAATTATAGATTTAACTTTGGATTGGAGATGTTTGATATGAGTCTGGAAGGAGAGTTTCCAGTCTAACCAGACACCTAGGTATTTGTATTTGTCCACATATTCTAAGTCAGAACCGTCCAGAGTAGTGATGTTGGACGGGCGGGCAGGTGCAGGCAGCGATCGGTTGAAGAGCATGCATTTAGTTTTACTTGTATTTAAGAGCAATTGGAGGCCACAGAAGGAGAGTTGTATGGCATTGAAGCTCGTCTGGAGGGTTGTTAACACAGTGTCCAAAGAAGGGCCAGAAGTATACAGAATGGTGTCGTCTGCGTAGAGGTGGATCAGAGACTCACCAGCAGCAAGAGCGACATCATTGATGTATACAGAGAAGAGATTCGGTCCAAGAATTGAACCCTGTGGCACCCCTATGGAGACTACCAGAGGCCCGGACAACAGGCCCTCCGATTTGACACAGAGAAGTAGTTGGGGAACCAGGCGAACCAATCATTTGAGAAACCAAGGCTATCGAGTCTGCCGATGAGGATGTGATGTTTGACAGAGTCGAAAGCATTGGTCAGGTCAATGAATACGGCTGCACAGTATTGTTTCTTATCGATGGAGGTTAAGATATCGTTTAGGACCTTGAGCGTGGCTGAGGTGCACCCATGACCAGCTCTGAAATCAGATTGCATAGCGGAGAAGGTATGGCGGGATTCGAAATGTCGATAATCTATTTGTTGACTTGGCTTTCGAAGACTTTAGAAAGGCAGGGTAGGATAGATTTAGGTCTATAGCAGCTTGGGTCGAGAGTGTCCCCCCCCTTTGAAGAGGGGGATGACCGCAGTTGCTTTCCAATCTTTGGGAATCTCAGACGACACGAAAGAGAGGTTGAACAGGCTAGTAATAGGGGTTGCAATTTCAGCAGATTATTTAAAAAAGAAAAGGTCCAGATTGTCTAGGCCGGCTGATTTGTAGGGGTACAGATTTTGCAGCTCTTTCAGAACATCAGCTGACTGGATTTGAGAGAAGGAGAAATGTGGAAGACTTGGGCAAGTTGCTGTGGGGGATGCAGTGCTGTTGACCGGGGTAGGGGTAGCCAGGTGGAAAGCATGGCCAGCCGTAGAAAAAAGCTTATTGAAATTCTCAATTATAGTGGATTTATCGGTGGTGACAGTGTTTCCTATCCTCAGTGCAGTGGGCGGCTGGGAGGAGGTGTTCTTATTCTCCATGGACTTTACAGTGTCCCGGAACTTTTTTGAGTTTGTGTTGCAGGAATCAAATTTCTGCTTGAAAAAGCTAGCCTAACTGCCTGTGTATATTGGTTTCTAGCTTCCCTGAAAAGTTGCATTTCACGGGGGCTGTTCGATGCTAATGAAGAACGGTATAGGATGTTTTTGTGTTGGTTAAGGGCAGTCAGGTCTGGAGAGAACCAAGGGCTATATCTGTTCCTGGTTCTAAATTTCTTGAATGGGGCATGTTTAGTTAAGATGGTGAGAAAGTCTTTTTTTTTTTTTAAATAACCAGGCATCCTCTACTGACGGGATGAGATCAATATCCTTCCAGGATACCCCAGCTAGGTTGATTAGAAAGGCCTGCTCGCTGAAGTGTTTCAGGGAGCTTTTGACAGTTATGAGTGGAGGTTGTTTGACCGCTGACCCATTACGGATGCAGGCAATGAGGCAGTGATTGCTGAGATCTTGGTTGAAAACGGCAGAGGTGTATTTAGTGGGCAAGTTGGTTAGGATGATATCTATGAGGGTGCCTGTGTTTAGGGCTTTGGGGTGGTACCTTGTAGGTTCATTTATAATTTGTGTGAGATTGAGGGGATCAAGCTTAGATTGTAGGATGGCTGGGGTGTTAAGCATGTTCCAGTTTAGGTCGCCTAGCAGCAGGAGCTCTGAAGATAGATGGGGGGCAATCAGTTCACATATGGTGTCCAGAGCACAGCTGCGGGCAGAGGGTGGTCTATAGCAGGCGGCAACGGTGTCTTGTGACGGCCGGCCGCCCAACAACCTGCCCGCTTGACCCTATTCCCTCCTCTCTTCTCCAGACCATTTCCGGAGACCTTCTCCCTTACCTCACCTCGCTCATCAACTCATCCCTGACCGCTGGCTACGTCCCTTCTGTCTTCAAGAGAGCGAGAGTTGCACCCCTTCTGAAAAAACCTACACTCGATCCCTCCGATGTCAACAACTACAGACCAGTATCCCTTCTTTCTTTTCTCTCCAAAACTCTTGAACGTGCCGTCCTTGGCCAGCTCTCCCGCTATCTCTCTCAGAATGACCTTCTTGATCCAAATCAGTCAGGTTTCAAGACTAGTCATTCAACTGAGACTGCTCTTCTCTGTATCACGGAGGCCCTCCGCACTGCTAAAGCTAACTCTCTCTCCTCCGCTCTCATCCTTCTAGACCTATCGGCTGCCTTCGATACTGTGAACCATCAGATCCTCCTCTCCACCCTCTCCGAGTTGGGCATCTCCGGCGCGGCCCACGCTTGGATTGCGTCCTACCTGACAGGTCGCTCCTACCAGGTGGCGTGGCGAGAATCTGTCTCCTCACCACGCGCTCTCACCACTGGCGTCCCCAGGGCTCTGTTCTAGGCCCTCTCCTATTCTCGCTATACACCAAGTCACTTGGCTCTGTCATAACCTCACATGGTCTCTCCTATCATTGCTATGCAGATGACACACAATTAATCTTCTCCTTTCCCCCTTCTGATGACCAGGTGGCGAATCGCATCTCTGCATGTCTAGCAGACATATCAGTGTGGATGACGGATCACCACCTCAAGCTGAACCTCGGCAAGACGGAGCTGCTCTTCCTCCCGGGAAGGACTGCCCATTCCATGATCTCGCCATCACGGTTGACAACTCCATTGTGTCCTCCTCCCAGAGCGCTAAGAACCTTGGCGTGATCCTGGACAACACCCTGTCGTTCTCAACTAACATCAAGGCGGTGGCCCGTTCTTGTAGGTTCATGCTCTACAACATCCGCAGAGTACGACCCTGCCTCACACAGGAAGCAGCGCAGGTCCTAATCCAGGCACTTGTCATCTCCCGTCTGGATTACTGCAACTCGCTGTTGGCTGGGCTCCCTGCCTGTGCCATTAAACCCCTACAACTCATCCAGAACGCCGCTGCCCGTCTGGTGTTCAACCTTCCCAAGTTCTCTCACGTCACCCCGCTCCTCCGCTCTCTCCACTGGCTTCCAGTTGAAGCTCGCATCCGCTACAAGACCATGGTGCTTGCCTACGGAGCTGTGAGGGGAACGGCACCTCAGTACCTCCAGGCTCTGATCAGGCCCTACACCCAAACAAGGGCACTGCGTTCATCCACCTCTGGCCTGCTCGCCTCCCTACCACTGAGGAAGTACAGTTCCCGCGCAGCCCAGTCAAAACTGTTCGCTGCTCTGGCCCCCCAATGGTGGAACAAACTCCCTCACGACGCCAGGACAGCGGAGTCAATCACCACCTTCCGGAGACACCTGAAACCCCACCTCTTTCAGGAATACCTAGGATAGGATAAAGTAATCCTTCTCACCCCCCTTAAAAGATTTAGATGCACTATTGTAAAGTGGCTGTTCCACTGGATGTCTTAAGGTGAACGCACCAATTTGTAAGTCGCTCTGGATAAGAGCGTCTGCTAAATGACTTAAATGTAATGTAAATGTAATGTGAGAGACTTGTTTTTAGAGAGGTGGATTTTTAAAAGTAGAAGTTCAAATTGTTTGGGTACAGACCTGTATAGTAAGACAGAACTCTGCAGGCTATCTTTGCAGTAGATTGCAACATCGCCCCCTTTGGCCGTTCTATCTTGTCTGAAAATGTTGTAGTTAGGGATGGAGATTTCAGAATTTTTGGTGGTCTTCCTAAGCCAGGATTCAGACACGGCTAGAACATCCGTGTTGGCAGAGTGTGCCAAAGCAGTGAATAAAACACATTTAGGGAGGAGGCTTCTAATGTTAACATGCATGAAACCAAGGCTATTACGGTTCCAGAAGTTATCAAAAGAGAGCGCCTGGGTAATAGGAGTGGAGCTTGGCACTGCAGGGCCTGGATTCACCTCTACATCACCAGAGGAACAGTGGAGGAGTAGGATAAGGGTACGGCTAAAAGCTATGAGAATTGGTTGTCTAGAACGTCCGGAACAGAGAGTAAAAGGAGGTTTCTGGGGGCGATAAAATAGTTTTGAGGTATAATGTACAGACAAAGGTATGGTAGGATGTGACTACAGTGGAGGTAAACCTAGGTATTGAGTGATGAAGAGAGAGATATTGTCTCTAGAAACATCATTGAAACCAAGTGATATCATTGCATGTGTGGGTGGTGGAACTGAAAGGTTGGCTAAGGTATAATTGGTTCTCCCCAGACCTGACTGCCCTTAACCAACACAAAAACATCCTATGGCGTTCTGCATTAGCATCGAACAGCCCCCGTGATATGCAGCTGTTCAGGGAAGCTAGAAACCGTTATACACAGGCAGTTAGAAAAGCCAAGGCTAGCTTTTTCAAGCAGAAATTTGCTTCCTGCAACACTAACTCTAAAAAGTTCTGGGACACTGTAAAGTCCATGGAGAATAAGAACACCTCCTCCCAGCTGCCCACTGCACTGAAGATAGGAAACACTGTCGCCACTGATAAATCCACCATAATTGAGAATTTCAATAAGCATTTTTCTACGGCTGGCCATGCTTTCCACCTGGCAACTCCTACCCCGGTCAACAGCACTGCACCCCCAACAGCAACTCGCCCAAGCCTTCCCCATTTCTCCTTCTCCCAAATCCATTCAGCTGAAGTTCTGAAAGAGCTGAAAAATCTGGACCCCTACAAATCAGCCGGGCTAGACAATCTGGACCCTTTCTTTCTAAAATTATCTGCCGAAATTGTTGCCACCCCTATTACTAGCCTGTTCAACCTCTCTTTCATGTCATCTGAGATTCCCAAAGATTGGAAAGCAGCTGCGGTCATCCCCCTCTTCAAAGGGGGGGGGACACTCTTGACCCAAACTGCTACAGACCTATATCTATCCTACCATGCCTTTCTAAGGTCTTCGAAAGCCAAGTCAACAAACAGATTACCGACCATTTCGAATCTCACCATACCTTCTCTGCTATGCAATCTGGTTTCAGAGCTGGTCATGGGTGCACCTCAGCCACGCTCAAGGTCCTAAACGATATCTTAACCGCCATCGATAAGAAACATTACTGTGCAGCCGTATTCATTGATCTGGCCAAGGCTTTCGACTCTGTCAACCACCGCATCCTCATCGGCAGACTCGACAGCCTTGGTTTCTCAAATGATTGCCTCGCCTGGTTCACCAACTACTTCTCTGATAGAGTTCAGTGTGTCAAATCGGAGGGTCTGCTGTCCGGACCTCTGGCAGTCTCTATGGGGGTGCCACAGGGTTCAATTCTTGGACCGACTCTCTTCTCTGTATACATCAATGAGGTCGCTCTTGCTGCTGGTGAGTCTCTGATCCACCTCTACGCAGACGACACCATTCTGTATACTTCCGGCCCTTCTTTGGACACTGTGTTAACAACCCTCCAGGCAAGCTTCAATGCCATACAACTCTCCTTCCGTGGCCTCCAATTGCTCTTAAATACAAGTAAAACTAAATGCATGCTCTTCAACCGATCGCTACCTGCACCTACCCGCCTGTCCAACATCACTACTCTGGACGGCTCTGACTTAGAATACGTGGACAACTACAAATACTTAGGTGTCTGGTTAGACTGTAAACTCTCCTTCCAGACCCATATCAAACATCTCCAATCCAAAGTTAAATCTAGAATTGGCTTCCTATTTCGCAACAAAGCATCCTTCACTCATGCTGCCAAACATACCCTTGTAAAATTGACCATCCTACCAATCCTCGACTTTGGCGATGTCATTTACAAAATAGCCTCCAATACCCTACTCAACAAATTGGATGCAGTCTATCACAGTGCAATCCGTTTTGTCACCAAAGCCCCATATACTACCCACCATTGCGACCTGTACGCTCTCGTTGGCTGGCCCTCGCTTCATACTGTCGCCAAACCCACTGGCTCCATGTCATCTACAAGACCCTGCTAGGTAAAGTCCCCCTTATCTCAGCTCGCTGGTCACCATAGCATCTCCCACCTGTAGCACACGCTCCAGCAGGTATATCTCTCTAGTCACCCCCAAAACCAATTCTTTCTTTGGCCGCCTCTCCTTCCAGTTCTCTGCTGCCAATGACTGGAACGAACTACAAAAATCTCTTAAATTGGAAACACTTATCTCCCTCACTAGCTTTAAGCACCAACTGTCAGAGCATCTTACAGATTACTGCACCTGTACATAGCCCACCTATAATTTAGCCCAAACAACTACCTCTTTCCCAACTGTATTTAATTTATTTATTTATTTTGCTCCTTTGCACCCCATTATTTTTATTTCTACTTTGCACATTCTTCCATTGCAAAACTACCATTCCAGTGTTTTACTTGCTATATTGTATTTACTTTGCCACCATGGCCTTTTTTGCCTTTACCTCCCTTCTCACCTAATTTGCTCACATTGTATATAGACTTGTTTTTTTTACTGTATTATTGACTGTATGTTTGTTTTACTCCATGTGTAACTCTGTGTCGTTGTATGTGTCGAACTGCTTTGCTTTATCTTGGCCAGGTCGCAATTGTAAATGAGAACTTGTTCTCAACTTGCTTACCTGGTTAAATAAAGGTGAAATAAAAATTAAAATAATGAGCAGGGCTAGAGGCTCTACAGTGAAATAAGCCAATAAACACTAACCAGAACAGCAATGGACAAGGCATATTGACATTAAGGAGAGGCATGCTTAGTTGAGTGATCATAAGGGTCCAGTGAGTAGTGAGATGGTTGGGGTAACGGCAATCCAGACAGCTAGCCGGGCCATTGGTAGCAAGCTAGCATAGGATGGAGGTCTGTTTTTAGCCACCTCGTGCGTTTCCGTCAGTAGATTAGTGGGGTTCCGTGTGGTAGACGGGACCAATCCAATTGGCAAAATAGATATAGTTATAGTGACCCAAGAAAAATTGTCCGATAGACCTATTCAGATAGCAGCCGATAAGACAGCTAACGATTAGCGGGCCGCAGATGGGTTCAGGTAACGTCGGGATGGAGGGGCCAGTTGGATAACTCCCTCGGGCAGATAACGGTAGTCCAGTCGTGAAGGCCCGGTGGGGCTCCGCATCGGTAGTAAAACGGGTCCGGATAGGTGATTGTAGCCCAGGAGTGGCTGATGGAACTCTTCAGATGGCTAGCTCCGGAATAATTCATGTTTGCGCCGGGATCAACGTAAGCCAATAGTCACACAGATAGCAGCTAGCTAGCTGCGAGATCCAGGTGTAAATGTCCAGAGCTTGAGGTTGAAATCCGGGGATATGGAGAGAAAATAGGTCCGGTATGCTCTGGTCTGAGTCGTGTTGTACAAAACTGGTGATAGCTTTTCGAGCTAAAGGATAGCTGATGACCACAAACCGTGGTTAGCTGAATAGTAACGTTAGCCAGTAAACTGGCAAGCTTCTGGCTAGCTTCTGGTTAGTTTCTGGCTAGCTTCTGGTTAGTTTCTGGCTAGCTTCTATTGTGGATTTCAGATTTGAGGTAAATAATACTTTTTTTAAATTGGTGAGGCGGGTTGCAGGAGAGTGTTTTGAAGTTGAGTTTTTGGAAAATAAAATATATAAAAGATATGCAAAGAAATACGTAAATATATATATACACGGGACACGACAAGACGAGGACAAAGGACGTCTGACTGCTATGCCATCTTGGTATCAAATGATTACAGGGATTTAAATAACATTACCATCAAGAACCTCTACCCTCTTCCTCTTATGTCATCAGCCTTTGAGAGACTCCAGGGAGCTACAGTTTTCTCAAAATTGAATTTACGGAACACGTACAATCTGGTACGCATCAGACAGGGAGATGAGTGGAATACAGCGTTCAACACCCCAAATGGATATTATGAGTACCGTGTCATGCCATTTGGACTTACAAATGCTCCAGCCATTTTCCAGGCCCAGGTTAATGATGTGCTGCGCGACTTCCTTCACCAGTTCGTGTTGTGTACCTGGATGACATCCTCATCTTCTCCAGTTCCATGGTTGAACACATCCAACATGTTCGCCAGGTCCTTCAAAGACTCCTCTCTCACCACTTGTTTGTGAAGGCTGAAAAGTGTGAGTTTCACATTCCTCAGATCTCCTTCCTGGGGTGTCTCAGGGCTGTGTGCGGCTGGCCTCCCAAAAGGTAGAAGCAGTGGTCAACTGGCCGCGGCCCAGGACAGTCAAGCAAGTCCAGTGTTTTTGGGGTTTTGCTAATTACTACCGGAGATTTGTGAAAGACCTTAGTTTGGTGGCTGTGCCAATGACAGCGCTCACCAAGGGCTCGGCTGGGCATGTAAGCTGGACCCCTGCTGCTGAGAAGGCGTTCCAGGACCTGAAACATTGGTTTTCTTCTACAAATGTACAAATGTATAGCACAGTTGGAAAATATAAATGTACTGTTTTTAAAAAATGTGAATCACATTTTTATTTGGCGTACCCCCTTACAGCATTGCGCGTATCCCAGTTTGGGAATACCTGTTTTAAATAAAATAAAACGTTACCTCATCAGTATAGCTGGTAGTTATAGGGTAGTGTTTACAATGCTTCCTCATTATCCTAGCAGATAAAATGCATTTTATAACATAAGGAACGCGCGTTTTCACCCATTCCAGGCAGAGTGGGTGGACATACTACCCTTTCATTTAATTTCCTTTTATCTGTTCCTGATATTGTCATTCCTGGTTTTGTCATTCCTGGTTCTGTATATGTATTGGCAGATCCAGGGCCGAGAAGCCCACTGTTATTCTGAATTCCTTAATGACAGTTCCTGTTGGTACGCCTCTCTTTGATTGGTTGTGATGTCTTCACGGCAACACATGTGCAGCTCCGTTGTTACAACTGCATGGGTGTCACGACTTCCGCCGAAGTTGGCTCTCCTGCCTGTTCGGGCGGTGCTCGGCAGTCGTCGTCACCGTCCTACTAGCCACTACCGATCCCTTTTTCGTTTGTCTATTGGTTTTGTCTTATTAGTTTCACCTGTGTGTATTTTAGTTTAATTAACGTCCTTATATGTAGTAGGTTGTCCCGCCCTTGTTTTGTGCGGGATTGTTTGTGTATTCATGTCATTTGGTGTAGTGCTTGTGTTTTATTCTCCGGTCTATTTTTGATCCTGTGTTGGATTATTCACCCTGTGTGTTGGGTTGACTGTTTTTTGTGCGCCTGAGAATAAACGGTCAAATATCTGAAACCTGCTCTCTGCGCCTGATTCCACCCACCTTGATAAAACGTGACAATGGGTCAAGCAGATTCACCTTTTGAAAGGGTTAACAAGCCCCAGGAGTATAGGATGGTCTGGCCATGGGGGTCAAGGTTCAGGTCAAATAAGGTATACACACAAAGAACATTAGGTGAATATAAACACTGTTTGAATGGTGTGGAGATGGAGTGAGTTGTACAGGTGATTATGGGGATGAAGGCGCACACGTGTGTGTGTGTGTGTGTGTGTGTGTGTGTGTGTGTGTGTGTGTGTGTGTGTGTGTGTGTGTGTGTGTGTGTATATATATATATATATATATATAAAAGCCTCCTAAGCCTGTAGTTGATTGATCTAGCCCCAGGACTTACTATGGTCTGTATTTTAGAGGGACTTTGCATCACAGCAACACACACACACATACACAGAGAGAGAGAGAGCGAATACAGATAGATATTAAGTGGCTACTAACAGAGTTGATAACATTAAATCAAGGATGGCACAGGCCACTTGGATCTTAATCGCGTCGCTGATTCATGGCGTGTGTGTGTGAGAGAGAGAGAAAGAGATCACCTTGGGGCTAAACAAAAATACAGCATTAAGTGCCTTCCATTATAGGGGATTCCCAATCACCCATCAACATGACATATAATACTACACAATGGTTTCACTTCATCAAATCAATATACTGTAGCTGTGTATACTTGGTGTTCATGATCTGGATACAATTGAGGTGGTGCCAAGGATCAATTTCACTTGAATTCGGGACATGAACTAGATATGAAGAAACAATTTGTCACAAAATCACCGTACAGAGATGGGCAAAAAAGCATTCTCTGGCCCTTCCTCTTCGAATGAGCTATTAAGGGACATTAAATTGCAGGAGCTCGCCTCCTTAAATTGGTTTAAAGCTAGGGACAATGAAGTCGGGGGCTGTCAATGTTTTGACCCCTAGATGCATCACACCTCTCCAAATAATTTGTGCCTTATTGGCATCCTCATGCTTCCCATCCGGAACAGTTTGGAACAGTTTGTGCATATATTATGAAGACATTTTGTGATGTTTTTGTTCGTTTTGTTCTTCTGCAAGTTTTTTTTTGCGTGGTCGTGCACACGAAGTCTTTGCCCCTTCAATGGTCATTGGTCAACAGTAGGGATTCTTCAATGAAATGTTTGTTGTCATTCAAAGATAGACGACTCGTTTTCATGCACATCTTTTTACTTGAGAAATACTGGACCAAACACATTAGTTAGATGTAAAATTGCATGACTAAGAGCTCCTCTGCAAAATGTTTTAAACTGTACTGCTCTGTGTTTTATATTGTAGATGGGTCTAAAACTTTGTGTGCTGCTATTTTAGTCAGGTCTCTTTCAGATTTTTAATATCAATAAGACTAATCTGGTAAAATAAAGCTAAAATAAAATGAATACATTAAAACACAAAACATCAACAATTTTCACCTGAATTTGAACTGATTTCTTGATTTCGGTTGAATTAAAAAGGAATTGAATGGTTAACATACGCCTACTTAATCATTGCCACCTAATCAATGATAACCAGAGACACATCAGAGCTATTATCTGTCTTTCTCTCTCCCTCTGAACGTGCACGTGAAGTGGACAATTTGCATTGAAAAGATAAGGATGACATAACATCAGCGTATGATAATGAACAAATAGGCCTATAGACTTACTTGCCAGTAAGATGCACTCAGGAGTCATAAGATCAATGTGTTCTAACATTTATTACAAATATTTGTTCAATAAAATATAAACAATTTACAGAACCGTTTGGCAATTTGTTCGATGAAGACATTGCTAGTCGCCAAGTACTCTAGTATCAAACAACATCAGTATCAGTTTCCTGGTTTAAAACCCTTTAAAAACCGAACTTCACAACAACACTAGAGTAAAAGGTATTAGCAATTTAGCCTCACGCACGCACACACACACACACACACTCTCTCTCTCACACACACACACACACACACACACACACACACACACACACACACACACACACACACACACAGGTAGAGACCATATAGTATAAAAATAAAGTGATCATAATCAAATGAAGGTCAAACTGAAATAAGTCAAACTTTTGCACAGGTTCAAATCAAAGACAGCTCCTTACAAAAACAAACAAACAACCAAACAAATAATTAGTGTCTGTCAAGACGAGCACAACTGAACAACTAAGCCTATCGTGCGTTTTACATCATAATAAACATTACTAATATGTGTACTAATTCTATAATGCTTCTGAACCAAAACAACATGTATAGGCCTAGTCATATGTGCAGTGTGTCAAGAGTTTGTAGCAGCATCTGAATATTTCTTCACTGTGTGGACACTTCACGCGCCTAATGGTTATCTTTAAGTTAAACGTGGACCACCACTGTTCTGCTGGAATTCTCCAAATCATTCCGGTATTGCTCGAGCCAATTCCTAAGCTCTGATATCCGGTAGCCCTCCGGTCCCCTGCCCCCCTGATACACGACCCGCTCATCCCTCAGGATATAAAGTCTCTCAAAATAGGCTCCGTAAGCCGCGTTGGACGAGTTGTCCATAGTATCCACCACCACACTGCTGCAGGGAACCTCCGAGTGCATCAGCTGAGCGGCTTTCAGTCTGTCCTCCAGACAGCAGTGCTTGGGGATCTGGTATGGCGCGTCGGAGCTCACCCAGCCGTCCGAGGGATGCGCCTCCTCGATATATACAAGCAGGGAGTCGGCGATGTCCGCATACTGGCTCGCGACGCGCTGAAACGCAGCCAGGCGCGTCATGAACGGTGGTCAGGAGCAACTGCCGAAGTTGAGGATGAGAGGTCTCCTCCCTTTCACATAGTCTAGGACCCTGACCCTGCGCCGCTCCTGCAGCTGCACAACCTCAGTGTTGGGCGCGATAAATCCAAGGTGCGCGGATTTGAAAAAGTCTAATTTCTGCCCGTACCACACGGCCCTGAGCGACTCCAGGGTGAACATCTTGTTGGAGTCGGAGACGCAGACAGGCGGGTCTTCGGGGCTGCTGCCCTCCATCTTCAGCAGCACTTTCCTCCTGATGCACAGGACGTCCAGGAGACACAGCATCAGTGCTGCCAGGAGGAACCGGGGCAGCAGAATCAGACATAGAGCTGTGTGTTTCAGGGCCAGCACCGTCAGGACACCTGCAGACTTCTGCATCTCGCCCTGCGGATGATGTCTGGCCGGCAATGTAAGCATGCAGATATAGACAATCGTATCAGTCACCTTTTCCCATCTGTTTTCAGGCTCTGTCTCACAGAGTTGTGCTTTTTATAGGTGCAGCAGGATGTGAATGAAAAACAACCCACCTCCACAGCTCGTGCCGCCCTCTCACATGGCGGGGATTACCTCCCGTCAACTGAGAGAGAGATGGATAGAGGAAGGGAGAGAGAGATAGAGAGTGTGTGTGTGTGTGTGTGTGTGAGAGAGAGAGAGAGAGGGGGGGGTGATCACGGCCATGGGTCCGTTTTTTTGCAGACTCAAACCTGTCACGTCGATATCTGGCACTTCTTTTGGGGTGAATCATTGTGGTTACCGGTAAATGAACTCGAAATGAAGAAATAGCATGATTTACAACAACACCCGTTTGTGGGTCAGAAAGTGACGTCAAATGAACATTAGCCTATGGTGAATTTAAACTTGACATAAATGTGATCAAAACTCACACATTTAGGGTTAAAAAAAACATACCCACCTCTTCAAATCAAACACGATGATAAAGACAGAATCTGTCATTTTTGTGATTAAAACAATTTAGACTGTTGTGATCAGTTTGAGAAGAAATACATATTCCATGTTCATGCTGTTGAATCGGTGACGTATTGAATATAAACGTATAGGAATGAAATAGGTCTAGAGCAATTCATTATTTTTGTTGATTCATTTAAATGTATGCCCAATCATTACGTGTATCTATGCCCTTTGATGACTTGTTTCACGAACCTGGGTGATTTGAAAGAACACGAAAAGGCTTGAACGCTTCTTCTTTGTGTATTTCAGATAAGGGGTTTAACATTCACAAAATCTTTTCACACTAGACGGCGCTCTCGCATACCAATGATGTGCAGTGCGCATTGGGCACCTCCAAAAAAGCCTCGGTTATCTGAGGTCAGTATCCTCCCCTCTCTCGCAACTTTCCCAATGCGACTGTTACGTACCTGATTCCTTCTCAAGGCAATGAGATAGATTACTCACCCCTATAAAACTGAGTTATGAAATGATATCCGGTATGACAGGTGGTGTTACAGACAAGGGAAAATATGATAATAATAATACTATTATTAATAATAATAACAATAGTAAATATTGTATATAACTTATATAAAGCTAGCTATTCATTCCATAAAAACATCTCCAAGCGCTGTTAAGCTAAGCAGTAAGCAGCAACAACAGGAAACAAGCAACTTAAAACAACAACATAATTAATCATGAGTTGTCGACGGTCAAGAGACTGAAGGTTGAGACAGTTAATGGCTTGATTGAGGTCAGTGGACAGAGGAGGTGGTCAAATGGGAGAGTCGGTAGCAGGCAGCACGTTGTCATCACGGTGTCTAGCCATCCACGCTGTCTGTGGTTTCTTAGTAGAACTCGGTCAGATCAGATGAAGTTAGAGTAGTCTAATTGCTGACAAGAAAACCTAAGTTCAGAGAATTTTTGGGGGGTGGATGATGGGCATGCTTAGGGTAACAAACTATAAAGGAAAATACATGGCTACATCTGACTGTTTTTTGTTAAATAACATTTATTTTTATTTTTAGGAAAGGGGCATTTTGATCAGCTACCAGGGTAAGAAGATGCCACCACCCCACCTCCACTCCTCTATTGGTTTACCCCAACAGAGGATTGTGCCATAGGGTTTCACAGATGTGTCCCTATTTTTACCTCACTTGCACATACATTCTCTTTTTTCTTTGACCTTTTCCTTACCAACATTATGTATAGTTCATCTAAACCCATGATCATTTGAATAAGGCAAGATTTTAAATCCCATCAGTCTTTAAAATGAAATTCAAGAGCAAAAGGTTTTCAATAGTTTGTAATGTTTATACCATTTTTTGAACACATTTATTAGAATATAACTGATTAAATATTGATTAAACACACACACATATTCAATAGCATTCAGGGCACAACAAAGTACCTCTTCGGGGGGGGGTGTAGTTATTTAAAAATATATGTTATTTTTTTCTGAGGGGAGGGGGCTGTGTGTGGGGGGTTTCTCAGATGGTTGAGGGGCAGCTCTTGGGGAACTGTGGGGGGGATCTTGGAGGGCTGGCGGTTGAGAGCTTGGGCCGGTGGCTGATGGATCGCTGGTTCAGGTCCCTGTTTTTTGACCTTGTGGGAGATCTGTCGACGTGCCTTTGAGCAGGGCATTGACCCTGGCTTCTTCTGTGTGTCGCTCTGGAATGTAGTCTATTAGATGACTAATGTGATGTTGTTGTTTAGCGGCTTCACTGCAAGTATATGTATATTGTATGTTTTAAACATTCAATATATATATATATTTTTTAATTAACAAATCCTATTCTGACCCTAACCCTAAACCGTAACCCCTAATTTGACCCTAAACCCCTATTCTAAACCCAACCTCTATTCTGACCCTAACCCTTATTCTAACTCAGACCCCTAACCCTAATCCTAATCCTGCTAATTTGGGGATAGCTACCTATGTTAGCAAACATTATCTTATGCTAACTCACTGGCTATCATTTATTTTACCTCAGACTTTCTACTAGTGAGGTTTCTAGCTAGCTAACTGGCAGATGTTAGCTTATGCTAACTAGTAGGCTAGCATTTATTTGACCTCAGACTTTCTGCTAGTGAGGTTGCTAGTTGGTTAATTGGGCTAACAGCCTAACCAGTGAAGGCAGCTGAGGGGAGGACAGCTCATAATAATAATAATAATTGCACATGGAAACCATGTGTTTGATGTGTTTGATACCATTCCATTGACTCCATTCCAGCCATTATTATGAGTTTCCTCCCCTCAGCAGCCTCCACTGATACTAACCTAACATATTATTACTTACTCAAAAACAATACGAAACAAATCTCTAAACAAATGGGTTTATCTTAAGGCTTCCCTACATGTATATTGAATTGAAAAAAATATGGATCTGATTCATTGGATTATATCTACAACTTTTTGTAAATTACCAAAACTTTGATCAATTTACCTCAAAATTGTTTTGATGGAATGACTTCAAAATGTTTTTTGAAACAGAGGAAATTTGTAGTGGCAGCCAGAGGAACTGTTGAACTTTTATTTTTTGGGGGGACATCTCATGTTTTTTGTGATAATTGCAGGGGGGTGTCTTACCCCAAGGGGCCCCATACTACCTTACTAACCAACCACTGGATTAGAATCTAGCTAGCTACTCTTCACTACTATCAAAGTACAGCACACACTTGAGTGATGCTACGGCAGTCACGAGGCGCCAGAAAGCACACCACAATCCATCATAATAACACCATAATCCAGTTAGTGCGTTGAGGAACTAATCAACCATACGTGTCTAGTCACAAAAATATGTTAAATATATGGACCAAGTCATTAGGAAACCTACAGGCCTACATTTAAAAATACTTTGACCTTTTTATTTCCATGAACTGATTCAGACTCACTTATATTGTGGTGAAATAACTAATCCAAATAGGCAAGAATGTGCTGATTCGTGTCGATGTAAAAATTGAATAAAGCAGGAAAACATGCTTTATTGCTAATCACAATAGTTGTTAAACAACAGGGGGGTATAATTCTGAATGCTGATTAGTTAAAACCGCATTCCAGACGGTGTCTATTCCACAAGTTACCACCGGCTAAATCTATTACGTTAAAATGTCTATTTTAAATGCCTATTTTTTTCAGCAGGTATATTTCTCTGATCACCCCCAAAACCAATTCTTCCTTTGGCCGCCTCTCCTTCCAGTTCTCTGGTGCCAATGACTGGAACGTACTACAAAAATGTCTGAAACTGGAAACACTTATCTCCCTCACTAGCTTTAAGCACCAGCTGTCAGAGCAGCTCACAGATTACTGCACCTGTACATAGCCCATCTATAATTTAGCCCAAACAACTACCTCTTCCCCTACTGTATTTATTTATTCATCTATTTTGCTCCTTTGCACCCCATTATTTCTATGTCTACTTTGCACATTCTTTCACTGCAAATCTACCATTCCAGTGTTTTACTTGCTATATTGTATTTACGTCGCCACCATGGTCTTTTTTTGCCTTTACCTCCCTTATCTCACCTCATTTGCTCACATCGTATATAGACTTATTTTTCTACTGTATTATTGACTGTATGTTTGTTTTACTCCATGTGTAACTCTGTGTTGTTGTATGTGTCGAATTGCTTTGCTTTATCTTGGCCAGGTCGCAATTGTAAATGAGAACTTGTTCTCAACTTGCCTACTTGGTTAAATAAAGGTGAAATAAAATAAATACAATTTACTCTGTTCCATCTGACTGTGTAATCCACTGTCTCATCAGCCCAGCCAGGCAATTTATAAACAACTAGACATTATCTCACATTCTTTTAGACTAACATTTAGCTTTCAACAGTGGAGATTCGTATAAACCTTGCTGCCTGCCTCTCCGACATTTGAAACATTGTTTCTATGTTCAAATTCGATCTCCAGCTGTCCCATTCTAATGAACGTGTCGGGAGTCGGGACAAGACAGACAGGCAGCGTTTTTTCAGCCAGTCGAAATCATGAATCAAGTGGCATCATTTTTATGGATATATACAAAGAAATGTCAATTGAAAAAGGTAAAACCGAACGAAGTGCAGCTAGTTTGCAGTCTATCCAGCTTCATTTTGAAGTGTAGTCTGGCCCAGGGGTGCGAAGGTGAACAGAAAGGCACTGGAGCGATGAACCGCCCTTGCTGTCTCTGCCTGGCCGGTTCCCCTCTCTCCACTGGGATTCTCTGCCTCTGACCCTATTATGGAGGCTGAGTCACTGGCTTACTGGGGCTCTTCCATGCAGTCCCTAGGAGGAGCTCGTCATTTGAGGAGGTTGAGTTACTGACATGGTCTTCCTGTCAGGGTTGGCGCAACCCTCGGGTTCGTGCCGTAGGGGGGAGATCTTCATGGGCTATACTCAGCCTTGTCTCAGGGTAGTAAGTTGGTGGTTTGCGCTTATCCCTCTAGTGGTGTGGGGGCTGTGCTTTGGCAAAGTGGGTGGGGTCATATCCTGCCTGGTTGGCCCTGTCCGGGGTGTGTCTCCCGACCCCTCCTGTCTCAGCCTCCAGTATCTATGCTGCAATAGTTTATGTGTTGGGGGGCTAGAGTCAGTTATATCTGGTGTAATTCTCCTGTCTTATCCGGTGTCCTGTGTGAATTTAAGTATGCGCCCTCTAGTTCTTTCTTTCCCTCTATCTCCCCTCCCGGATGACCTGAGCCCTGGGACCATGCCTCAGGACTACCTTGGCTTGATGACTCCTTGCCATTCCGGACATGCTGTTTTTTTAATCTCTCTCTCTACCGCACCTGCTGACACGAACTCTGAATGCTCGTCTATGAAAAGCCAACTGACATTTACGCCTGAGGTGCTGACCTGTTGCACCCTCTGTTGCACCCTCTACAACCACTGTGATTATTATTATTTGACCCTGCTGGTCATCTAAGAACCTTTGAACATCTTGGCCATGTACTGTTATAGTCTCCACCTGCCACAGCCAGAAGAGGACTAGCCACCCCTCATAGCCTGGTTCCTCTCTAGGTTTCTTCCTAGGATCCTGCCTTTCTAGAGAGTTGTTCCTAGTCACCATGCTTCTACATCTGCATTGCTTGCTGATTGGGGTTTTAGGCTGGGCTTCTGTATATCACTTTGTGACATTGGCTGATGTAAAAAGGGCTTTATAAATACATTTGATTGATTGTGTTAGCTATGTTGTTGGCTAGCTCCTCTGAATACGTGTCCTGAAGAGTGAGCACAATTTTCATGCTCACTCCTTGTTATGGATGTATCCAAATAAATGTCACTAGAAAACAGCTTAAACAAATGCACATCCAGCAACTTTGCTGTTGTTCTGGCTGCACTTTTTGACGTGGCTGTAAGTTAGCCATAGTTTTTATTTTGTATTTTATTAAGGATCCCCACTAGCTGCTGGCTAGCTAGCAAGCAAGGGACAAGAACGTTGCCAGCCAGTATGGCAATGGAACGTTTAGACTGAACGACTGGGTCGCCTCTCTGGCAACCGAACCGATAGAATGAATTAACAGCCGGCTTGGGTAGCAACTCTAGATTTGTGTCGGGACTATATCTTGTGGAAGGATGAAATAGTATGAATAAATTCATAAAAGTAACATTCTTTATGAAGATATGTCAATTATTATTTGAATATGTTGTTAATCTGTTGTATAAAAGGGATAATGCCCTCGAAGCCGGTGTTTGGAGGATATATTGGCACGGTTTGCCTCAACTTCGTCTCGGCCTAACAACACCCATTCCAATATATCCAAACACCAGATTCTCGGCACTATCACTTAGAGATCGATTATGATGTCATGACATTTTGATTAGATGTAAATTGGTGAAATAGAAATATGTTGCTGCTTTGGACAGTGCGTCCTTGACCGTGCATGCGTCATACACCGGCCAGACGTAGGCCTATATAACATGCGTAGGCCTATATAATATGCACATACACCGGCCTGACGTAGGCCTATATAACAATCTCTATTTAGACCATATTATATTGTGGTGAATGAGGATATCTGTTTCAATTGATCTCTATTTCAGTGCTGTCTTCAATTCAAACACAATTTAACATATCTTAACATAGATAAGAATTAGTTCAACACCCCATTGTTTTCAGCCCCAGAATAATTCATGCCATCATAATGAACCTGTTAAAATAATGCAATAGTGTGACTGTCAAATATCTATGCACATCACCATGTTGCACTTTCCATTCTCCAATAATAGGCTTCGATGGTCTATTTTGGTATACACTCTTTGTAGGTCTATGCATATAGCCGCAGGAAGTAGGGCTATTGAGGGTGCTGCAGCATCCCCTGAAATGTTTCATTGTAATTGTATTTTATTTAACCTTTATTTAACTAGGCATGTCAGTTAAGAACAAATTCTAATTTACAATGACAGCCTACCAAAAGGCAAAAGGCCTCCTGCAGGGATGGGGGATTGGGATTAAAAATAAAATAAAAATATAGGACAAAACACACATCACGACAAGAGAGACACCACAACACTACATAAACAGAGACCTAAAACAACAACATAGCACGGCAACAACACAGCATAGTAGCAAGACAACATGACAACAACATGGTCGCAACACAACATGGCAGCAGCACAACATATTAGTAGCACAAAACACGGTACAAAATTATTGGGCAAAGACAACAGCAGAAAGGGCAAGAATCATAATAATAGAAAAATGATTATATAAAAAAATTATATATTTGAGAATTTACAAAACAATTCTCACAAAAGCAGTGCACTGGGCCTTTACTAGCTCTGTGTTAGCGGACCGATATCACCATCTGTAGCAAGGAAAAACTGTATTAATTCTACAACCCCCTGAGAAAAGATTCTCAGCCCCCCTCCCCTATCTTGTGATTTATCTGTTAATTGATCTTGTTAATTGATAGCATAAAGCAGATGTGCTTTGCCAAACAACACTTAGTTGCCTGACCGATTACATGAGACTTTGTGTAGCTCAGGCTAAATGCAGTCTTGACTTTTGAAGATGACCTGGATTCCATGTACCAGTCTGCTACATTGGTACCCGTGACCCGGATTATACAGTGATGTATGTCAAACAGCTGCTAGGTTCACCGCTGAGAGAGAAGGAGGAGGTGTTTCCTTGAACTATGTAACCTTGAAACCTGTGAGGTGAAGTGACAAAGTCACACACACAAACATTATTACTTTAGAGCCCTGTTGCATAAAATATGCAAGTATTCTGTATATTTGTATTCTTCATTTCACTCTGTCATTTAGGTCATTATTGAGGAGTCACTACAATGTCATTGATCCATCCTTAGTTTTCTACTATCACAGACATTGAACTCTGTAGATGTTTTAAAATCCCCAATGGCCTTATTGTAACATCCCTGAGCAGTTGAATTCCTGCAGATCAGTTCAGAAGGACGACTGAAACTTTGATGTGCCTGTGTTGTTTAATATACACTGAGTGTGCAAAACACCTTTTGCTCACAGAACAGCCTCAATTTACCAGGTCATGGACTACAAGGTGTCAAAAAGGTTCCACAGGTATGCTGGCCCATGCTGACTCCAATGCTTCCCACAGTTGTGTCAATTTGGTTGTATGTCTTTCGGGTGGTGGACCATTCTTGATACACAAGGGAAACTGTTGAGTATAAAAAACCCAGCAGCGTTACAGTTCTTGACACACTCATGCCGCTGCACCTGGCACGTATTACCATACCCCGTTCAAAGGTACTTAAATATTTTGTCTTGCCCAGTCACCTTCTGAATGGCACACATACACAATCCATGTCTCAATTGTCTCAAGGCATAAAAATCTTTATTTAACCTGTCTCCGCCCCTTCATCTACACTGATTTAAGTGGACGTAACAGGTGACATCAATAAGGGATCATAGGTTTTACCTGGTCAGTCTAGGTCATGGAAAGAGCAGGTGTTCCTAATGTTTTATACACTCAGTGTATAATCCACCGAATAATTATTATTATTATGCTTAAAGATATCTGATTCGTAATTGTTACCCATCTACCAATCACTGCCCTTCTTTATGAGGCTTTAGAAAAGCTCCCTGGTCTTTGTAGGTGTATCTGTGCTTGAAATTCTATACTTGACTGAGGGACCTTACAGATGTTATATGTGTGGGGGACAGAGGATCATGTCAACCCCTGTTATTTCACACAGAGTGAGTCCATGTAACTTATTATGTGATTTGTTAAGCCATGTTTTACTCCTGAACTAATTTAGGCTTGCCTAAACAAAGGCTCTGAATCCTTTTGCAATTACTACATTTTAGTTATACATTTTGTATTTAAATCCCACTTTGTAACACAATAAAATGTGAAGAAATCCAAGGGGTCTGGACACTTTTGCAAGGCAGAGTCCATAGAAAGCACAGGTCAGAGGGGGATCAGACTGTAAATGTGCTGACACGGACAAGGGGTGTAAGAAATGATCCTATAGCCTCTTAAACTCTGCTAACTCTACTACATTTTTCACACAGCAATTATAATCGCCCACTCAACATGTTTAAATGGCATATTCGTTTCAAAGTACGTCCTATCTCTGTGGTCAAATAACACCCTCTTTTTCAATTAGGTGTGCTTGCTGAAAGGCAAGCACATCTCTGGGAACTGTCATACTTTTTCCTTTTTAGCCTTCTGCAGCCACCTTAAACGCCATAACTGTAAAGCTACCAACACCAAAAAAATGTTTTGTTTACTACTTTTAAAGGCTCAAAATGCCAGATCAGCCTTTGTCTCTCTGAGAAACATCTGGAGATTCAAAATAACAACCCACACAAAAATCTGGCTTTTTTAATGTAATGTCAAATCAGTACTGCTCTATGGATTAGAAACATGGAGGACAAAAAAACAAACAATAAAGTCATCCCAAATGTTCCTAAATAAGTGCCTATGACAGATCCTGCACATCAGTTGGTCTGACAAGGTCACCAACATCATTCCTGTGGAAGAGGACATCCGAAGGAGAAGACAGGGATGGATCGACTACACCCTCTGAAGCCCCCTCCAACATCACCGGGCAAACCCTATCCTGGAACCAGCGAGGGAAACGGAAGAAGGGTCACCCAAGAAACACCTGGAGGCGGGAGGTCTAGGCAGACACCAAAATATCCTGCATGGGGTGGAACTAGATTGAGAAGACAGCCCAGAACTGAGTATGATGGAGAGGAGTTGTCAATGGCATTATGCTCCCTAGGAAGCCACGGGTCAAAGTACGTAAGTATACTTTTAACACTGCAACCAGTGTTTGCATAAATCCCAATACATTTCAATGGCCATACACTTGAATGGTAAAGGTTTGCACCGTAACTAATCTTCAACCGTTTAAGCTGGAAGGGTCATTCAAACTTTCAAACGTGCAGACTGGTCTGGAATAGGTTGTTTGTGTCCAGCCTTTTGGACTGTATCCATTTCAAATGTTCATAAAAGCTCCATGGGCTTGAATGGGAAGCATTTGGATTTGCCACTTCTCTTGAACCGTTAAAGCTACAAATACCAAACCAATGTTGATATGTAAAGACTAACTCCTTTTAGATTGCTATAGGTACTTTTGGAACTATAACCGTTTTCAATGTGCACAAAAGGTCCAAAGTCTTCTGAGGCAAAATGTGGATTTGTCACTGCTCTTGATCCATTTCAGCGACTAACACCAATCTGACGTTGAAATATACAGGCTGACTCAACTTAGATGGCTTCAACACAGCTTTTTACTACCATTCATAAATCGTAGACTATAAAGCTTGTTGTATTCCCATTCATTTCAATGGGTAAATGCAGGCTTCAACATTCTGAACTGAAATAATTTTCACAAAACTTTCAGAATGTTCAAACTAAAACCTTTTGAGAGCTATCAAATGCGTCCTATGGCTTATGATGATTTATAAAACGGGTTGTTTGGATCCTGTATGCTGATTAGTTGATAGCAGGGAGTTGTTCACCACAATCCCTGGGTAATGCATCTTAACATTGCCATTTGTATTGTCAATGTGCATCCACTGTCCCACAGCACAGCCAGGCAATCCATACTTCATCTCCCATGGAAAAATTGTCTAGACATTATTTCCCCATGCTACTAGGCTCGCATTTGGTTTGCAACACGTGGGATTTGTCTAAATCTTGCTGTCTACCTCTCCACCCGGAGCAACAATATTGCAATTTGCAATCTCCACCCGTGCCATAGAGAGACTGAACGCGCAGAACGAACAGATTCTCTGAGCCAGGCGAATTCATTTATCAGGATGATTATAATGGCTATATTCAAAGAATAACAAAGGTAAAGCAAACAAAAATGTACATAGTTTGCTGTCATTTCAGCTTTAATGTGATTGTGTGTAAGCTTTAGTTGGCTAGCTAGTGGAGGAGAAGTAGCTAGCCTGCATGGCAACTTTTTTTGCATGGAACGTTTGGAATGGACAACCAGCCCGTTTGGCTAGCAACTTCAGAATCTCAGAACTAATAAATGTCTTTTGCCTGGACTATATTGTTTGGTAGAAGGATGAAACAAAACAAATGTACTCATTTAAAATAATGTTTTTAATGAAAACATATCGTTAGTCTTTTTAAAATATTTTGGCAACCATTTTATATAAGCAATAAGGCACTCGAACCCGGGAATTATTGCAAAAAAACACCCTCCTGTTTCCCCGGGCCTTCGCTTCATGTCGGGCCTAAGAACAACCCTTTGCCAGGAGTTATTCAAACAATAATTCTTAGGTTCTCATGCCTTATTGTTAAATAGTACTCACTCGAGCCTACTATACTAGCCCACTATAGATGCGGTAAAGGCGTCAATGGAACGCAGAGGTTGCATTGACCAGATTGGCACACATTCAACAAATTTGATATAGCAAAGTGGATATCCGTCAAATCCGTTCTGATTTATGTATTGTAACAGGCCCACAATGTGGTTATTTAAGTCTGATTTGGATATATTTGTCTGTTTTTCACTGCATAATATGTAAAGGTAGTCCCTTTTCAGGTTTAGAAGAAGTGACTGCTAAATGCTAACTCTCGTTCGTAGAAGCTGGTTTGCGTAGCTAGCATACAGAAATCAGTGGTGGTAGTCAAAGTCTTTTCTAACTGTAATGCAGTTGATTAGTAACAATGACATGAACATGTGTTGTGGTTGACATCCATACAAGCATTATACTCAGATATTTTTCTCAACATAGTGTGAAATACACATATTAAGAATAGCCTAAATGTAGGGTAATTTTGCTGGGGGACAATGAGGCGATTCAGATCTTTCCTCCACGCATTTCCATGGCAATTACATTGTTTTGGTTGAGTTCAATTGACCTCTTTACTCCATCTATATAACAAATGACCATCATGTCTCAATAGCAAGCAAATTTAGTTCCGGGTGGCGAATGCTGCGTTCAGTGCGCGGTTCTGTGCATGTGTCTGATATGGAACATTTTTTGATATTGATTGATGATTGATTGTTTTTTTGACTGTTGTAACACTTACAGTACCTCATCCTGCTTGATATTTCATCAAACATGAAACATCACACTTAAGTGTAAATCGTTTTAGTACGCATTCACCATCACTTGTATTTGAAAATTATATTGTAAAATAAATGTTCATTGATGCTATTGAAGCTATGAAATGATTCCAATGTCTCGGGTAACATTTACCTTTTTTTTTAATGAAATTGAGCACATCAACTGATTAAGACCATAATAGAAACTGTACAGCTTACAACCTTTGTTTGATGCCAGTCTTCATTGGAGACTACCTGTGCTGGAAGACATGTGCAAGAGGATGCTGGCAGACTTACATTTGAAGTGAATGTCAAGTCAATTATCCAATTTGTTGTTATTTTTGTTTGCTTTGTTGTAAAACATTACCAAACTTCATTTGAAACTTGTACTTAAGTTGTTTTTTTAAGAGGGCTACTTTTCATTTTACTTGAGTAAATTACAATCGAAGTAACAGCACTTTTACTTAAGTACATTTTTTCAATACTCTACCCACCTCAGCTACTACTACCATTACTACTGCCAACACTGCCACTACCACTACCACCACCGCGACCACTACTATTTCACAACCATGAACACTAGCAAGCACACACATTCACTTCAGTAAATGCCCTTTTCTAGTAAAGATGTAGTTGTTTATTATGATCAGCCCTGTTATCTGAACATCAGTCAGGCTGCTTCACTTCAACTGAGGGAATGGACTATGTCATGCTTCTGCTTACGTACTACGATCACTATGAGCCGGCAGGCCCTGTCGATTATTCTTTATCATCAAATAATTTGTTGCTGAAATACAGTGCTGGCTCCTCAGTTACCTTTATTAGGCCCTGCTCGGCGCTTGGCAAGGGAACCCAGGTCACACAAGGACAGCCCAGAATAGGAAAAACAGCCCAGCCAGAGCCTGCAGCCTGCAGCCAAGCTATAAGAGTGGCAGAAATCCAGCAGCACCAACTACTGTTAGTACATCAGCCAGAGAGAGAGAGAACAATCCCAAGGCCATTTACCAAGGAACCACTGGGCAGAGAAACACACACTTCAACTACTATACACTATAGGCCTACCACCAGAGCCAGATATATGATAAGCACCATACATGGATCAGTTACAGTGCATTTGAAAAGTATTCAGACCTCTTTACTTGCCCACGTTTTGTTACTTTACAGCCTTATTCTAAAATGTATGTGTATTTTTTTGGTCTCCTGAGTGGCGCAGCAGTCTAAGGCACTACATCACAGTGCTAGAGGTATTACTACAGACCCGGGTTCATTCCCGGGCTGTGCCGCAACCGGCTGTGGCCGGGAGTCCCGTAATACAGCGCACAATTGGCCCAGCATCGTCCGGGTTAGAGGAGGGTTTGACCGGTGGGGCTTTACGTGGCTCAATGCTCTCTAGCGACTCCTTGTGGTGGGCCGGGTTCCTGCAGGCTGATCCAGGACGAGCGGTGTTTCCTCTGACACATTGGTGCTTCCGTGTTAAGCTGGCAGATGTTAAGTAGTTCGGTTAGGCGGATCATGTTTCGGAGGACGCATGACTCCACCTTAGTCTCTCCTGAGCCCGTTGTGGCAATGAGACAAGATTGAAAAAGGTGGATAAAATATTCAAAAAATATTTATTTTTTTCTCATCAATCCACACACAATACCCCATAATGACAAAGCTAAAGCAGGTTTTTAGAAATGTTTTCAAATGTATAAAATAAAAAAATGATATATTATATTTAAATAACTATTCTGACCCTTTAGTCAGTACTTTGCTGAATCACCTTTGGCAGCAATTATGGTCTCCAGTCTTCTTGGGTATGACGCTACAAGCTTGGCACACCTGTATTTGGGAAGTGTCTCCCATTCTTCTCTGCAGATCCTCTCAAGCTCTGTTAGAGATGTTCGATTGGGTTCAAGTCCGGGCTCTGGCTGGGCCACTCAAGGACATTCAGAGACTTGTCCCTGAGCCACTCCTGTGTTGTCTAGGCTGTGTGCTTAGGGTCTTTGTCCTGTTGGAAGGTGAACCATCACCCCCAGTCTGAGGTCCTGAGCACTCTGGAGCAGGTTTTCAACAAGGATCTCTCTGTACTTTGCTCCGTTCATCTTTCCCTCGATCCTGACTAGTCTCCCAGTCCCTGCCACTGACAAATATCCCCACAGCACGATGCTGCCACCACTATGCTTCACTGCAGGGATGGTGCCAGGTTTCCTCCAGAATTGATGTTTGGCATTCAGGCCAAAGAGTTCAAACTTCCTTTCATCAGACCAGAGAATCTTGTTTTTCATGGTCTGAGAGTCCTTTAGGTGGCTTTTGGCAAATTCCAAGCAGGATGTCATGTGCCTTTTACTGAGGAGTGGCTTCCATCTGGCCACTACCATAAAGGCCTGATTGGTGGAGTGCTGTAGAGATGGTTGTCCTTCTGGATGGTTCTCCCATTTCCACAGAGGAACTCTGGAATTCTGTCAGAGTGACCATCGGGTTCTTGGTCACCTCCATGACCAAGACCCTCCTCCCCCGATTACTCAGTTTGGCCGGGCGGCCAGCTCTAGGAAGTGTCTTGGTGGTTCCAAACTTCTTTCATTTAAGAATGATGGAGGCTATTGTGTTCTTTGGGACCTTCAATGCTGCAAAAATGTTGTTACCCTCCCCAGATCTGTACTTCGTCACAATCCTTTCTCTGAGCTCCACGGACAATTTCTTTGACCTCATGGCTTGTTTTTTGCTCTGACATGCACTGTCAACTGTGGGACCTTATATAGACAGGTGTGTGCCTTTCCAAATCATGTCCAATCAATTGAATTTACCACAGGTGGACTTCAATCAAGTTGTAGAAACATCTCAAGGATAATCAATGGAACCAGGATGCACCTGAGCTCAATTTCGAGTCTCATAGCAAAGGGTCTGAATACATTTATTTTTATTTTTTATTAATTTGTACAAAATTCTAAAAACCTCCTTGGCTTTGTTGTTATGGGGTATTGTGTGTAGATTGATGAGGGAAAAAATATTTAATCAATTTCAGAATAAGGCAGTAACGTAACAAAATGTGGAAAAAGTCAAGAGGTCTGAATACTTTCTGAATGCACTGTATATACATTTGATGTGCCCTGTAGTGTATGTGTATGTTTTCCCCCCCTTTGGGCTGAATGATAAAATCCTGTGATTCCCTCTCCTTAGCCACAGTCAACATGCTACTCTGTCCCTCAGCTTTCATGAGCAGTTGAGTAGGTTTGTGGTTACTAAGCAACCCACAAGTCCCACTCAGGCTAATCCAGCTATCAAGGCCAGGATCTCGCCTTGACTGGAGCCTTGCAGAGGGCTGATAGGCTACGTAACGCCATCCTCCCCCTCTCTCTCTACCCGCCCCTCTCTCTTTTGTTCACAAGGACAGTGCTGCTAATAGATACTGTCTTATGTATGTTACTGAATGCCAGCTAAAATCATAGCAAATCACTACATTACAGCAGGTCTATGATAGTATTTTGCTGAACCTGATAATCTTTGCACAATAAAATCTGAGTGTACAATAAATGCTAATGAGACTGGCGTTGAAGACACTAAAATGGTGATAACAGTGCTGTTGTTAGCTTGGAAAGAGGCTGTTAAAACCTGACGAGTACTACATAGATAACCTCAAACGCTAACCGCAGTGTATAGTAGAAGGTATTGAGCTTGGTGTTCAGAAAGGGCATTAGATAGCAGTACAGTAGACAGTGGTGGAAAAAATACCCAATTGTCATACTTGAGTAAAAAATAAAGATATCTTAATAGAAAAATGACTCAAGTAAAAGTGAAAGTCACCCAGTAAAATACTAACTGAGTAAAAGACTAAAAGTATTTGATTTTAAATATACAGTTGAAGTCGGAAGTTTACATACACCTTTGCCAAATATATTTAAACTCAGTTTTTCACAATTCCTGACATTTAATCAGAGTAAAAAAATCCCTGTTTTATGTCAGTTAGGATCACCACTTTTTTTGAGAATGTGAAATGTCAGAATAATAGTAGAGAGAATGATTTATTTCAGCTTTTATTTCTTTCATCACATTCCCAGCGGGTCAGAAGATTACATACACTCAATTAGTACTTGTTAGCATTGCCTTTAAATTGTTTAACTTTGGTCAAACATTTCGGGTAGCCTTCCACAAGCTTCCCACAATAAGTTGGGTGAATTTTGGCCCATTCCTCCTGACAGGACTGGTGTAACTGAGTCAGGTTTGTAGGCCTCCTTGCTCGCACACGCTTTTTCAGTTCTGCCCACAAATGTTCTATAGTATTGAGGTCAGGGCTTTGTGATGGCCACTCCAATACCTTGACTTTGTTGTCCTTAAGCCATTTTGCCACAACTTTGGAAGTATGCTTGGGGTCATTGTTCATTTGGAAGACCCATTTGCGACCAAGATTTAACTTCCTGACTGATGTCTTGAGATTTTGCTTCAATATATACACATAATTGTCCTCCCTCATGATGCCATCTATTTTGTGAAGTGCACCAGTCCCTCCTGCAGCAAAGCACCCCCACAACATGATGCTGCCACCCCTACAACATGATGCTGCCACCCCTGTGCTTCACAGTTGGGATGGTGTTCTCTGGCTTGTGCCTTCCCCTTTTTCCTCCAAACATAATGATGGTCATTATGGCCAAACAGTTCTATTTCTGTTTCATCAGACCAGAGGACATTTCTCCAAAAAGTATGATCTTTGTCCCCATGTGCAATTGCAAACCGTAGTCTGGCTTTTTATGGCGGTTTTGGAGCAATGTCTTCTTCCTTGCTGAGCGGCCTTTCAGGTTATGTCGATATAGGACCCGTTTTACTGTGGATATAGATACTTTCCTCCAGCATCTTCCCATCCAGCAGCATACCACCCTGCATACCACTGCTGGCTTGCTTCTGAAGCCAAGCAGGGTTGGTCCTGGTCAGTCCCTGGATGGAAGACCAGATGCTGCTGGAAGTGGTGTTGGAGGGCCAGTGGGAGGCACTCTTTCCTCTGGTCTAAGAAAATATCCAGAGGGCAGTGATTGGGGATGCTTTCTTTCGGATGGGATGTTAAACGGGTGTCCTAACTCTCTGAGGTCAATTAAGATCCTATGGCACATATTGTAGGGGTGTTAACCCTGGTGTCCTGGCTAAATTCCCAATCTGGTCCTCAAACCATCATGGTCACCTAATAGTCCCTAGTTTACAATTGGCTCATTCATCCTCCTCTCCACTGTAACTATTTCCCAGGTTGTTGCTGTACATGAGAATGTGTTCTCAGTCAACTTACCTGGTTAAATAAAAAAAAAGGTCCTTTGCTGTTGTTCTGGGATTGATTTGCACTTTTCGCACCAAAGTACGTTCATCTCTAGGAGACGGAACGCGTCTCCTTCCTGAGTGGTATGATGGCTGCGTGGTCCCATGGAGTTTATACTTGCGTACTATTATTTGTACAAATGAACGTGGTACCTTCAGGCGTTTGAATATTGCTCCCAAGGATGAACCAGACTTGTGGAGGTGCACAATTTTTTTCTGAGGTCTTGGCTGATTTGTTTTGATTTTACCATGATGTCAAGCAATCCACAGGTACACCTCCAATTGACTCAAATTATGTCAATAAGCCTATCAGAAGCTTCTAAAGCCATGACATCATTTTCTGGAATTTTCCAAGCTGTTTAAAGGCACAGTCAACTTAGTTTATGTAAACTTCTGACCCACTGGAATTGTGATACAGTGAATTAGAAGTGAAACAATCTGTCTGTAAACAATTGTTGGATAAATTACTTGTGTCATGCACAAAGTAGATGTCCTAACTGACTTGCCAAAACTATAGTTTGTTAACAAGAAATTTGTGGAGTGGTTGAAAAACGAGTTTTAATGTCTCCAACCTAAGTGTATGTAAACTTCCGACTGTACTTAAGTAACAAAAGTAAATGTAATTGCTCAAATATACTTAAGTAAAAGTATAAATAATTTTAAATTCCTTATATTTAAGCAAACCATACGGCAAGATTTATGTTTTTTTATTTACTGATAGGCAGGGGCATACTCCAACACTAATCATTTTCAAACAAAGCATTTGTGTTTAGTTAGTCCACCAGATCAGAGGCAGTAGGGATGACCAGGGATTTTCTCTTGATAAGTGTGTCAATTGGAAAATGTTCCTGTCCTGCTACGCATTCAAAATGTAACGAGTACTTTTGGGTGCCAGGGAAAATGTACGGAGTAAAAAGTACATTATTTTCTTTAGGAATGTAGTGGAGTGAGTAAAAATGGTCAAAAATATGAAAGTAAATTACAGATGCACAAAAAAACTACTTAAATAGTACTTTAAATAATTTTTACTTAAGTTCTTTACAACGGTGACAGTAGACTACAGTACTGTAGGCCTACAGTCGATAGCATTTGTTCAAGTTATGCCAAGGACAAGGCGATGGACGACAGTGCATAGTAGAGATAATCCAGAAATGCTTCATGTGATAGAGCCCTGCCACCACACAGGGATGTTTCTCCTCAGCGACTTTGCTCCCAGCCTTTCTCCTCTTGCATCATCTTCACTTTATTTTAAAAACACTCCTACTACTACTACACACACACACACACACACTTAATACGTTGGCTGGCTGCCACATTCATTCTGCAGTCATATACAGACAGTAACATGCCTAATAGTAAGTTGGAGATGTGGTTTTGATTGGGTGACACTGAGATAACACCCTCAGAAGCCTGGAGCTTCGAAAGTAAATTTGCTATTACTTTTAAGAGGATGGAGCTGAGCAATGTTTTATTGAATTATTCACAAGCCAGATCCCTGCTAGAGCTGCCTTCATCTTACAGCGCTCCTGTATCAGTAGTGATCGAGAGATACGGAACAATGTTTACTGTGAGCCAATGCAACATGTATCCTTTGTGTGAACGTGTGAGTGCACTTAACATTATGGGATAATATAATTTTAATGAAGGGAGTTATTTCAATAAGAACTGACAGATAGAAATGTAGACATTAAATGTATTATAAATGGGCCAGAGATGTGTTCAGTAGTGCACGTGCGGTGCCTTCGGAAAGTATTCAGACCCCTTGACATTTTCCACATTTTGTTAGGTTACAGCCTTATTCTAAAAGTAATTCAAACTTCTTTCCCCCCCCTCATCAATCTAGACAGGTGTGTGCCTTAATGACAAAGCAAAAACAGGTTTAGAAAGGTTTGCTAATTTAATAAAAAAAATATTTAAAAAAATGGAAATATCACTTACATACAGTAAGTATTCAGACCCTTTACTTAGTACTTTGTTGAAGCGATTACAGCCTCGGGTCTTATTGGGTATGACGTTGCAAGCTTGACACACTTGTATTTGGGGAGTGTCTCACATTATTGTCTGCAGATCCTGCAGGTTGGATGGGGAGCATTGCAGCACATCAATGTTCAGGTCTCTCCAGATATGTTGGATTGGGTTCAAGTCTGGGCTCTGGCTGGGCCACTCAAGGACTTTCAGAGTCTTGTCCCGAATCCTCTCTTGCGTTGTCTTGGCTGTGTGCTTAGAGCCGTTGTCCTGTTGGAAGGTGAACCTTTGCCCCCAGTCTGAGGTCCTGAGTGCTCTGGAGAAGGTTTTCAACAAGGATCTCTCTGTTCTTTTCTCCGTTCATTTATGCCTTGATCCTGACTAGTTTCCCAGTCCCTTTCTCTGAAAAACATCCCCACATCATGATGCTGCTACCACCATGCGTCACTGTAGGGATGGTGCCAGGTTTCCTCCAGATGTGATGTTTGGTATTCAGGCCAAAGTGTTCAATCTTGGTTTCATCAGACCAGAGAATATAGTTTCTTATGGTCTGAGAGTCGTTTAGGTGCCTTTTGGCAAAGTCCAAGCGGGCTGTCATGTGCCTTTAACTCAGGAGTGGCTTCCGTCTGGCCACCCTACCATAAAGGCCTGATTGGTGGAGTGCAGCAGAGATGGTTGTCCTTCTGGAAGGTTCTCCCATCTCCACAGAGGAACTATAGGACACTGTCAGAGTGACCATTGGGTTCTTGGTTACCTCCCTGACCAAGGCCCTTCTCCCCCGATTGATCAGTTTGGCCGGGCGGCCAGCTCTAGGAAGAGTCTTGGTGGTCCCAAACTTCTTCCATTTAAGAATGTTGTTCTTTGGGACCTTCTATGCTGCAGAAATGCTTTGGTACACTCCCAAGATCAGTGACCTCTCACAATCCTGTCTTGGCGCTCGATGGACAATTCCTTCAACCTCATGGCTTGGTTTTTTTCTCTGACATGCACTGTCAACTGTGGGACCTTATATAGAGAGGTGTGTGCCTTTCCAAATCATGTCCAATCAATTTAATCTACCACAGGTGGACTCCAATCAAGTTGTAGAAACATCTCAAGGATGATCAATGAAAACAAGATGCTGTCACACCCTGATCTGTTCCACCTGTATTGTGCTTGTCTCCACCCCTCACCAGGTGTCTCCAATTTGTCCCCATTATGCCCTATGTATTTATACCTGCTTTTTCTGTTTGTCTGTTGCCAGTTTGTCTTCTCCCGTCAAGTCCTACCAGCATGTTCCCGTGTTGCCTGTGCTCTAGTTTTTCCTAGTCTTCCCAGTTCTGACCTTTCTGCCCGTCCTGATCCTGCCTGCCGTCCTGTACCTGCCTGCCGTCCTGACCTGCCTGCCGTCCTGTACCTGCCTGCCGTCCTGTACCTGCCTGCCGTCCTGTACCTGCCTGCCGTCCTGTACCTGCCTGCCGTCCTGTACCTGCCTGCCGTCCTGTACCTGCCTGCCGTCCTGATCCTGCCTGCCGTCCTGTACCTGCCTGCCGTCCTGTACCTGCCTGCCGTCCTGTACCTGCCTGCCGTCCTGTACCTGCCTGCCGTCCTGTACCTGCCTGACTCTGATTTGGACTCTGATTTGCCTGCCTTGATTTACCTTTTGCCTGCCCCTTGTACTATAATAAACTCTGAGACTTGTACTATCCACCTCCTGTGTCTGCATCTGGGTCTTGTCTGAGCCGTGACAGATGCACCTGAGCTCTATTTCGAGTCTCATAGCAAAGGGTCTGAATACTTATGAAAATAAGGCATTTATGTTGTTTTCTTTAAACCTGTTCACATTGTCATTATGGGGTATTGTGTGTAGATGAGGATTTTTGTTTGTTTAATCCATTTTAGAACAAGGAAGTAACATCATAAATTGTGGGAAAAAGGGAAGGGGTCTGAATACTTTCCGAATACACTATGTATTCATTCATGTGTGGCCACACACATGTTTCATTATGCAGCATTGGTTAGGTTTCTCACTAGCCTACATACATTTTTATTAATTATTATTGCTTGGCATTTGTCACGCCCTGACCATAGTACGCTGGTTTTTCTCTGTGTTGGTTGGGTGTGATGGTGACTTGGGTGGGTCATCTAGGTGAATTTGTATTTCTATGTTGGCCTGATATGGTTCCCAATCAGAGACAGCTGTTTTATCGTTGTCTCTGATTGGGGATCATATTTAGGCAGCCATTTCCCCTTTGTGTTTCGTGGGATCTTGTCTAAATCAAATCAAATCAAATGTATTTATATAGCCCTTCGTACATCAGCTGATATCTCAAAGTGCTGTACAGAAACCCAGCCTAAAACCTGAGACAGGAGGGGTCAGGAGACAATTAACATTATGTATGGTTGCCTGTCCGGGGGTGTCCCCGGATGGGGCCACAGTGTCTCCTGACCCCTCCTGTCTCAGCCTCCAGTATTTATGCTGCAGTAGTTTATGTGTCGGGGGGCTAGGGTCAGTTTGTTATATCTGGAGTACTTCTCCTGTCCTATTCGGTGTCCTGTGTGAATCGAAGTGTGCGTTCTCTAATTCTCTCCTTCTCTCTTTCTTTCTCTCTCTCGGAGGACCTGAGCCCTAGGACCATGCCCCAGGACTACCTGACATGATGACTCCTTGCTGTCCCCAGTCCACCTGACCGTGCTGCTGCTCCAGTTTCAACTGTTCTGCCTTATTATTATTTCGACCATGCTGGTCATTTATGAACATTTGAACATCTTGGCCATGTTCTGTTATAATCTCCACCCGGCACAGCCAGAAGAGGACTGGCCACCCCACATAGCCTGGTTCCTCTCTAGGTTTCTTCCTAGGTTTTGGCCTTTCTAGGGAGTTTTTCCTAGCCACCGTGCTTCTTCACCTGCATTGCTTGCTGTTTGGGGTTTTAGGCTGGGTTTCTGTACAGCACTTTGAGATATCAGCTGATGTACGAAGGGCTATATAAATACATTTGATTTGATTTGATTTGATTAGTACACATCAGTAGCGTCACGTTTCGTTTGGTTGTTTTGTTCAGTGAGTTTCGATGTATTAAAATTATGTGGAACTCTACTCACGCTGCGCCTTGGTCTCATCATTGCGACGAACGTGACAGTATTACTGCACGGTTAGAGCTAAAATCACAAGCATTTTGCTGCACCTGCAATAACATTTGTAAATCTGTGTATGCGACCAATCAACTTTGATTTGATTTTAATTCATGCTGTTATCAAAACCATCTGAAAAAAAACCATGGAAGTATATATTTTTTCCTTACAATAACAAAGAAAAGCTGAACTTACAGTGTGTCCTACAGGCACCTCTTTCAATTTGGGGGGCGAAGCATGTATATTCTTAAGTTACAATATAAGATATCTTATACATGTTACGTGCAATTTAACTTTAATTTCCCACAGGCATTTGGAATAAATATTTGTATTTGTCTGCTGGATGCCCTCGCTTTGTATTTTTTTGTCAACCAATTGTGTTTTTTGTTAGCCAGTCAGCTATTTGGTTCCTATTCGGTTATATCCTGGATTTTTATCTGATTGGCTTGTCAGATGCTCGTATCAGTGGAACCATGTCTATGATTGGTCAGATGTTGGTCAGATACACATTCCTTTCCCTGCACTTCCAACAACAACATATAACCTTGCTTACTGACCCAATTCCGTGTTTATTTTCAATTCATGGGCAGATAAGGTCTATGTTGTTATTCAAGGTTCCAGTTTGAATCTAGCTCTTTCTCAGTAATCAAAAAGGGAAGCGGATCCTATAATTGGTCAGGCGTATTTGTTTTGGCTCTATTATTATACTCCTCCAGAGTGAAGACACACTGACATTGCCGGACACCACTCACTGGTCCCTTGTGCTACTGTTCAATACCCATTTATTTCTCATGTGTCACCTTCTGTTTCTGTTACTCTTCTGTCTTCGTTCCTATGACAGATTCACAAAGTAGGATGGAAGTTGCTCTTAGACACTGATCTATGTTGGGTTTATGGTTAAGACTGGCTAGAGCAAACTGATTTCAGATCTGTGTCTATGGACTTTTTTTGCATGGAGTAGGTAAAGGCAGAGAGGAATAAGAGAAGCGAGAGGGTCTCCGCCAAAAATCTGTCTGCGCAGATTAAGCACACTTGGTCTGCTTATAGCATTAAGCAGACCAAGTGAGGAGTTTTTGTATGGGGGGCAATGAGACACTGTTGAATTTGGTCAAGATAAAAGTGAAATTATATTTTGATAGGTGAGGCTTATTTGACGAATAGAAGTTTCATAATGCTTAGGTTATTACGAGTGTACTAATATGTTTTCTACAAAAGATCATTGGCTTGAATGTTCTCACCTGATCTCGCCTTCTCCCGCCTGCCTTTCGCCTTTGCAGACATGTATTTCCATTGTAAGAGCGGTCAGTCAACCATCTTGTCAATATAACAGATTATCTTTGATAGAGGCCTCAAATGTCATATGACAAGCTATTTCAGTCACATGTCCTGGTGACGTCAAACTAGCTGGGGTCAAAGGTCACCTCTTGTCATGTGACTTCTGCCTGCAAGCTACTGACATCAGACAGATGTGTCACCTGTCAGTGATAATGTGAAAATGTGAAAATGTGCACTGATCATACTGTCTGTGCTTATGAATATGACACAGTTTCCACAGTGTATCTCTGGATGAACTCTGGATGTATGGGGCAGTCTGGATTGGGTCAGTCGCAGCAGTATGGGCTGTAGTGTGAAGAGACTTGAGGAACCGGCCGTCTCTCCGCCCCAGCTGCACTGCTGCTTACTGAGCTCTTAAAATAAGGAGCCGTTTAAGGTAATAAAATAATTTGAGGCCGAAATCAGCACTCTACATTTAGGGCACTTTCTCTCTTTCCTCTCACCTCTCTCTATCTCTCTCTCTCTTTCTCTCATTCTCCCTCTCTTTCTCTCACTCACTCTCCCTCCCTCTCTCCCTCCTCTCTCTCCCTCTCTCTCTCTCTCACTCTCTCTCGTGCATTCAGACGTGTGCTCCGAGACACACACTCACACTTTGTGGTAAACATGTTGATGGGACTGACTGGAATGTTTCACGGAGAAACGCAACAAAAACAAGCAGGACTAGGCCAGGCAGGGAGCCCAGGGCAGGATCCCAGGGAAGGGGCTTAGACACTAGGCCTGGAACAGCCTGAGAAGACTGGAGCATGGGCCTAGGGCCCATCCCCTCCGTAGTGTTAGGTTGGTCGTTCAACTCCCTGTGTCTCAAATGACAACCTATTTTCTGCGTAGTGCACTTTCTGAATTGACTGAAATGAAGTGGAATTGACTACAGTCTTGTTGGCTAGAGACTTATTTCTGCTTGGCGGGTCACAACAAGGAAAGTAATACATCTCTAGATGGGTCACAGCACAAAAAGTTTGGCCACCTCTGGTGTGGTGAGGAGAGGAGAGGAAATAGAATGTTGTTGTGGTTGAAGAGATGTTTAAATGGTGGAAGATCAATCTGGTTGCTACTGAAAAGTGGTGGTAAAGTAAATGTTTTGTCAAAAGGAAGGCTTTACCTTGTATTGCCCAGAATATTCAACCTGACCTGGAAAGGGGGAGGTCCTAACAGGGACTGACCTCAATTATGTTTGTTAGTGACATGGGGAACTGGTTTGATATCCAAGAAGTCATTCTGTGGGACAATATATATGGTAGTGCGTTGGGAAACTGACCACCATCTGCGGTCAGTTTGTTGCAAGAGGCCTGTAGTTCCTTCATTGACCAGGAAATGAGGATTCAAGGGCAGTAGTAATCACAGTAAAAAAAAAACATGTTGAATGGCCTTTCCATGTATCATTTATCCTGTTCTCAGACTATGAGCTGCAGTGTGTCTCGTTAAAATCCTTTCCAGTTTTCCCCCAGTCAAGTAAAGTTCAGCTTGTTAAAGATGATATAGCCTCTTCATGCTATAGTGTTTCTGTTAAATGGAATCAGAAAGTGGTAGCCACAAGATTTCACCTTTCTCATAGAATAAAACTCTAAAGCAGGTAAAAATAATTAGGTTGACTTCTGGAAGACGGCTTCCTATTCAATAATGTTTATTTGCGCTGAGCAATTTCAGAACTATTCTCCTTCATCACAGCAATGTCCTGCTAGAGCAAATAAACATCACAAAGCCGGCATCTTACACTCTCTCTGTATTTACAAAACGTGTGTTCTGTTCCCTTTGTTTTTAAAACCCTCTTAGTTTCTTTTTGACAGGTCAGAGAGAGAGAGGGAGAGAGATGAAAAAGAGACGAGAGAAAGAGTCGAAAAGAAATAGAGAAAGAAAGGAAGATACTTGAAACAAACCTGACAGCCTCGCTCCCCACGATGCCGGCTCTAGGGGTGTTTATATCACTGTTACCATGGAGACAAGCCTCTCCATTCTCCTTTATGTAATAAAGTTTTAAAATTCATCTTTGTGAGGATGAAAGAATAGGGAGCTCAGAGTTTTTCGGGAGAGATTTAAACAACCTTTAAGACTCAATCCCTTCCAGGTCCTCAGAATCTGTTTCAAATAAGGATCTGTTGTTATCTGTTAACAAATCAGTTTGATTCATTGTCATAAACGTGTAATTTCAGTGAAGACAGATAGATATTGTGTTGATGTTTCCATCACAGCAGCATTAGACCTGGCTTGGTATATTACAGTCAGCAGGGAACGGGTTAAGAGGAATTACTCATCAATGTTTCAATGAACGAATGATTGATTCATGTTCCCGGCTGCTGAAAGAAAGAAAATAACTGAAAGAGATTAAATGAGGACGAGCAGTGTTCTCTCTTTCGCTCGGTTGCTCTCTCTCTCTCTCTCTCTCTCTCTCTCTCTCTCCTCCCTCCCTATCTTTCCCTCATCCTCGCTCTCTCTCTAAATCCCCCACCCCAGCCCGCTCTCTGAGTCTCAGTGGGCCCTAGCTGCATGGAGCAGTGAAGGGGGAAAATGTGTTACACAGCATAAAGCAAGAGTTGCATGGAAAGAGACTTTTAATCTGACACCAGGCCCTTTGGCTTATACACATGAGAAGGAGAGGAGAGGGAGGGAGGAAAGGGTTCTAGTCAGTTGCACAACTGAATGCATTCAATTGAAATATGTCTTCCGCACTTAACCCAACCCCTCTAAATCAGAGAGGGGCTGCCTTAATCATTATCCACTGCGCCCGGGAGGCAGTTGTTGTTTGGGGTTAACTGCCTTGTTCAAGGGCAGAACGGCAGATTTTTGCCACCTCTGGGATTCAAATCAGCGACCTTTCGATTACTGGCCCAACACTCTTAACCGCTAGGCTACCCGCAGAGAGGAGAGGAAAGAAGGAGCGGTCATACCATGAGGGGTCATACCAGATGGAAGGAGGGGTCATACCATGAGGGGTCATACCAGATGGAAGGAGGGGTCAAACCATGAGGGGTCATACCAGATGGAAGGAGGGGTCAAACCATGAGGGGTCATACCAGATGGAAGGAGGGGTCAAACCATGAGGGGTCATACCAGATGGAAGGAGGGGTCAAACCATGAGGGGTCATACCAGATGGAAGGAGGGGTCAAACCATGAGGGGTCATACCAGATGGAAGGAGGGGTCAAACCATGAGGGGTCATACCAGATGGAAGGAGGGGTCAAACCATGAGGGGTCATACCAGATGGAAGGAGGGGTCAAACCATGAGGGGTCATACCAGATGGAAGGAGGGGTCAAACCAGGTCAAGGAGGAGGTCTGATCTTAATTCATACTATGTCCTCAGAGCCTCCAGGGTCCTCCAGTCCATTATGGCTTATTTACAGCCGGCAGATGGCTGCCGTCCACAGGGGTCTTGTGGACTGATTGTCGTTAGATTTTTCCATAGGATGTGTGAATGCAGCTTCGGCTGTGTGAATGCAGCTTCGGTTGTGTGAATGTAGATTTGGCTGTGTGAACCCAAATCCGCCTGTAAATATTCAGATTTGTTTGAAATATACCGCAAGTGGGAGAAATACAAACGAATAGGAAGACAAGTGACGTGATCTATTCTTATTATATTATACGGACAATCTATTCTTAATATATAAACTTAACAGAAAACAGTAACGTTCATACATGGCTAATGATAGATTTGAACGTTGCGATACACTCCAATACAAACTCACCTGTTCTTCCAGGAGAGGTAGAGTTCTGTACACCACTCACTCAGGCTAGTGTTTATCCAGCATCTAAAATGGGTCAAGTTGTTTTTACTGCTCAGCAGCAATGTTTTTCCCATTGTGGAATTCTCACATTGATTTATTTTCATCATAAGGACTTTGCAGCAGATGGGTTACATTTAGTGTGCTACTTTTGACCAGGTCCTATTGGGCTCTGGTCAAAAGTAGTGCACTACATTTTATTTTATTTATTTCACCTTTATTTAACCAGGTAGGCTAGTTGAGAACAAGTTCTCATTTGCAACTGCGACCTGGCCAAGATAAAGCATAGCAGTGTGAACAGACATTTACATTACATTTAAGTCATTTAGCAGACGCTCTTATCCAGAGCGACTTACAGATTGGTGCATTCACCTTATGACATCCAGTGGAGCAGCCACTTTACAGACAACACAGAGTTACACATGGAGTAAACAATTAACAAGTCAATAACACAGTAGAGAAAAAAAAGGGGGGGGGAGTCTATATACAATGTGTGCAAAAGGCATGAGGTAGGCGAATAATTACAATTTTGCAGATTAACATTGGAGTGATAAATGATCAGATGGTCATGTACAGGTAGAGATATTGGTGTGCAAAAGAGCAGAAGAGTAAATAAATAAAAACAGTTTGGGGATGAGGTAGGTGAAAATGGGTGGGCTATTTACCAATAGACTATGTACAGCTGCAGCGATCGGTTAGCTGCTCAGATAGCTGATGTTTGAAGTTGGTGAGGGAGATAAAAGTCTCCAACTTCAGCGATTTTTGCAATTCGTTCCAGTCACAGGCAGCAGAGTACTGGAACGAAAGGCGGCCGAATGAGGTGTTGGCTTTAGGGATGATCAGTGAGATACACCTGCTGGAGCGCGTGCTACGGATGGGTGTTGCCATCGTGACCAGTGAACTGAGATAAGGCGGAGCTTTACCTAGCATGGACTTGTAGATGACCTGGAGCCAGTGGGTCTGGCGACGAATATGTAGCGAGGGCCAGCCGACTAGAGCATACAAGTCGCAGTGGTGGGTGGTATAAGGTGCTTTAGTGACAAAACGGATGGCACTGTGATAGACTGCATCCAGTTTGCTGAGTAGAGTGTTGGAAGCAATTTTGTAGATGACATCGCCGAAGTCGAGGATCGGTAGGATAGTCAGTTTTACTAGGGTAAGCTTGGCGGCGTGAGTGAAGGAGGCTTTGTTGCGGAATAGAAAGCCGACTCTTGATTTGATTTTCGATTGGAGATGTTTGATATGAGTCTGGAAGGAGAGTTTGCAGTCTAGCCAGACACCTAGGTACTTATAGATGTCCACATATTCAAGGTCGGAACCATCCAGGGTGGTGATGCTAGTCGGGCATGCGGGTGCAGGCAGCGATCGGTTGAAAAGCATGCATTTGGTTTTACTAGCGTTTAAGAGCAGTTGGAGGCCACGGAAGGAGTGTTGTATGGCATTGAAGCTCGTTTGGAGGTTAGATAGCACAGTGTCCAATGACGGGCCGAAAGTATATAGAATCGTGTCGTCTGCGTAGAGGTGGATCAGGGAATCGCCCGCAGCAAGAGCAACATCATTGATATATACAGAGAAAAGAGTCGGCCCGAGAATTTAACCCTGTGGCACCCCCATAGAGACTGCCAGAGGACCAGACAGCATGCCCTCCGATTTGACACACTGAACTCTGTCTGCAAAGTAATTGGTGAACCAGGCAAGGCAGTCATCCGAAAAACCGAGGCTACTGAGTCTGCCGATAAGAATATGGTGATTGACAGAGTCGAAGGCCTTGGCAAGGTCGATGAAGACGGCTGCACAGTACTGTCTTTTATCGATGGCGGTTATGATATCGTTTAGTACCTTGAGTGTGGCTGAGGTGCACCCGTGACCGGCTCGGAAACCAGATTGCACAGCGGAGAAGGTACGGTGGGATTCGAGATGGTCAGTGACCTGTTTGTTGACTTGGCTTACATAGGGAATAAGGTGCCATTTGGGATTCTGACGAGATTATGAGAGCATGCCATTGACAGTAAGAAGAATGTCGATATTATATAGTGGAGTGCCTCCATAACAAAGAGCTAGCCTTCAACCATGTCAGGTTTAATAGTAGCAGCACTACTGACATATATATGGCTATATATAAGCCCATTTACTACCCTGTCTCATAAGAGAATTGATCGTATTTCTCATGAAAATATATTAGAATTAATGTAACTTGTGTTTATTTGCGAATAGCTGTAACGAGTAACGGGTAAGTTGGTCAGGACTGTTTTCAAAAGGTTAATTACTTGAGTTTACTGGTTCTTACTTAAGGTTACTAAGAATTACTTAGTATTACTTAGTATTACTCCTTATAGCAGCACGTGATATCATTGCTTAAACTGAGAGATAAATCAGGAAGTTGCTTAAGCTACCCAATGAGAGAAGAACCAGGTCTCAGACAGTAGCTGTACATAAAACTCCCTGACTACATAATCTTAATCAGGTCTGGGAAAATAACCCACTCCTACTATAAATATGCCAGGTGGAGAAATGGCGCGGGATTATCCCACTGTTTGGGAATAGAATACAAGGGGCCATTTAAAGAGCTGTTCCTGGTAGTCGGCCTCTCAAGTAAGGGGCCCGTAATTGCTGAGTGATAATTGGCAGTTAAAACTGTATCACGCCTTAAGGCCCTGTGTAATCTATTTAAGAAAGCAGTGTGACAGATGCCTCGCTGACCCACTTTTCAGACCACTCTACGGAACAGCACTGTTAGGCACGTAAATGCACATCTAGAGCTGCCTGGCTGCATATCTGGTTGTGGCTGTCTGGGTGTCTGTCTAAAATGACCTTACTAAGAAATACAAATATAAATAAATACAAAATAAGTCCCCTTACTGAAACATCTAATAGTGTTGGGAACGCAGTTATTCACATATGAAGTGCATGAATTAGAGATGAGATTGGACAACATAAAAAGGTTTAATATACAATGCTTTGGAGATAGGGAGCAGATGTGGACCTCACCTGGGGATGGCAGGTAGCCTAGTGGTTAGAGCGTTTGGCTGACAAGGTAAAAGTTGGTTGTCCTGCCCCTGAACGAGGCAGTTAAGCCACTGTTCCTAGGCCGTCATTGTAAATAAGAATTTGTTCTTAACTGACTTGGCTAATTAAAAGTTGATTAAAAAACTACCGTGTACCATTCAGTGGGTCTCACCTGTACCACGCAGTTAGAAGTTCATTTTGGTTTGTCTACACCTGTTTTTAAAGAGGAAAACAAATCCAGTCCCAGCATGCCCCCCCCTCTGCTCTGCTGCTACTCTCTGTTATTATCTATGCATAGTCACTTTAATAACTTAATAACTCTACCTACATGTACATATTACCTCAATTACCTCGACACCGGTGCCCCTGCACATTGACTCTGTACCGGTACCCCCTTTATATAGCCCCGCTATTGTTATTTTACTGCTGCTCTTTAATCACTTGTTATTCTTATCTCTTACTTTTGGGGGGGGGTGTATTTTCTTAAAACTGCATTGTCGGTTACGGGCTTGTAAGTGAGCATCGTTGTATTCGGCGCATGTGACCAATACGATTTGATTTGATACCAGATGTGAATATGGTCAAGATGTTTCATTGCCGTTTAACTGCAAGTCAACTCTACCTCCATAAGACACGTAGGGACATGGAAGTGAAAGGAAAGAGAAGTTACAACAGAGTACCACAGGCTATCATGAATCCCATTTGGAGCCATGTAGACTCATGTTTGTATAGAGATTTGTGTTGACGCTGTGGTTCAGTTTTTATGCAACTGCATCAATCAAGAAATGGGAAAGGCAATTCATCGGCTAACGGGCAGAAAATCACATCTAAACTAATTCCAAGAAGTGGAGACAGCAGTTTTTCTGCTAAATGCAAACCCAAAGCCACATTGTGTGGGCCTACATAAGCGTTCATGCACAAACCTCAACATTTCTATCAGTCTCTGTGTGATGAGTAACAGTAGCACGGGTTCCTAATGAGTGTGTGTGTGTGTGTGTGTGTGTGTGTGTGTGTGTGTGTGTGTGTGTGTGTGTGTGTGTGTGTGTTTGTGTCGTAAGCTCTGCATGGTTCATCTGAGGTGTGTTTTTGTAACAAATCGAGCGGTGGTTTGACAGTGAGATTAGTGGGCAGCGTGCCCAACGATGCCACCGGAGTTTCCTCTTGAAGCACTGCCAAAATGTCAGCCTTTATAGTGTGTGTCGTGATACCCCACTGGACTCTCTGTAATGTGAGTGAGTGTGTGTGTGTGTTCTTCCTCTTTAGGTCTGTAAATGTGTCAGAGTTTGCAAGGGTGTCTCTCGTTTCAGGGGGTGTGTATGCGTACTGTTTGTGTGTTGGTCTATTATCTATTATTACGTATAGGATTGTTCTCATAAAAGTATATGTCACAGTGTGTACTAGTTTGCTTGTGTGAGTGGGTGGGTGGGTGGGTGGGGGGATTAGTGGACTAGTGAGTTTATAAAGACTCAGAGAGAGCACATCTTGTGTTTTTGTACAAATGTTGAGCAACCATTAGTAAGCAGCAAAACATACCCACTGTTCGACACAGCCTCTTCTGGCACCATTATGTTGAAGCTCTGACCAAAACAGTTTTTCTCAATCTGTGATGATATCAGAAAATGTTCTAATCACAATGGCCAGAGTTCATCATTTCATTGTGAAAGCTTTGTTTATTGTTCTTTTCTTTGTGTACATTTTACTCCTTTTTCTTCCCAGTTAACCTGGATGACTCTGGGCCAATTGTGCACCACCCCATGGGTCTACCGGTCGCAGCCGACTGTGACACAGCCTGGGATCGAACCCGGGTCTGTTGTGACACCACTTGCACTGCAATGCAATGCAGTGCCTCAGACGACTGCCCCACTCACCCTTTATTTATTATTTTTTAGGAACAGACTAATTGATTGATAACCAAACTTACAGGACATTCTATCATGAAAGTAATATGTGAAACCCTTTAAAAAGTCATATTTGTTTGTAGTCTTCAAAAAGGCCACTATCACTCTGAGTGTTAGGGGACATTGAGAAGGTGGGGCACCACACACACACACACACACACACACACACACACAGAAAGCTTAGATAAGCCATGTACATTCCCTTAATCATTAAGCCTGTGTACCTCTTATTCTCCTGAATCCCTGCTGTTCACTGCACTATGCTCTGCCCCCACTCCCAGAGAGACATACGTTTCACCATGGGTTCACCCACGTAGGACAGACACTGCATTATCTATGGGTTAACCCTCACACCTCAGGCAGGGTATGGCATGGTGTGCACGTGTAATCTATGGTACCATGGTGCTTGCCTACGGAGCTGTGAGGGGAACGGCACCTCAGTACCTCCAGGCTCTGATCAGGCCCTACACCCAAACAAGGGCACTGCGTTCATCCACCTCTGGCCTGCTCGCCTCCCTACCACTGAGGAAGTACAGTTCCCGCTCAGCCCAGTCAAAACTGTTCGCTGCTCTGGCCCCCCAATGGTGGAACAAACTCCCTCACGACGCCAGGACAGCGGAGTCAATCACCACCTTCCGGAGACACCTGAAACCCCACCTCTTTAAGGAATACCTAGAATAGGATAAAGTAATCCCTCTCACCCCCCTTAAAAGATTTAGATGCACTACTGTTCCACTGGATGTCATAAGGTGAATGCACCAATTTGTAAGTCGCTCTGGATAAGAGCGTCTGCTAAATGACTTAAATGTAAATGTAAATCTAGGCTTAACCTAACAACACCTTCACTCCTCAGATGACACTTTTTTGTCTGGAGTTATACTGTACCATATTTTACTTGTTAAAAAGTTACATTAATTATTCACTCTATAGACCTTTGGCAAACTGAGCCGCAACGTCACAATGACGCTAACATCGGAAAACGTGTCGTTTTTCATGCCATCAAGTTTGATTGGTAATTATATACCTAGGATAGGATAAAGTAATCCCTCTCACCCCCCCCTTAAAAGATTTAGATGCACTACTGTTCCACTGGATGTCATAAGGTGAATGCACCAATTTGTAAGTCGCTCTGGATAAGAGCGTCTGCTAAATGACTTAAATGTAAATGTAAATGTAATTATGAAATCTATAGCTGTACAAATATCTCATAATAAGTAAAAGTGATTTCTACTTTGGATACAAGGGTAGCATGTAGGCCTACACATCTTAATTTGATCAATCTACTCCGCTGGAAATTCAAATGAGCCTCGTGATTTACAAAAATTCACTGAAAACCTGCAGTTCTCTTTTTCTCACGAGATCTCACACCTATCAAAACTCATTTCATGTAAGAAAGACTTTTTTGGAATATTCAAGTTCTCGTGCTGTAGGAATACAATATTTCACAACTGCAACAAAACTGGTCATATTAAGATCCTACACCTCTACTGCATGCGCATTACACAAAAAAGGCAGGTTATATGTTTCTCAGGGGATGGGTGATAGTTGTTAATATACTGTAGGCTTAACCTTAAAAGACCTTTCACTCTTGTCACTGTTTAACAGAAACACACTATCTGGCTTGTAAAAAAAAAAAGTGAAAAGCCACACTATATATGAGACCTTCATCCTACTTGGTATAGATGTCAGTTCAACATCTGCAGTTCTGATTTACATTTGATTGAGTTACCAACTAATGTGAATTTGAAGTGGAATCAACAAAACACATAACCATGTCATTGGATTTAGGTTAAAAGTTGGGTGAAAAAAAGACAACGATTCCCAAATCAGTGGCGACCTGTCATTCAGGGCAGAGCCCCACCTGTTTCGAGCTCCAACTTTTTTGGGGGGGGTGCTTGCCTGTTTTGCATGTTATTTTGACATTAATACACGTGACATATCAGTTTACAAACAAGAAAACATGTAATTGAGTTAATAAAGCCGCATACAAGCTTTTCTTTTGCTTTCTTGAGTAAGGCAGCTCCAAAATGCAGGTGTTTCAGTGCTTTCTGTGGTGGCGGGGGCAGCCAGCATAAAATACGGAGCTTAGGGGTTGGTAATGTTCCCTAGTTGCACTGTGATTGGCTCAGTGTTCTGTTACTCATGGGGACACTACATCACTTCAAAAACTACGGGGAAGCTCGAAAATTCAAGCCCCTTGGGTGCTGCCATAGACTTAGATTAGAAGTGCCCATCCAAGAAGGCTCAAGGTCATTGGCCACAGATAAAATGATGTCAAATCACGTTATATCTACCATAGCTTTGATTGCACTTATCATGTCAACATCATACTTTCAAAATCTTAGCTAGCAAGCTGGCAGTCATCATCACGAATCAAGTCGACAATCTTCTGGCAAATGCTTTTTATTCCTTGGCTATTGAAGAGAAATAATAAAGAGAAATTATAGATAAAATATATCGATGCTCATCGGCTATTGGACATAAACATTACACAACAAGTTGGAAATCACAACAACGAGGGGTTTGGAAGGAATCAGTGGCTAACTGCAAGCATTGCAAAGCAATCACTAGCATGCTATTCAGTAGAGTGGGTGTGTAGTCCCAAGTCTGTGTTTAAGGGCATCTTTTCAAAGCTTAAAAGGATAAACATTCAACATTAGCTGTGCTGTCAATCCAGCATGACTTGCCCAAAACAACTGGAAATTCAGAATTGGGAAATCTGACTTCAGTGAGTTCAAGACAACTGAGAACTCAGAAAGAAACAAGCTCTGACTAGGAAACTAAGTTTTGCACGGTCAGCCAACTCGGAATTGCAAGTCGAGAACTCAGGCCTCTATCTAGAGCTCCAACCTGAACATCACTGAAGTCATCATGATTCAACCCAGAGTTCCCAGTTGCCTTGAAAGCACCATAAATCCAGAGAATGCCAGATTCCAGTTCAAGTGAGCACAGCACAACAAGGTGAGTCCAAAAATGTAATGTGTGCCACTGCAAACATTATGTAATATGCCAGGGAGATATGTATACTGTAGCTAAGAAAGTAATACTAAGTGTATGTTGTGTAGTAAGCTGTTATTGCCCAAGGGCCTCAGTAAGAACGGCCCATATTTTGAATTCTGTTGCTGTACATTTCAAATGTCCAGGAACATGAACACCCTACAGTAAAACACCACATTTCACTGCACTTATCCGGTGTATTTGATAATAAAACATATATACAGTACCAGTCAAATGTTTAGACACACCTACTCATTCAAGGGTTTATCTTTATTTATACTATTTTCTACATTGTGACATAATAGTGAAGACATCAAAACTATGAAATAACACATATGGAATCATGTAGTAACCAAAAAAGTGTTAAACAAATTGACACGGATCCCCCTCCCACGGCACTGCTGCTCATTCCATTCACCAGCTCCAGGGATCCACGTCATTGGCCTTCTAGGCGTCATTGAACTGGAGCATCACCACCAACCCCGGACTGTATTGTCTCATTACGCACACCTGGTTCCCATTCCCCCTGATTAGTATGTTATATATGTGCCCTCTGTTCCCCATTGTCGTTGTCGGTTATTGTTACCATGTCCGTTGGTTCTGTGAGTACTTGTGCTGTTGTATCGGCATCCATGCTACGTGTTATTGTGCACTTGTTTTACGGGTCTCGTCCCATGTATTATTTAGAGGTTTACACCTTGCTTTTTTGTTTAGGTGGTGAAAATGAATCCCCCTATTTCGTATTCCTGCACCTGTCTCCAATCATTAGACAACGTGACAGAATAACCAACCTCCAAAATGGAGACAGTAGGAAAGACCGAGCTGTCGACCATCATAGAAACAGTCCAGCATCAAGAGGACTGTCTCTCCAGACTCCGCAGCGCCATCTGTCTCCACCCCATCTGAGCCGGTCCATAGTATATCCCTGTCCCTCCTGGAGTGCTTTGACGGCGCGCAAGCGAGATGTACGGGATTCCTTCTGCAATGCGACCTGTACCTAGCTCGCTACACCAAGGCTGTCTCTGGGAGAGACAGGGTTGCCACCGTCATCTCGACACAGATCGGACGGGCCCTGGACTGGGGTGGACTGGGGTGAAATCTGACAACGCGGTTGGATTAACAAGAAGTTAAGCTTTTAAAAATGTAAGACACTAGTATTTTCAAGAATGTTTAATATGACAATTTTTGTATTTTGAATTTCGCGCTCTGCTATTTCACCAGATGTTGTCGTGATGGGGTGCGTTCCACCTAGTCCAAAGAGATTATTAACCAATGATGGCCCAGGACCAGGGTAGAGCGAGGGCAGTCAATTATGTGGAGACGGATTCTCTCCTGGTGATTCCCAGAGAGACACTGGATGACAGGAACAGTTCTCTCACAGACACGGGCAAGGAGCTGTCCAATGAGAGCATTGGAATCGAGGGGTGAATCGAGTGGAACAGTTTCCAGGCCCAACTGAATAAAAACATCTTTGTCCAGGAAACTCTCGTCGGTGCCCGAGTCGACTCGGGCAGGCAGAGGAAAAGCCTGGCTTTGCCACACAAGGGTGTCGTCTAGCAAGGGTCTGGGGGGAGATGGGCCAGCGATTTGGCTCAACAGTATATCCCTCACAACTGCTGATCCACCTCCCTTAGCTGGCCACAGGGAACAAGTGGAGACGAAGTGATGAACCTGGCCACAGTATAGGCAGCTCCTAGTGCTGATTCGCCACTGCCACTCCTCAGGTGAGAGACGGGCCCGGCTGAGCTGCATGGGTTCAGGTTCTGGAAGAAACTTAGGAACGGAGGCAGTTAATCATCCGGCGCCGACAGAGATGGCCACCTCGCTTCACGTTCCTAGGAAACTATGCAGTATTTTTTTTTCTTTGTGTTATTTCTTACATTGTTACCCCAGGAAATATTAGGTTTTATTACATACAGTCGGGAGGAACTATTGGATTGACAACAAGGTAGACGAAATCTGAGCAAGGGTTGCCTTCCAAAGAGACATCAGAGATTGTAACATTCTTTGTTTCACGGAAACATGGCTCACTCGAGATACGCTATCGGAGTAGGTACAGCCAGCCACCTGGTTTCTTCACGCATCGCTCCGACAGAAACAAGCATCTCTCTGGTAAGAAGAAGGGCAGGGGTGTATGCCTTATGATTAACGAGACGTGGTGTGATCATAACAACATACAGGAACTCAAGTCCTTTTGTTCACCTGACTTAGAATTCCTCACAATGAAATGCCAACCGCATTATCTACCAAGAGAATTCTCTCCGATCATAATCACAGTCGTGTGTATTCCCCCACAAGCAGACACATTGACGGCCCTGAACGAACTTCTTTTCAGAAAAGCTGACCACAACTCCATTTTGTTGCTCCCAGCCTATAAACAGAAACTAAAACAGGAAGCACCCGTGCTCAGGTCTGTTCAACGCTGGTCCGACCAATCGAATTCCATGCTTCAAGATTGCTTCGAACACGTGGACTGGGATATGTTCCATATGGTGTCGAACAACAACATTGATGAATACGCTGATTCGGTGAGCGAGTTTATTAGCAAGTGCATCGGTGATGTTGTACCCACAGCGTCTATTAAAACCAGAAACCATGGATTGATGGCAGCATTCGCGCAAAACTGAAAGCGCGAACCATTGCTTTTAATCAGGGCAAGGTGACCGGAAATATGACCGAATACAAACAGTGTAGCTATTCCCTCCGCAAGGCAATCAAACAAGCTAAGCGTCAGTATAGACAAAGTAGAGTCACAATGGAGAGGATCTGAGATTGCTGGGTTCATACCTTGGCCAGATCGTACTGTCACGTGGATCGGAACAGGTGAACCCAAGAGCAGATTCAGACAAGGAGACTGGGATGAGGTAACCAAGGTATTTATTGAAACACAGGTGGAAGATGGGGTGCAGGCCAGGGGAAGCTTGGGCGGGTTGCAGGAAGCCAGGTGTGGAGGCTGAGCATGGAGTGAGGGGGGTTGGGACTTGGTAAGCAGGTCCGGAGAGGAATCGAAGGACACAGTGGAGTAGGGGGTCCAGGACAGAGTAGCAGGACTGATGAGACTTGGAACTGGAGACAGTGGCCAAAGTCAGAGCGGAAAGTCAGAACTGTAACGGAGAGGAAAACAGCGTCATGCAAGGGAAAACAGGCACAAAAATAGGATCAAAGCAGGAATAAACAGCTAAAAAATGGCTGACTGAGCAGAGGTTACGACCTGGCAGCATGGAAGTGGCAGGGCTGCAACTCGTGGGGATCTGCTTTGCCTCCAGCACACCTGTCTCCGCCCACACAATCAACACACACACACAGAGGAAGAGGGAGAGAGCACTGGGGGATTGGTGGTAGGTTAGGGCGACACAGGATGAGAAGTAGAGGGCGTGGCAGGAGAAAATGTAATGAATTCTCCTGCTCCAACCCAGGTAGGATGCAAGATCTCCCCTCCTTTCTGTCAACTCAACCAGTGTGTTTTCCCATTAAATTCCCTGAATATCCTAGCCCGTCACTCATGTTAGCTCTGATAGATTCCGGAGCTGCCGGGAATCTTTTAGACAGTGCCTTGCCACTGCATTACGCATTTCTTTGGTTCCCCTACAGTCACCCTCTGACACTGCCCTCCTGAGAGGACACGTCTATCCCCTCTCCTATGCGGAGACCGAGGCCATTGAGATCTAGGTACAGGAGAGCCTCCAGCAGGGTTTAATCCGCCCCTGCATTGATTATCGAACTCTGAGTAAAAAACAACCGTTAAGATCAGCTATCATTTACTCCTCATCCCAACCATCATCGAACAAATGCACGGGGCGCAGAACTTCACAAAACTGGACTTGAAGTGCCTACAATCTGGTGCACATTCATGAATGCAACAAATGGAAATGGCCTTTTCCCTGACCACGGGCCATTATGAGTATCTCGTAATGCCCTTTGGCCTGTCTAATGCTCCTTTAGCCTTCCAGGCCTTTATTAACAAAGTGTTTCGGGGCATGCTGGGATGGGGCGTGGTGGTTTATATTGATGACATTTTGGTCTATTCTGCTGACCGCACCCAGCATGTCTCATTAGTCAGGTCTGTGCTGGGAAGACTGTTGGAGCATGATCTATATGTTAAACAAGAGAAGTGTTTGTTTTTCCAGCGGCCTGTGTCCTTTTTGTTCTACCTCATATGCACGGAGGGATTGGCGATGGAGGAGCAACGTGTCAACGCAGTCAGGTCATGGCCCATCCCTAACTCCGTGAAAGTAGTCCAGTGATTCCTGGGGTTCGCTAACTATTTCCGGAGGTTAATCCGGGGCTTCAGCATGGTGGTCGTTCCTCTTACCTCCCTGCTGAGAGGAGGTCCCCAGCAGCTTTGTTGGACAGAGGAGGCGGAGAGGGCATTCGAGACACTGAAAGCACACTTCACCACTGCTCCCATGCTGGCACATTTTGACCCCTCACTTCCCTTTATCTTCGAGGTGGATGCCTCCGAAGTAGGATTCGGGGCAGTGCTGTCCCAGCGCACCAAGACCCCTCCAAAGCTGCGGCCCTGCACCTTTTACTCCAAGCACCTGAGCCCCGCCCAGAGGAACTACGACGTAGGGGACTGGAACTATTGGGGGTCAAAGAGGTTCTGAAGGCGTGGAGGCACTGGCTGGTCCAGCCACCCTTTACTGGTGTGGACGGACCACCGTAACCTGGCGTACATCAGGGCAGCGATGAGACTAAACCCGAGGCAGGCCAGGTGAGCTCTATTCTTCGACAGGTTCCAATTCATGCTTTCTTATAGGCCAGGCTCGCCTCTATGACACAGAGGAGAGGGAGGGAGAGGAGACTCCCATCCTCCCTCCATCCCATATCATCGTACCAGTGGTGTGGGACGTGGACTCCAACATATAGCAGGCCCTGCACACAGAACCCGCCCCTGCAGTGCCTGGAGAACCGCGTCTACGTGCCCACGAGGTGTGCTGGACAGCCTCCTTGCCTGGGCGCACACGGCGCCTGTGTCGGGTCATCCTGGGATAAGCCGTACCCTCGCCTGCCTGATGGAGAAGTACTGGTGACCCACCTTGTCTAGTGATGTCCGGGTTAACATCTCTTCCTGCTCTGTCTGTGCTCAGTCAAAGACACCAGACACCTCTCCTATGGAAAGATCCTTCCCCTGCCAGTTCCACAACGACCCGGGTCTCACTTCTCAGTGGACTTTGTCACTGACCTTCCCCCCTCTCAGGGGAACACCACAGCTCTCGTCGTTGTGGACCGGTTTTCCAAAGCTTGTCACCTCCTTCCTCTACCTGGGCTCCCGTCGGCCATACCAACTGCGGAGGCTCTTTTTATGCATGTCTTCCAGCACTACGGGATCCCAGAGGACATTGTGTTAGATCGTGGCCCTCATGTGTATGGAAAGCATTCATGGAACACCTGGGGGTCACAGTCAGCCTCACATCCGGATACTGTCCTCAGGCTAATTGGCAGGTGGAGAGGGTCAATCAGGAAGTGGGCAGGTTCCTGAGGTGTTACTGTCAAGACCGGCCGGGGGAGTAGTCCGATTTTCTACCTTGGGCTGAGTACGCGCAGAATTCCCTCCACCACTCCTCCACTAACCTCACTCATATCCAGTGAGTGTTGGGGTATCAGCCGGCCCAGGCAACTTGGCATCCGAGCCAGACTGAGGCCCCTGTGGTAGACGAGTGTTTTCGTCGCGGTGAGGAGACCTGGAACGCTGCGCACACTCGTCTCCAGCGGGCCGTGCATTAGAACAAGGAACAGGCCGACCGCCACCGCAGTGAGACACCTGTCTTCTCTCCAGGCGACCGGGTCTGGCTCTCCACCCGGAGAGTGTCAGAGGAAGGCCCTAAAAATGGTCAAAGACTACAGCCACCCTAGTCATACTGTTCTCTCTACTAAAGCACGGCAAGCGGTATCGGAGCGCCAAGTCTAGGTCCAAGAGGCTTCTAAACAGCTTCTACCCTCAAACTATAAAACTCCTGAACATGGCTACTCAGACTATTTGTATTGACCCCTCCCTCTACGCTGCTGCTACTCTCTGTTATTATCTCATTTAATAACTCTACCAACATGTACATATACCTCAATTACCTCGACACCGGTGCCCCCGCACATTGACTTTGTACCGGTACCCCTGTATATATCCAGCTATTGTTATTTTACTGCTGCTCTTTAATTATTTGTTATTCTTATCTCTTACTTTTTTTAAAGGTATTTTCTTAAAACTGCATAATTTGTTAACCTCTTCCTTCTACCCTCTACTTTTTTGAACATTCTGTTAAAAATCGCGCAACATTTCAGCGCCCTGCTACTCATGCCAGGAATATAGTATATGCATTTGCTTAGTCTTTGTGGATAGAAAACACTCAGACGTTTATAAAACTGGTTAAATCACTGCTGTGGCTTTACCAGAACGGCATTTACATCGAAAAGCACAGGAAAAACTGATCACTGAAAATGGGAAAATATATCCATGCGCTACTTGAACCCATTGATAAAGGTGAACCACAATTAATTGACTGAGGTTGCAGTACCTACAGCTTCCACACGGTGTCTAGAGTCTTGTCATTTCCCTTCGAGTTTTTTCTTGGTCAAACACATGCAGGGCACCGTATTTCCTTAGGTCTAGGACCGGATATTTTCGTTGAGTTTCTAGCCGGACATTTTTCCAGACGGACAGCTAATGATCTTTACATTGCCTCCTGATGAATTTTATCGCTTATTAACGTTTACTAATACCTAAAGTTGCATTACAAACGTATTTCGAAGTGTTTTGTGAAAGTTTATCGTCGACTTTTTGAATTTTAAAAAATGACGTTACGTTTTGAAACTATGTTTTTTTTCGTTTATCACACAGTCTACATATAACGATATCTTGGCTTTATATGGGCCGATTTAATCGAAATAAAGACCCAATAGTGTTTATGGGACATCTAGGAGTGCCAACAAAGAAGATGGTGAAAGGTAATGACTGTTTTCTATTTTATTGTGCGGTTTGTGTAACGCCGAAATGCTAATTATTTTGTTTACGTCCCCTGCGGGTCTTTTGGGGTGTTACATGCTATCAGATAATAGCTTCTCATGCTTTCGCCGAAAAGCATTTTAAAAATCTGACTTGTTGCCTGGATTCACAACGAGTGTAGCTTTAATTCGATACCCTGCATGTGTATTTTAATGAACGTTTGAGTTTTAACTAATACTTTTAGCATTTAGCGTAGCGCATTTGCATTTCCAGAGCTCTAGTTGGGACGCAAGCGTCCCGAGTAGAAGCAAGAGGTTAAGGGCTTGTAAGTAAGCATTTCACTGTAAGGTGTTGTATTCGGTGCATGTGACAAATAAAATTTGATTTAAAGGACACCAATAAGAAGAAGATACTTGCTTAGGCCAAGAAACACGAGCAATGGACATTAGAAAAATTGGAAATCTAATTTTAGATTTGTGAGATGCAAAGCAGATGAACGGATGATTTCCGCATGTGTGGTTACCACCGTGAAATATGGAGGAGGAGGTGCGATGGTGTGGGGGTGCTTTGCTGGTGACACAGTCTGTGATTTTTTCAAAATTCAAGCACTATTAACCAGCATGGTTACCACATCATTCGGCAGCAATACGCCATCCCATCTGGTTTGAGTGCCCTTCCGAGGGGGAAGGTCTGTGACAAAGTCCACGGAGAGATGGGACCAGTGTCATTTTGAATCCGGCAGCAGGTGGAGTTTGCCATAGAGGAGGTGTCCAGGTGTCTTGCTCTGTGGCAGGTGGAGCAGGAAGAGACGTAAATCTGGACTTCCCGGGTCAAGGTGGGCCACCAGTTCTTGGCGGAATGACAGTTGATAGTAAGGGCTATAACCATGTGCCCGGACACAGGTGCTGTGTGTGCCCAGGCGAGGTGCCGGTCCCACACATCAGAATGCACGTAGATATGCCCCTCGGGACAGTGGGCAGGTGAGGGCTTCTGTCGAAGGGCTCGACGGATGTCCGCTTGCACTTTCCACACGTCAGGAGCCACAATGCAGTGTACTTCAAGTTTCTGTGGTCTGTCCAGGCAAGGAATTTGTTGTTTAGCACCCTCCAGCCAGTGCCACCATGTTTTCAGTGTTTGTTTTGCCTCTCCAAAATTGACCTGACATGAGAGACATATTGCTCGCGTGTAGTGGAGTACACCAAGATGTCGTCTATGTACACCACTACACAGCGACCAAACATGTCTCTAAACACCTCGTTAATGAATGATTGAAACACAGAGGGTGCATTTGTCAGGCCGTAGGGCATTACCCTTTATTCATAATGCCTGGTGCTGAAGGCCATCTTCCATTCATCCCCCTCTCTGAAGCGCACCAGGTTGTAAGCACTGCGTAAATATAATTTAGTAAAGTACTTAGCATCGTGCATCTGTTTGATCACTGTGGGTATGAGAGGGAGGGGATAACTGAATTTAACAGTAGCCTTATTCAGTGTCAGGCGATACAGGGGCGGAAAGGTGGACGAAAAAGAAGCTGTAGGCGGCCGGAGAGGTGGACGGACGGATGAATCCTTGGGCCAGCACCTCCTGGACAAAGGCCTCCATGACTTCAGTCTCTGCATGCGAGAGAGGGTAGATGTGCCACCGCGGGAGTGTAGAACCAGACAGTAGGTTGATAGTGCAGTCCCATGGGTGACGGGGGGGCAGGCATGTGGCACGAGTCTTCAAAAAGGCCTTCTGTAGGTCCCGGTAAGCCTCCGGGATAGGGACGTGGGTGGCCTGATCCAGATTTTCCACGGAGGTGGCAAAAATTGACATAGAGAGATCTTTCTACTGACACTCCTGCAACCAACCCAACAACCTCCTCCCTGTCCACGATATACTGGGGTTATGCAATTGTAGCCAGGGAAAACCTAAAACTACAGGGTGTGCAGGAGAGTCTAAGATGAGGAAAGTGATGGTAGTTGGGAGTAACTGTGAGGGAAATAGGAATTGTGGTCTGGCACACCAGTCCTGTTCCTAGGGAATGGTTGTCTAGGGCAAGGACTGGGATAGGAGGTTATAAAGGGACTAGAGGAATGTGTAATGATAAGGCCACTGACCGGTCTAGGAAATTGCCTGCAGCACCTGAGTCCACTAGGGCAGGACTCAGTGGGGGGCCAGGATAGTCAGGGAAAGTGACAGGGAGGAGGACGGGCTGGGTGGACAGAGAGGAGCAAGGCACGTCCACTCCTACTTGGGAAGGTGCAGGAGCGCTCCTTGGCCTGTCACTTCCTCGCCCGGTTCTCCTTCTGGGACAGGTGTTCCAGGGGTGGTCCTACTCCCCGCAGTAGGAGCAGAGACCCTGTTGATGTCCCTCAGGGGTAAGGTGTGTGGTGCCCACCTCCATGGGCTCAGTCTCGCCGGAGGTTCCTGGGGGAGACCCGATCCCCCGGGATGGGCGACGATGGGCACCCAGGAGAGTATCCAGGCGGATGACCATTGCGATGAGCTGGTCCAGCGTGATGTCCTTATCGCCACAGGCCAGTTCGGTCTGGATGTCCGCCTGTAGCCCACTGCGGAAAAGCGTCAACAGGGTCTGGTCGTTCCAGCCAGTGGACGCAGCCACCGTCCAGAAATTCAGAGCCTACTCTGACGCTGTCCTGGACTCCTGGCGTAGACGGAAGAGATGCTCACCTCCCTCTCGGCCCTCTGTAGGGTGGTTGAAGATGGCACGGAAGAGTTGGCTGAAGCACTGATAGGACAACACTTCTGGTACATCCCTCTCCCAGATGGTGTGCGCCCACTCCAGAGGTCGGCCTGTCAGCACTGAGATCACTAAGGCCACCTTGTCCCTCTCGGAGGCCGTCCTGGTATGACGGGCCAGGTGGAGGTAACACTGCAGGAGAAACCCCCTACAATGAAACCCCCTTCAAACCGCTCTGGGAGGGGCAGGTGGACGTTGCTGATCGGACCGAGTGATGCAGATGGTGGTAGGATGGCTGGAACGACCACGGGGAGCTGGGAAGGTGGTGGTGTAGCCTGCAGTTGGCATACAGCCCTGAGGACTTAATTCATGGTAGTCCCTAGGAGCTCCAGGCATGAGTTGTGGTGGTGGAGCTTCACTCCTACAGCAGAGAGGTCGGATGTCCTGCTGCTTCCTGTTTTCTTGGGTCGGTCATTCTGTCACTGGTGTAGAGAGGAGTAGGCAGGAGGCAGTCGCAGGTTTAGAACTACTGAGTTTATTAAAGCACCATAGATCAAAGCGGGACGAAACCCAAACGCTGTTGTGCTCAAAATATATCTTCATAGACAAAAAGGCACAGGGCGAACGCAAAGTGCCAAATATGGAGTACTCTGGGAATAGTAGAAGAGATTCCTCTCAGGAAAACAAGTAACATTAGCAATGACAGACAAAGACAAATGGCAGAGGGAGTATATATACAGTGATATAGTCGGGATTGGAACCAGGTGTGTGTTATGATGACGAGACACATCCGGAATTGATGAGTGACGGGCGTTTTCCAGCAGTAGGTTCCACAGCAGCTAGAAGGCCGGCGACGCCGAGCGTCTGAGATGGACAGGAGGGGGAGCCAAAGCGAAGGGGAGTGTGACAGGTTTTGGATGAGTTGGACCGCAGAGTGAAGGAAAAGCAGGCAACAGGTACTCAGCCAGCATGTGTGAGAACTCCTTCAAGACTGTTGGAAAATCATTCCAGGTGAAGCTGCTTGAGAGAATGCCAAGAGTGCAAACAGGTGACTACTTTGAAGATTTGTTTAACACTTTTTTGGTTACTACATGATTCCATATGTATTATTTCCTAGTTTTGATGTCTTCACTATTATTGCACTATGTCGGAAATAGTAAAAAATAAAGAAAAACCCTTGAATGAGTAGATGTGACTGGTACTGAATATAAAACAATATATATATTTAAGTACGCAACATAACAATACCTTTCAGTCTCAACTGTCAGTCTTGAGGACAGACGTTATCAGTTGGGTACTTATTATATCAAATATATGACTTATAGCCCACACCTGTTGAAGTAGGCCCATGTCAGGGGGTGAACTGAGAACGGATATTGATCAATGTTTGCCCATGTAGGTTGGACATGAAATCCTTGCCCTTAAAGATATACAATGACCTTGAGCATTCTCTTCATTGGCAACTGTTAAAGGGGGAGGGTCTATGATTAGCTAATAACTTCCTTTTAGTATGTTCCTTTTAGTATGTCATAAATACGAGGATTCCAGCATTTGCTGTGTCTGTTACTCAATTGAAATGAAATTGCATTGTAATTCTTTGAAATTGTAAATGATCTGTTAAAGGGTTGAGAGAGAGAGAGAGAGAGAGAGAGAGAGAGAGAGAGAGAGAGAGAGAGAGAGAGAGAGAGAGAGATGTTATGAAGCACTGTCCAGCACATAAATCCCATCCTATAGACTTTATGGTCTTCAAGATGTCTGGCCCACATTCAGTGACTCTTCAGAGAAACATCAATCAAATATGTCTTTCTCAGCCAGACCCAGACAACAACTGTCTTATGTTACTGTACAGCAAGTCCCTGTACTTCTGGCTTCAGAGCAGTAACCCTCAAATAAATACCCAAGCACGTACAACAATCTGAAACAAAAACAGCCACCTTTTTAAGGGCCTAATAAAGTAGTTTAGTGATAATCACACAGCCTGTCTGGTTGATTGAGGTATTTTGAGCTGTGGCAAAATGCCAGTGAGCTGTTTTGAATACCAGTGTCAACTCTTTGATAATATGAAATTATCCTTGAGCGAGAGGATGTTAAGCCAGAGCTCTGCCAACTCACTGGAAAATAACTAACTGCAACAGCACTGGTGATGGCTGGAGCAAGGGAGGGAGGGAGGGATGAAGGGATGGTGGAGGGAGGGAGGTTGCGGTGTTGCGAAAGAGTCCAGGAGGAGGCTGCAGTGGGTTATGAGACAGTGAGCCCGTTTCTCTCCTCTGGGCATTCACTTTCCTCTTCTCCTCTCCCCTCTGTTATTTTCCTCTCCTCTGTTCTCTCACAGCACCACTCCCTCTGCAAGGCTCTTATAAATGTAAATAGCTCCATTAAGCCAGACGAGACACACAAATACACAGAGAGGAGGCCAGGAAGGGGGCAGGGGGGACATTTAGAAAAACATGTTTTCTACTGCTCTGGTAACCTGTAACAATTAATCTGGAGGCGAAAGAAACGCACGCCTGTTTAGGCGAGGTGCTGGCTAGCTGAGTAGAACACCAGTTTAGGCGAGGTGCTGGCTAGCGGAGTAGAACACCTGTTTAGGTGAGGTGCTGGCTAGCGGAGTAGAACACCTGTTTAGGCGAGGTGCTGGCTAGCGGAGTAGAACACCTGTTTAGGCGAGGTGCTGGCTAGCGGAGTATAACACTTGGAAAAGAAAAGGAGACCTGTGTGTGGCTCTCCTATTCATTTTCTAACTTGTACCAATTACCTCTATCTGGAGTCCCAAATCTTCCCACAGGTCTAATTGGTGGGCCATACTGACCTTAAGGTCAACACTAAGTCACCTAAAATACATACACCTGCCCGGTGTCTTACTGCCACACACACACACACACACACACACACACGTTTCTTTTAGTATCCATGTGAGGACCAAACAATTGATTCCCATTCAAAGTCCTATTTTCCCTAACCCTTAATTTAACACCAAACCCCTAACCCAAATCCTACATCTAACCCCTAACCCCAATTCTAACCCTAATTGTAACCCTAACCCCAACTTGTCTGAATTTTCCTTGTTTTACTATCCTTGTGAGGACTTCTTCTAGTCCCCACAAGGATAGTAAAAACACACACACACACACAGTACTGTAGTGTACAAAACATTAGGGACAACTTCCTAATGTTGAGGTGCACCTCCTTAGAAGAGCCTCAATTAATCAGGGCATGGACTTCACAAGGTCTCAAGCGTACCACAGGGCTGTTGGCCCATGTTGACTCCAATGCTTCCCACGGTTATGTCAAGTTGGCTGGATGTCCTTAGGGTGGTGGACCATTTTTGATACACACGGGAAACTGTTGAGCGTGAAGAACCCAGCAGCGTTGCAGATATTGACACACATAAAGCGGTGCACCTGGCACCTACTACCATACTCTGTTCAAAAGCACTTAAATATTTTGTCTTGCCAAATTCACCCTCTGAATGGCACACGTGCACAATCCATGTCTCAATTGTCCCAAGACTTAAGTATCCTTCTTTATCCTGTCTCCTCCCCTTCGTCTACACTGATTGGAGTGGATTTAACAGGTGACATCAATAAGGGATCATAGGTTTCACCTGGATTCACCTGGTCAGTCTATGTCATGGAAAGAGCTGGTGTTCCTAATGTTTTGTACACTCAGTGTACAATCTAGTTCAACAGCACAACTTTCTAAGAACATTTTTTACTTTCAGCCCCATTTTCACAGTCTGACCCAAACTATCGTTCTAATGGTTATTAGCAAGCTGGACAGTCGAGAAACTGTATGATTGTAGGCCCATTACCATTTCAACACAGTTTCAATTTGGTTTGGATGGAAAACATCTGTCTGACTGGAACGGCCTCACAGCAAGAAACCCCAGCTTCGATGTAAGGCAACTCTCCTCTTGAACCCTGGAAACCGTCATCCATTACGACTTCTATAAAATCTGACAGAATGGATGTTTGTCTGGCAACTGTCAAAGGGATCGAGCACAGTTCTCTTTGAGCAGAGTCCACATATGACACAGTGCCAGCTCAGTTCTAATATGGATGTTAATCTACTGTGTGTGTTTGTGTGTGTGTGTCCCTGAAAACAGTAAACAAAGCTATCACACCACGATAACATGATAAACTAGTGGTACACCCAACAATGACAGGCCATTGTGATTAGAACATGGTCTGATATCATCCCAGGTTGTGAACAGATTGAGAAAGAAGTGTTTTGGTCACAGCATTGACATAATGGTGCCAGAAGAGGTTGTGTCAAACAGGGGGGTATGTTTTGCCGCTTAATAGTGGTTGCTCAACGTTTGTACAAAGACGCAAATGATGATGATGATCTCGCTCTAAAGTTGTTGAAGCATGGCAACTATTCAAACAGGGTAAACACACACACCAACACATGCGAACACACAAATGCGCGCATGTAAGGGATAGAGCGAGCGAGAGAGAGAGAGTGTAACAATCGTCTGTTGAAGAAGGTGTTGACCAAAGTGCAGCGTAGTAAGTGTTTATACTTTTATTTTCAACTGAACACTCAATAACAAAAATAACAAAGAGACTGAATGAAAACCAGAACAGTCCTGCCTGTCAGGTGCAGAAACACAAAACAGAAAATAACTACCCACAAAACCCCTGTGGGAAAAGCTACCTAAGTATGGTTCCCAATCAGAGACAACGATAGACAGCTGTCCCTGATTGAGAACCATACCCTGCCAAAAACAAAGAAATATAAAAACATAGAAAAAGGAACATAGAATGCCCACCCAAATCACACCCTGACCAAACCAGAATAGAGACGTAAAAAGCTCTAAGGTCAGGGCGTGACAGCGAGAGCACCTGTGCCTTTACCATGCCTGGGTTGCAGCTACAATTAGTGGAGCAATCATGTCTCTCTCTTAAAAAGTTTATCTTCACAACATGAACAGAAGGGAAGATACTCCAGTTGGTCATATGAGAACTTACAAACTCGCTTAAAAGAATGTTCAAGGACAAGGGCATCTGAGGACCCAGTACTCCTGAGCAAAATTAATTCCCAGACAAAGAAAAAATAAATGGTCTTTGATGTTTTTTAAAAACATGATTTTCTCTGCTTTAAAGTGGCAATCTGGGATTGATACATCCATCATTTTTAAAAACATTTTAAGTCATATTATATAGCCATTGATTCTTGAAGAATACAACTCAAAAATGCCTTATGAGCTATAAGTTTGTTTTGCATACTTTTCTGTAAACAATGTAATTGTATTGCTTCCAAGCTTGCTTAAAATCCCCAAAATAATTTAGATCTCATGGATGTCAGTCCTTGCATCCAATGGTCTGTCTATGAATTTGTGTGGTAACATTTCTTCAGCTCCATCTCTCAGTTGTAGTAATGCCTGGAAAAGCCCATGAAGAGTAATTTCGACTCCAACATTCTAACAGTCTAATAAATATATTTAATATATGCTATTGGACAAATACTCATTTGGTTACGTTTAGGAAGGTCTTGGGTATCATTAGAATACAAAAAAAGGTTATTATTTCAAATAACACAATAGCTTTTTCATGACTTTATTTCATTGTTGCTACGTGTTAAAGTGTGGAGTGCATGGAACAGTAGTTATTCTTGGAAACGTGATATTTTGAAAGAGAGCTCATCTCTTACACTTTGAGTTATTTGGCAAAGGTAAGTGTTTTGGAAACCTCAATCTGCTCTTTCTAATACTATATAGAAATCTAAATGCATTACCTTCATGTGACTCTGTAGACGGAATAGAAAAACAACTTTTTTTCAGCTCCGGGAAAAGAATGACGTTCTCTTTAAAACTGCTTAGAACACAAATTCTGTCTGTGATATTTGACATTCTAACAGAATACGTGTGTTCAATAGACTTAAGAAAGGAATTAAGAAATTAAGAAAAGTCAAGGATCCTGACTTTCAAAATGACAGAGATATTTCAATTTGAAATGCATTTTGAGTCAAAATGACTCGCTCAGACTTTCTAGTGCTAACAAAATGTGGTGGGGTGCCCGCTTTGTTGCTCTTTGTATCCCAGGTTGCCCCCAATAAAAAGCTAGTAGAAGAATCTTTATTTCAGCATACCAAGTACGGTATATGAGGACTACTCCCTATCCCTAAGTAGAAGCATCATTAATAATTCTCTCAACTTATAAGCATTTGCAACATTTTCTCAGCATACACTGTTATAGCCTTCCATTGGCTTAACCTAAATTCAAAAGGCACGTTGGGATTTCCAAAAATATGCTTATGCCCGTCCATCGAAGTCGATGATGTCATTGCTCCCAAATGAGGTTATTGTGGGGGTTCTGTTTATGTCATTGCATGTGACTGTACAGGCCAATGTGAGACGCACATGGTTTGCCACTTGAGGGGCAGGAGAATTCTCCACCAGAGAGGGGCGCCCGTTCTGCAAGCTGGTGTCATTGCAAACACTGTTCGGTTCTCCTCTCTGTGATTGTGTTCTGGAGGTATGTGACACCCAAGTGGCAGGTGGAACGACAGGTATGGAGGGTTGGTTGCCAGGATCTCCAGATTTCACACCTCTTGAGGAAGGTCTTGGTCCTTGAAGCACTTCTTAGTCTTTGGTCCTTGGTCCTTGGTCCTTGGTCCTTGAGGGTCTTGTTCCTTGAAGTGCTTCTTAGTTTTTGGTCCTTGGTCCTCGAAGGTCTTTGTCCTTGAAATACTTTTTTTGTCCCCCAGCAGATCTATATGCTGGGTTTAACGCTTTCTGATCCCCATCCTGTTCTTTATTAGACTATGTTTGCTGATTTACAGTATCTCTCTCTTCCAGGAAGGGGCAGAATCAGCTCTACTGTAATGGACGGATACATTGCCTTCGAAAAGTATTTAGACCCCTTGACTTTTTCCACACAAAAGATCTGCCTTATTTTAAAATTGATGAAATCGTTGTTTTTTTCTCATCAATCTACACACAATACCCCATAATGACAAAGCAAAAACAGGTTTCTAGAATTTATAAAACACAAAAAAACTGAAATTAATTACTTAAAAATCATGCAATGTGATTTTCTGGATTTTTGTTTTAGATTCCGTCTCTCACAGTTGAAGTGTACCTATGAAAATTACAGACCTCTACATGCTTTGTAAGTAGGAAAACCTGCAAAATCGGCAGTGTATCAAATACTTGTTCTCCCCACTGTGTGTATATATATATATATATATATCCTCTACTGGATTGGTTGAGGTTGAGCTAATGTAGGCTAATGTGGTTAGCATGAGGTTGTACGTAACAAGAACATTTCCCATGACATAGACATATCTGATATTGGCAGGAAGCTTAAATTCTTGTTACTCTAAATGCACTGTCCAATTCACAGTAGCTATTACAGTGAAATAATACCATGCTATTGTTTGAGGAGAGTGCACAGTTATGAACTTGAAAGTGTATTAATAAACCAATTAGGCACATTTGGACAGTCTTGACACAACATTTTTAACCAACTTGCAATGGTTCATTGGATCAGCCTAAAACTTTGCAAACACACTGCTTCCATCTAGTGGCTAAAATCTAAATTGTGCCTTGTCTGTGTCACGCCCTGGTCTTAGTATTTTGTGTTTTCTTTATTATTTTGGTCAGGCCAGGGTGTGACATGGGTTTATTATGTGGTGTGTTTTGTCTTGGGGTTTTATTAGGTATTGGGATTGTGGCTTAGTAGGGTTATCTAGAAAAGTCTACGGTTGCCTGAAGTGGTTCTCAATCAGAGGCAGGTGATTATCGTTGTCTCTGATTGAGAACCATATTTAGGCATCCATATTCTTTGAGTGTTTCGTGGGTGATTGTTCCTGTCTATGTGTTTGTTTGCGCCAGATAGGCTGTATAGGTTTTCACGTTACGTTTGTTGTTTTTGTATTGTTCGTTTTTTTCATCGTCATTAAACATGTATCAAGAATACCACGCTGCATTTTGGTCCGACTCTCTTTCACCGCAAGAAAACCGTAACAGAATCACCCACCACAACAGGACCAAGCGGCGTGGTGACAGGCAGCGGCAGCAGGAGCAACAAAGTTTGGAGTATACGACTTGGGAGGAAATAGACAGGTGGGCGGTCGACCCAGGGAGAGTGCCGGAGCCCGCCTGGGATTCGCTGGAGCAGTGCGAAGAGGGTTATAGGAGAATGGAGTTGGAGAGACAAGCACGGCGGCGCGGAAGGAAGCCCGAGAGTCAGCCCCAAACATTTCTTGGGGGCGGGGCTCAGGGAGAGTGTGGCACAGTCAGGGTTCAGACCTGAGCCAACTCCCCCTGTTTATCGTGAGGAGCCAAGGAGGAGACCAGAACCAGAGCCGGTGTTGGAGGTGAGCGAAGCAGAGACTGTAGGAGTTAATGGGGAAATTGGGGGATTTGATGGCACCTGGGTCAGCGCTCCATACTCGTCCTGGGGTGCGTGTTAGTCGGTGAAGATTGTGCCAGCCTCACGCACCAGGCCTCCTGTGCACCTCCCTAGCCTTGCACGTCCTGTGCCAGCCCTGCTCTCAAGCTCTCCAGTACGCCTTCACGGTCCGGTCCATCCTGTGCCACCTCCACACACCAGTCCTCCGGTGGCAGCTCCCCGCACCAGGCTTCCTGTGCGTGTTCTTGGCCAAGTACCACCAGTGCCAGCACCACGCACCAGGCCTTCAGTGCGCCTCCCCTGTTCAGCGCTGCCAGAGCCTTTCTCCTCTCCAGCGATGTCGGAGTCTCCGGCCTGTTTAGCTCTGTCGGATTCTCCCGCCTGTTTAGCTCTGCCAGAGCCTTTCTCCTCTCCAGCGCTGCCGGAGTCTCCCCCCTGTTTAGCGCTGCCAGAGCCTTCCTCCTCTCCAGCGCTGCCGGAGTCTCCTGCCTGTTCAGTGCAGCCAGATCTGCCAATCTGCATGGAGCAGCCAGAGCTGCCAGTCTGCATTGGAGCAGCCAGAGCTGCCAGTCTGCATTGGAGCAGCCAGAGCTGCCAGTCTGCATGGAGCAGCCAGAGCAGCCAGGATCCGCCAGTCAGCCATGATCTTCCAGATCCGCCAGTCAGCCAGGATCCGCCAGTCAGCCATGATCTTCCAGATCCGCCAGTCAGCCATGATCTTCCAGATCCGCCAGTCAGCCAGGATCCGCCAGTCAGGCAGGATCCGCCAGTCAGCCAGGATCTTCCAGATCCGCCAGTCAGCCAGGATCTTCCAGATCCGCCAGGATCTTCCAGATCCGCCAGTCAGCCAGGATCTTCCAGATCCGCCAGTCAGCCAGGATCCGCCAGTCAGCCAGGATCTGCCGGAACCGCCAGTCAGCCAGGATCTGCCAGAACCACCAGCCAGCCAGGATCTGCCAGAACCTGCCAGGGTTCTGTCACGCCCTGGTCTTAGTAATTTGTGTTTTCTTTATTATTTTGGTCAGGCCAGGGTGTGACATGGGTTTATTATGTGGTGTGTTTTGTCTTGGGGTTTCAGTAGGTATTGGGATTGTGGCTTAGTAGGGTTATCTAGAAAAGTCTATGGTTGCCTGAAGTGGTTCTCAATCAGAGGCAGGTGATTATCGTTGTCTCTGATTGGGAACCATATTTAGGCAGCCATATTCTTTGAGTGTTTTGTGGGTGATTGTTCCTGTCTGTGTTTGTTTGCACCAGATAGGCTGTATAGGTTTTCACGTTACGTTTGTTTTTGTATTGTTCGTTTTTTTCATTGTCATCAAACATGTATCAAGAATACCACGCTGCATTTTGGTCCGACTCTCTTTCACCGCAAGAAAACCGTAACAGTCTGGAATAAAACATGGCCTTTCTCTTGCAATTCAAAGATGGTGGTACAATAAAATACAAAAAAACGTATGTTTTTTTCTTTGTATTATCTTTTACCAGATCTAATGTGTTATATTCTCCTATATTCATTTCACATTTCCACAAACTTCAAAGTGTTTCCTTTCAAATGCTATCAAGAATATGCATATCATTGCTTCGGGTCCTAAGCTACATGCCTGGGCCTGCAGCACACAAAGATCTTTGTTTGTCAGACGAATCATTGGGTCGAAACTACAGAACAGTAAAAAACAAGAACACATATGGTTAATGTTCTGGGGGGGGGAATAAATAAATATATATATATTGATGAACACCCGGAGGATCACTGGTAAGCCACATTTGCCGCTGGATCCATCCCAGTTGGTATTCTGTGTCCACTCGTGGTATCTCTCTTCGGTTGCACATCCTTGGAATAGCAGAACAGCATAACGGTCCGGACGGCCCATGCTGTGCCTGGTGAGAAGTTTGTCAAATTCGGTTGTCAAAAGAGGAATGGAAATGTCAGGGTGAACCGACGACCTGACGAGCCCGCCACATATGTTGACTCTGCCTGTCGGAGGTGGAGTTCCAGAGCTCACAGGTGTGCCTGACTCTCCGTCAATACCGCCTGGCTCTGGACCAATGCATCAGATGTCGCCCGTATCTCTGCCCTCAGAGAATGTTTCTCTTTCTGCTGGTCTGTCTTCATTGACTCCATCTCGGTCTTCAAAATTTGAATCTGATCCATGTGCACTTTCATCAGGTGAGCAGAATGGTATCGCCCTGAGCCCTCATCGATTACAGTGGCCTACGATTGAAATGGTAGAACAATTAAGAATTAAACGTGACTCCAACACACAAATGCTGCGTACAGAAACACATTTTAAGAATCTAGCAAAACAAACCACTTTCTTGGGAACCATGCGTTTTTTTCAGTGAGGCCCCTTGTCCAGCCCTTTGTCCTTTTCACGGATGGTTGTCGGCATGGTTGTATGCTCTGTGAAAACACATTCACGTTTTTAGTACCCAATTATCAATTTTATTACACAGTATATACATTTTTTTTTAAAGAAAATGCACTGAAACCAAAATACCTTTAGTTTTGGTGATCCTCTCAACTCCGGCTCATTTTCAAGTCCTCTGGTGGTTACAGTCCTAATAACCCTGGAACGGGTAGTCGCCCTGACGCCCGGGTTTGCATTGAAAATGAGGGCATAAACAGGGTCATGACATAATCAGAGGAAGTAGACCTTTATGTAGTAAAATAAAGGTTAAATAAGTAAATACCTACAACACTTTCGGTAGGCCTACAGTATATACCCTTTTTTCCCCTCATCTCTTCATGTTTGTCTCCTGATTTAAACCCAATTAAACTTGTTTGGAGTCAACTGAAAACATTCATCCGTAACAATTCTCCCCATACCCTCCTTCTTGGCAAGAGTCTATTGTCCTGCTTATAGCCCATAATGGGGGATGGATGGCTTCTTTTGTATTCCAATGTATTGAATGAATGTATTAATTACAGTCATTTACCATTCTCATTCTCGGACCGGAAACGTTTTTTTTTGTAGAGTTCACAATCTCATTTTCAAGTCCTTGTTTTAAAAAATAATGGCATTTGGGAGAGGATTTCATGTTCAAATAACTGAAAGTAAGCGGTTTTCTGTCCTCCGAATTCATATTCATTATATAAATAGGTCCATGTGCACCTTCATCAGAGTGTGCAAAGCTGCCATCAAGGCAAAGGGTGGTACTTTGAAGAATCTCAAATAAAAAATATATTTACATTTGTTTAATACTTTTTTGGTACATGATTCCATATGTGTTATTTCATAGTTTTGATGTCAAGGTTCAGTCTAAGGAAGTCGTCCAGGTCCTGAGGCAGCAAAGCATCCCCAAACCATCTCACTACCACCACTATGCTTGACTGTTGGTTTAAGGTTCTTACTGTGGAAACTGGTGGTGAAAACCAAACACGTTATTCCACAGTAAGAACCTCATACCAACGGTCAGGCATGGTGGTGGTAGTGAGATGGTTTGGGGATGCTTTGCTGCCTCAGGACCTGGACGACCTCCTTAATAGACTGAACCTTGAATTCTGCTCTCTATCAGAGAATTCTATAGGAGAATGTCAGGTCATCCGTCTCTGAGATGAAGTTGAAGTGCAGCTGGGTCATGCAGCAAGACAATGATCCAAAACACACAATGCAGGAGTGGCTTCTGGACAAGTGTCTGAATGTCCTTGAGCGGCCCAGCCAGAGCCTGGTCTTGAACCCGATCGAACATCTCTGGAGAGACCTGAAAATAGTTGTGTAATTTAAACATTTATATCATTTAAACATTTAAGGTTGGAAAAAGTATGTGAAACCCTAGGCTAATGATTTCTCCAAAAGCTAATTGAAGTCGGGAGTCAGCTAACCTGGAGTCCAATCAATGAGACGAGATTGGTCTCTGCTGGGCAGGTACGTGAACTCTTGGAGAAGCAGAAAGTTTTGTATAAGGAAATGATACTTCAGCAGGGAAAAAACTTTAAAAGCTTCATAGAAAAGGGGGATGGTAGGGGACGCCATGTGCGACTGACGTGTTTTCCGTTTGCTCCCGTGGTATTATGTAAAGTTTATGTGAATTCTGCAGCAGAATCGTATTTATTTTCAAATATTAATTTGGTGATCCCTTTCCGTAAAAAACAAGACTACTTTGCTTCCGAATGTCAGCATGTCGACCAAACATAAGGCCAAAAGCATGACTTTGAGAAAACCCGGCCTACAAGACCCGCTCTCATCACCGCCCTCTCCTGAGTCTGAGGGCCCGGGGACACACACTTTACCCGGGGGCGCAGCTTGGCCTGGCGGCGCTGAAATGAACATTCTCTAGGCCATGAAACTACTACGCTCTGAGATAGTTGAAATGAAAACACAGGTGGTTGCTACGATTGAGGCCAGAATACAGGAGGTTTCTGATACTTTAAAAGCAGATTTAACCATCCTGCGGAACGAGACTGTGCCAGCAATCACATTACTCAAAACAACAACTGGGTCACACACTACAACGATTGCGGCACTGGAGGCCTCCGCTACTAATGTCTCCGATTTAACTACATCCCTGGAGGCTGAAGTTAAACTGCCTAGCTGCGGATTTGAAAAAGGTGAAGGAGAGCTGCGTGAGTCTAGAGGGATTCTCTCGCAGCAATAATCGGAGACTTGTATCGGTCCCAGAGTCCGCTGAAATGCATCTTCTTGCCTTAGATGAAAAGCCCCTGATTGATCGAGCCCACCGGTCGCTGCGCCCAAAGCTGAGAAGATGGAGATCCTCCGACGAGCCCGCAATACCACTCTGAGCTTTCAAGGACAGAGCTTTTCCATCTACCAGGACTACTCCCCCACTGTTTCCAGGCAGCACACAGCTTTCGGACAGGCCAAACGAGTACTTCGGGACCATCCAAGTGTGAAGTATGGACTGGATTCAGGCCCGTTTATGGATATCTCACGAGGGTAAAGACTACACATTTGAATCTCCGGATGAGGCTATGGCTCACATTCAACGTCACATCAAGAAGTCTTGAATATGCTCACAGTTCAGCAACTGTTGCTTGCGTACTGTGGATAGTAAGTAACCCACTTGTGGTACAATTATGCTTAGACATAACAGGCTAGTCTTGTATAGTTGGTGAAACTATTCAGGCTTATTTGAGGTGATCTAATGTTTTGATCGTCTAGTGTGCGTGCCTTATCTCACTCACCTATTTAGTTTGTTTACACATTGTCTCGGTGACTCAAAATATTTTTGGTTATTTGTTTACTGCATCCGTTTGCATTGACCCAGTTAACAGTAAATGTCTCCAGAGGCTACACGGTTTTTGGGGCCTCACTTTAATTTTAAAAGTTTTGAGCGTCATTTATGCCCAGCAAACGTTCAACGTTGCGCACACGTAGTTTTTTGGTATTGGTTGTAAGCTGTCTCAGCTTCAACTAGACTACTATTATAATTACTATTATTTTTGATTGTCTTACTACGATTTCCTTACTTCAAATTAGATTTTTGGCTGAGAGCATTTAATTTATTTTCCCTCTCAATGCCTGTTATAAGACTGGGAATACAATTATATACATCTACAAGTGGTGCTTTTGTCATTCCATTTGCACAAGGGATTCGCATTTTTTTTATTTGAAAAAATACATACAAATCTTTCTTTTTGCTGCTTGAGATCCACTAACAAAACGCGACTTTAAAGAGCGGGACTGTGGGTTTAGGTTTAAGACCGCACTCTCACAGACATACTGTGCGACGAGAACATGTTCTATTTAGGCTTGTACCTCGTTTGGGGAGGTATTGTCTGGGATGGGGGGAGGGGGTGGGGGGGGCAGGTTGAATTGTTCAGTTCTAATGTTGTCATTCTGTCTTTTTAGTTTTTTTATCTGTTTTTTTCGTTACTTTTTCCAAACATTTACCACCGTACATTATTACTCTGAGACAAGTTATTCTGGGGTTTTGGGCGCTCATTGCTTTTCCATTCTATGCTCTAATGACAGGGTTGAATAACGGGAATGCCCAGAGGGGCCGAAATAATACGATCAAGTACATTTCTTGGAATACCAAAGGGGTTAACAACCCGGTGAAGCGTAAGAGGGTGTTGACACACTTAAAGGGTTTGAATGCAAATATTGCATTTCTACAAGAGACTCACTTGAGGACTGGTGAGCATTTTAGGATGCGTAAGGACTGGGTTGGTCAAGTGGTTCACTCGAACTTTCATAGTAAATCAAGAGGTGCTGCTATTCTGGTTGATAAAGCTACTCCCTTTGTAGCTTCTGAGGTTATTGCTGATCCTAAGGGACGATACGTCATAGTAACCGGTGAACTGTTTTCTACCCCTCTTGTTTTGGCTAGTGTTTATGCAAGTTATACAAGTCCTCACAAACAAATACAGGCCCATCTAAATGTGCCCTACTTATTCAATCCTTTCTTCAGAAACATGCTATGTTTGAGGACTGGCGTTTTCTACATCCTACAGATAGACAATATTCCTTTTATTCTCATGTTCATCAAACATACTCCCGGATTGATTACTTCTTTTTGGACAAAAAACTTCTGCCTAACCTTCGGCAGTGTACTTACGAGAGTATTGTTATCTCTGACCATTCACCATTAGTGCTTGAACTAGAGTTTCCCCAGCGACCTCCTATGTGTTATCAATGGCGTCTCAACCCCAATCAATCAAGATAAGGAGTTTGTCAATTTCATCTCTTCTGAAATCACCTTATTCCTAGAAACTAATTCAACACCAGGTATGTCCTGCTCTACCATATGGGAGTATCTCAAAGCATACCTACGTGGCCAAATTATTTCTTATACAGCCAACCAAAACAGAGTTCGCTCCCAGCGACTTCGGGACCTGAGCGAGTCCATAACCACACTGGATGAGAAGTATGCTACGGATCCTTCCTCTGATCTGCATAAAGAGCGCCAACTACTCCAATCTGAATTTGATGAGCTTTCTACCAGGCAAGCTAAACAGTTACTCTTGCGAGCTCGATACAAAGTCTATGAACAAGGCGACAAGGCCAGTAAACTCCTTGCGCATCAGATCCATAAATCTGAGGCCTCACGTTTAATCCCACAAATTATGACCCCGTCTGGTGCCACCACAGTTCTACATAAAGAGATCAATGATCAATTTAACAATTTTACTCTGCGCTATACACCTCTGAATCCCCTCAAGATCCCTTGCTGATTGATTCCTTCTTTAATGGCTTGAATATGCCTTCAATTGATACAGACTCCCATGACTATCTAGAAGAAGAATTTACGCTTGAGGAGATTGCAACAGCAGCGTCCGCAATGAAAAGTGGTAAATCACCGGGTCCGGACGGTTTTCCAACCGAATTTTAAAGGACGTTTTCTGGTCTGCTTTGCCCATTCTTGTCTCGACTATTTTCAGAGTGCCTCAATACTTCAAAGCTACCGCCTAGTCTTTATCAGGCTTCAATTTCATTACTACTAAAGAAAAACAAAGACCCCCTGGAATGTGGATCCTATCGCCCAATCTCGCTTTTAAACTGTGATTACAAAATCCTAGCTAAGCTTTTAGCCATCCGTATGGAAGGATTGCTGCACCAAGTAATACACTCTGACCAGACTGGCTTTGTGAGAAATAGGCATTTATTTTTCAATATTAGGCGCCTTATGAATATACTGTACTCCCCAGCGTCGGAGGACCTGGAGGTGGTGGTCTCACTTGATGCCGAAAAAGCGTTTGACCGCGTTGAGTGGGATTACCTAACAGCTGCCCTTTATAGATTTGGCTTTGGCCCCAAATTCATTGCGTGGATAAAGATTCTTTATTTTTCCCCCATGGCTTCGGTACGGACTAATAACTTGTCCTCTGACCATTTTCCCTTGCACCGCGGATCCAGACAGGGTTGCCCACTCTCCCCCTTGTTGTTTGCTTTGGCAATCGAGCCTCTCTCCATTGCACTATGCTCTAATGATGCCATTCAAGGCATAATCAGGGCGGGCTGGGAGCAGAAAGTCTCGCTATATGCTGACGACCTCCTTTTGTTTATCTCCAACCCCGATACCTCATTGCCACGTGCCCTATCTGTTCTTAAAAAGTTTGTATCAATCTCAGGGTACAAGCTGAATCTAGGCAAGAGTGAGCTTTTTCCGGTAAACAAGGCTGCTTTAAAGTGCTCTTTTACAAGTTCTCAGTTTAGGATTGTCCGGGATCAATTCACTTACTTGGGAGTAAAAGTGACAAGGAAATATTCAAATTTGTTTCAGGAAAACTTTGTTGCTCTAGCAGACAGATAGAAACAATCTTTTACTTTTTGGAATTTCGCTACCCCTTTCTCTTATCGGAAGGATTAATGTCATTAAAATGAATGTGTTGCCCAAATTTTTATATTTATTTCAATGTTTACCCATTTTTATTCCAAAATCTTTTTTTATTTCACTGGATCAAACATTCATGCATTATATTTGGGATGGCAAGGTACCACGGATTGGTAGAAAACATTTACAGAAGCCTAGGTCATTGGGGGGTTTAGCTCTACCAAATTTTCAGACATACTACTGGGCTGCAAATTTCAGAGCCATTCTGTACTGGCTGCAGACTGATCCTACTGGCCCTAGACCACTCTGTGTCCAGATGGAGTCTGAATCGTGTAAACCTGCAGCACTTTCCTCTGTGCTGTGCTCGTCTCTCCCAGTGTCCCTAGGCAAAAGGCGTGTCAACCCAATTGTAAAGCAGTCTCTTAAAATTTGGAATCCGTTCCATTTAGCCTTTAACCTCTTACGTCGACCCGACACGCATGCGTCCCATCTAGCCATCTGGAAATGCAAATGCGCTACGCTAAATGCTAATAGCACTCGTTAAAACTCAAACGTTCATTAAAACACATATGCAGGGTACTGAATTAAAGCTACACTCGTTGTGAATCCAGCCAACAAGTCAGATTTTTAAAATGCTTTTCGGTGAAAGCATGAGAAGCTATTATCTGATAGCATGCAACACCCCGAAATACCTGAAGGGCACGTAAACAAAATAATTAGCATAGCCGGCGCTACACAAAACGCAGAAATAAAATATAAAACATTCATTACCTTTGACGATCTTCTTTGTTGGCACTCCTAGATGTCCCATAAACATCACTATTGGGTCTTTTTTCCGATTAAATCGGTCCATATATACCCTAAATATCGATCTATGAAGCGTGTGTGATCTAGGTAAAAACACAGTTTGAAAACGCAATGTAATTTTTTTAAATTAAAAAAGTCGACGATAAACTTTCACAAAACACTTCGAAATACTTTTATAATCCAACTTTAGGTATTAGTAAATGTTAATAATCTATCAAATTGATCACGGGACGATGTGTATTCAATAGCTCCACGTCTTCAAATCATGGTCGGAAATTTCTCATCCAAAACATCCTGTCGGAGACCGGAAGGAATGGGCTCTCTCTCACTCGTTTGACCAAGAAACAAAGCGCAGGCAATTGACAAGACTGGCGACATCGTGTGGAAGCTGTAGGACTTGCAATCTCAGCCCCATGTAATTTGCTTTCCAATAGACTACATGCAAGTGGCGCATTGATATATTTTCCAGTTTTCAGTGATCAGTTTTTCTTGCGCTTTTCGATGAAACACACGTTATGTTATAGTCACAGCCGTGATTTAACCAGTTTTAGAAACGTCAGAGTGTTTTCTATCCACACATACTAATAATATGCATATACTATATTCCTGGCATGAGTAGCAGGACGCTGAAATGTTGCGCGATTTTTAACAGAATGTTCGAAAAAGTAGGGGGTAGACTTAACAGGTTATTAACCTCCGAGGCTTTTCTCTATCAGGCCCAATCAATCAGAACATTTTATTTCCTCCATCTTTGAATTATGGGGCTTTTGGCATTTGGCACTCACTAGGCCTCTCCTCGCTAGCCCAATTATTCTTTGATGATACATTTGCCTCTTTTTCTCAGCTGCAGGAAAAGTTCAATCTCCCCCAATCCCACTTTTTCCGCTATCTCCAGACTAGAAACTTTGTCAGGGCTAACACACCTGGATTTCCCAATAGGCCTGCGAATACAGCTATAGAGAGCATCTTGGAGCTGAACAAGCTTCCTAGGGGCGCAATTTCAGATGTATATGCAATCATTCATGACTTACAGAACCCTTCTTTGGTGCCTTTAAAGACTCGATGGGAAAAGGATTTGGGGGAGGAACTTGGGGAAGACGCCTGGGAATCTATGCTGCACAGGGTGCACTCGTCCTCTTTTAGCACACAGCTGGGCTTACCGCCCAAATAGGTCCACAGACGATGCAATCTCAACCACACTGCACACTGCCCTAACCCACCTGGACAAGAGGAATACCTATGTGAGAATGCTGTTCATCGACTACAGCTCGGCATTCAACACCATAGTACCCTCCAAGCTCGTCATCAAGCTCGAGACCCTGGGTCTCGACCCCGCCCTGTGCAACTGGGTACTGGACTTCCTGACGGGCCGCCCCCAGGTGGTGAGGGTAGGCAACAACATCTCCTCCCCGCTGATCCTCAACACGGGGGCCCCACAAGGGTGCGTTCTGAGCCCTCTCCTGTACTCCCTGTTCACCCACGACTGCGTGGCCACGCACGCCTCCAACTCAATCATCAAGTTTGCGGACGACACAACAGTGGTAGGCTTGATTACCAACAACGACGAGACGGCCTACAGGGAGGAGGTGAGGGCCCTCGGAGTGTGGTGTCAGGAAAATAACCTCACACTCAACGTCAACAAAACTAAGGAGATGATTGTGGACTTCAGGAAACAGCAGAGGGAACACCCCCCTATCCACATCGATGGAACAGTAGTGGAGAGGGTAGCAAGTTTTAAGTTCCTCGGCATACACATCACAGACAAACTGAATTGGTCCACTCACACTGACAGCGTCGTGAAGAAGGCGCAGCAGCGCCTCTTCAACCTCAGGAGGCTGAAGAAATTCGGCTTGTCACCAAAAGCACTCACGAACTTCTACAGATGCACAATCGAGAGCATCCTGGCGGGCTGTATCACCGCCTGGTACGGCAACTGCTCCGCCCTCAACCGTAAGGCTCTCCAGAGGGTAGTGAGGTCTGCACAACGCATCACCGGGGGCAAACTACCTGCCCTCCAGGACACCTACACCACCCGATGTTACAGGAAGGCCATAAAGATCATCAAGGACATCAACCACCCGAACCACTGCCTGTTCACCCCGCTATCATCCAGAAGGCGAGGTCAGTACAGGTGCATCAAAGCTGGGACTGAGAGACTGAAAACAGCTTCTATCTCAAGGCTATCAGACTGTTAAACAGCCACCATTGAGTGGCTGCTGCCAACACACTGTCATTGACACTGACCCAACTCCAGCCACTTTAATAATGGGAATTGATGGGAAATGATGTAAATATATCACTAGCCACTTTAAACAATGCTACCTTATATAATGTTACTTACCCTACATTATTCATCTCATATGCATACGTATATACTGTACTCTACATCATCGACTGCATCCTTATGTAATACATGTATCACTAGCCACTTTAACTATGCCACTTTGTTTACTTTGTCTACATACTCATCTCATATGTATATACTGTACTCGATACCATCTACTGTATGCTGCTCTGTACCATCACTCACTCATATATCCTTATGTACATATTCTTTATCCCCTTACACTGTGTATAAGACAGTAGTTTTAGAATTGTTAGTTAGATTACTTGTTGGTTATCACTGCATTGTCGGAACTAGAAGCACAAGCATTTCGCTACACTCGCATTAACATCTGCTAACCATGTGTATGTGACAAATAAAATTTGATTTGATTTGATTTGAATTCAAGGTGGTTCACCGTATCCACTGGTCGGGGGCCAAACTTGGAAGAATATTCTCTGATTTTGATCCTACCTGTGTCAGATGTAAAGTGGAACCAGCCACACTGTTGCATATGTTTTGGGGATGTCATAAACTGTCAGGTTTCTGGGAATTAATATTTAAATGTTTCTCTGATATATATGACACTGTTATAGATCCGTCTCCCCTTACAGCCCTTTTTGGAGTACTGCCCATGGGTACCCCCCTATCAAGAATCCAGTCGGACACTGTTGCTTATACAACTCTTTTAGCTAGACGGCTAATACTACAGAACTGGAAGATGGCAGCTCCCCCATCTTATAAATATTGGGTGAGGGATGTGTTGTGCTCTCTGAAACTAGAAAAAATCAAATTCAATTCACGTGGGAACCCCAAACTGTTTGATGCGGCTTGGGCTCCATTCCGGTCTTACTTTAAACAGTCCATCCTCTGATGGCATTCCAATGAATACTAAAATAAGTCTGTGACTTAAGGGTTGGAGGAGCCTCTCTCTGTGTTTTTGCTGGGGGGGGGCATTAAGGTCCATGTGCTTATTGATTGTGATCCGCAGATGCCTTGTTCATCTTGCTCGGGCAGAGACTGAAGTGTGAGCTTGTTTTTCAGTTATTTTTACACTTTGTTCACGCCTACATGAATAATAATTATTTTTTTTTATTTTAAAGCATTGTAAAAAAAACTGTCCAGTGGATGGTCGGTCTGTGGCCATGACTCTCTGTGAGTGGTTGCATTTCTCCACCCTTATCCCTTGACTGTTTACAGGAACAATGGTGAGGTGTTTGCTCTGTCCCTGTACTATAGATTGCCCTTTAACCTCTGTAGCCTTCTGCCTGGTATGTTTAACTTGTCTAAAGTATGGTATCTTTAAAGCTATTTTTTTATTTGTATTTTTATTTGTATTTTTTTTCTAGTTGAGTATATTATTTATATTGCTTTGTCTTGTCTATGTGTGTGTGTGTGTGTAAAACTTAATAAACAGAGTTTTAAAAAAAAGATTAAAAAAAAGCTTCATAGAAATGATCATGGAGTCGACCAACAAACGGCTGGACGACCTGACTAAAGATGTACAAGACATTAAAACAAGCCTTCAGTTCACACAGAAGGATGTGGATCTATTGAAGACCACACAGGATACACTTTCCAGAAACTGTTCCTCTATGCGGAATGAAATCACCACAATCAGGGAGGGCCTCCAGAACATGTCTGGGAAGGCTGATTACCTGGATGGACAATCGAGAAGAAATACTCTTTGTAATAGATGGTATCCAGGAGAGCCAAAGTGAGACATGGGCTGAATCAGAGGGCAAAGTTCGAAAGCTGTTTTCTGAGGAGCTGCAACTGGATCAACAGGTAGAGCTGGAACATGCTCACCGGTCTGAGAAACCAGGGGTCACTAGTGTTGACAATGGTGGTGCCAATGGAACCAGACACAGAACAATTGTAGTGAAATTCCTCACGTTCAAGGATAAACTTGCAGTCCTTGAAAAAGCCCAACGTCTTAAAGGGTCCTTCATCTTCATCGATGACGATTTCTCTAATGCAGTCCGTCAAAGAAGAATGGAACTAATACCAGCCATGAAGGCTGCAAGAGAACGAGGTGACATAGCATATCTGAGGTTTGACAAATTGATTGTTCACCCTCCCTCCCATGGAGTTAGGAGGAGCGACAGACACAAGTAATTCCAGCCCCACACACACACACTGACTAAGTATCTCTCTCTCAGATTCCAACTGCTGATTCATGTTTGGACATACAGTGGGAGAACAAGTATTTGATACACTGCCGATTTTGCAGGTTTTCCCACTTACAAAGCATGTATAGGTCTGTATTTTTTTTATCATAGGTACACTTCAACTGTGAGAGACGGAATCTAAAACAAAAGTCCAGAAAATCACATTGTATGATTTTAAGTCATTAATTTCTGTTCTGCCCCACTGCCTCTGATGTTTGTATCTATGGGTGTAAGCAGCACTTTCTCCTTTCTAATCTGAGACTATGGATTTACGTTTATCTTTGATGTCTAATATTCATTTTGTACCGTCTGAACTAGAGGAGGTTTTTAATCAGACAAACAGGGGTCTCAAGCTCTAATCATGCTGTTGTTAGTCCTTGGTCTCCACAAGAAAGCAAGGCTCAAGGAGTGGCTCTTTCTCTTTCAAAATTGGCTTTGTGGACCCTGAGATCAGAAAGCAATCATGGTGACCTTAAGCGTATGTAATTGTGTATGTTGGCCTACACGAGGTACATCGATGATTACATTCAAGTTGACCTTTAACTTTTGTTCACCTGTCCCTCTCGTATGGAAACAAAAAGACACAAAATGATAAATAGCACATTTATGTTTGGGATATTTTCCAGTTCAAGTTGTAGGATACACCAAAGAGGACTCCTGGTTTGACTTATATTGAAATAGAGTTTATCTTATTTTTAGCAGGAATTGCTGGAAACCATTAAGAATGTAACACACAATATCTTTCACCCAGTTGGCCGGTGTTCTCACAGCGCTGGAGGTAGGCCTATACTGTAACCAATCCCATGTTAAATGTTGGACACGATTCCAAGAAAACATATGCCCTTGAATGTCTGTCGGGAGACTTACGGAGATGTTAACAGTTCGGTGGTCACCAATACATCTGCCTGCTGCTTCTTCCTGTGGACTGATTGTGGTGCATGTGTCTGTGTGCGTGCGTGCATGCATGTGTGTGTGTGTCTAGAATGCACAGGTCCCCGTTTTGGCCCTCCAGACGGAGAACTCTGTGTTTTGCGGCCTGTAAAAGTGCAAATAAAACTTAACTTGGTCATAAACTGAGAAAGAGAGGCTAGTGGGAGATGTTTGTGGAGCAGCGGCTGTATTTTATTTATAACCCTGTAGGGAAATCACTTCAGCAACAGCTCTTGACATCAACATTCACATGTTAAGTAAAGCAAATCCTCTCACTGCACTTGATTGTGGAAGAGCATGCCTGTAAACTGTTCTATATCTTTTCCTACCATCCTGTTATTGTTTTTTGACAGAGGTAGTGAGTGAGGGATGGTTGGAGAGAGGATGAGAAGATTTCACGGCCGTCTGAAGAACTGGACCAAAGCGCAGTGTGGTGAGCGTACATTTTTCCTTTATTTAAAATGACGCAAACAAAACAGTAAACCATACAAAATGACCATGAAGCTTAAGGGCTATAGTGCCACAAACAAAGACAAGTTCCCACACAGAAAGGAGGGAAAAGAGCTACCTAAGTATGGTTCCCAATCAGAGACAACGATAGACAGCTGTCCCTGATTGAGAACCATACCCGGCCAAAACAAAGAAATACAAAAACATAGAAAATAGAACATAGAATGCCCGCCCAAATCACACCCTGACCAAACCCAAAATAGAGACATAAAAAGCTCTAAGGTCAGGGCGTGACAGAAGGAAAAAGGAAGTGGAAGGTTATTCAGTTGATGTCCTGTTCCTCCTCTCCTCTGTTCTATTTACGGGCTCTGCATGTTTCTGCCATAATGAGACCAGGGTAGCTGCTCTTTTCTCCCGATGAAAAATATGAAGACGCCAGAGGAGGCTGGTGGGAGGAACTGTAGGAGGACGGGCTCATTGTAATGGCTGGAATGGAATAAATGGAATGGTATGAAACACATCAAACATATGGAAACCACATGCTTAATGCTGTTCAACTTATTCCATTCCAGCCATTACAATGAGCCAGTCTTCCTATAGTTCCTCCCACCAGCTTCCTCTGGAAAATGCCTAGCTTGTTGCTGGCAGGGCGCTCTGTTTACAAAATAAATCTCTGCATGTGAGAATGAGGCCGTTGGGAAAAACAAGCAGATTGAGAAGAATTGAAGAGGCAACCTAACCGAGTAGCAAATCGGTGGGGTTGAATCAGGTCAGCGAGACTCCAACACCCCCTGAATTCGCTCAGCTGTGTCTCTTACACCCCCGACCACATAAAAAACATAAGCTCATTCAGAGTCAATCAGCCTTGCTATTTTTGCATGGATTGGCCTGTCCCTCGAGCGCCTGAGTTCATCTCTTCCAATCAGGCTTCTGTGTTCTCTCTCACGTCCCTCTAAAAGTGGCATTCAGTGGCAGAAAAAGAGCCAGCCGGCCACTAGATGTTGGATTGCCTTGAACCCGGGCTGGCTGGCAATAGAGTAAACATTTCACGGTAGAGTAAGCATTTCACGGTAAAGTTTACACCTGTGGTATTCGGTACCTGTGACAAATAACATTTGATTTCATTTGAGTAGAGGAGGCCCACGGACCTGAGGGTCAGTGTGGAAGAACAGGAGCACTGTGGCTTTAAAGATGTAAGCATTTTCCACATGCAAAACCCAGATAGGACATTCCTGTGAGTCAGTGGAATTAGAGGGCTGCTGCTCTGCTTTGGCCCATCCAGCACTGAGCCATTGTGTGTGGAGTATAGGGCCATATAAAATCTGTGATGTGGAGAATGCGGACGGAACCAAGGAATCCAGACACTAAAACAGAATTCAACTATATTCTAAAATGTAATGAACTTAGTAGGAAATCAGCTAAATGTATTGAATTTATGAGAACATTAATTAATTTGCACAAGATTATGATAAAACATGAACAAAAGTGATTCGTATTTTCCTTAAATTTAGGCAACAGAGTGGGAATAACCCTTTCTGTGTGTGAGCGTTTGTTTACCACTTTGTGGAGTCATTAGCGATGAGACCAAACAAAACTGTTTTCTGGTAGATGGAAAGGCTTTCCCAAAAATCTCCTCAATTAAATGTTAACTACAAAGTAGTCCCTACCTAGCAGAATGATATCATGATTATTTGCAACAATCCAGTGGTGATTTGTTTAGCAAACTCTGCAATCAGGTGTGCTACAGAAACACTGCTAACCAAGCAAGTCTCTTGCTGGTGCTCACCCTAAAATTAAATATCCCCAGACCTAAAAGTGATCTCATGATGGGGTTTAAGCATCGTTTTAACATCCAATTTTGTTGTTTTTCTATTACAAAAGCGTGAATTTGAGAGGAAAAACCTGAAACCACACTTACTAAGGTTTCTTCTCCACGATGAGTCTGGACTTGATCTCGTCCCTGACAACTTCTCGCCCCGAGGACGATCACAGGAACGCAGGGCGGGTCGATCAAGTTGCAGCGGCATCGGACGGACCAGTAGCAGTGGCGTCCGACGGGCTGGCTGTAGCTGCTGAAGTTGCGTCGCCAGACGGACCCGTTGTGGCGACGTCGGACGACCCAGTTGCAGATGCCGAAGTTGCGGCGGCGCCGGACGGACCAGTCGCAGCGTCGTCGGACGGGCCAGTCCTGCTGTCTCCCTTAATGGTTGATTATTCTGTCACGTTGGTGTAAAGGATTGGGAGACAGGCGCAGGAATGTGTAGTTTTGTCAATTTTATTAAGCCCAAATTACGATGTGCCGTGTAAACACACTATACAAAAACACAGGGTTAAAACCCAAACAAAAGAGCGAGGAGTAACTCGAATAAATAACACACGCGCACAATGATTAACACACGGGACGAGACCCGTAATCATCTGCGCAATCCACAAGGGCATGAAAGCCAAAACACACTAATCGACAGCCCAATGGAAACCAAAGGGCACACTTATACAAGTAACTAATCAGTGGGACTAGGGGACAGATGTGCGTAATGAAAGTTCTGGAGGGATCTGTGACAGATACTCTGATTAGTTGGAGGTGATCCAATCGCTGACTAATTGTTTTTTACAACCCCTCTCATCCAAAATTGCTTCTATGATGGCCGTGTCAGTATCTACAGTATGTACCGATAGACAGAGCAGCGGAATTCAATTCAGTATGAGTTGTCAGACAAACTTGGAGTCATAGAATCAACATAATATCCTCAAAAATAATCTTACGATACTGTATCAATTTCCATCCCATCTCTAACAGTCACCCAGAGACTGTCCATCCCCCACTTCCCTCCAAGCACAGTCCTCCACCCGGAACATGTAGCTTCTAATGACAGAGGTTTATTGTACAACTTGGATCAAATAATTGTCCCCTTTTCTCTCATTATTAATTGTTGTGGGGGAGTAAGGGGAAATTGTTTTAGGAGCACATACAAGCACAATGATGACAAAGAGTAATGTTGTTTACGATATCTGTTTTGTGGAAGGTCTTTGATCAGCCAGTAGAAATGGGCATAAGGGAACAACTGGAGTAATTCAGGACGTTTCTTGCTATTTCTTATAATGGTTTAGTCAGCAATGAAATATATTGGAAATAGATGAGCCTCCTAAACTATTATATAAGCAAAAATTCTGAATTTGGCAAATCTAATCTACAGTGTATAATGGGTGCTATGAAATATATACTTTTCAATACGTTGTCCTTTAGACTCTTCCATGGTCTTCCTTTAATATGCCATTATGCAACTTCAGGTTACGGCAGACAACTGAACTTGCCTGAACCCCGTGTCAGAGAAGGCCAACTCTGCTGAGAACTCTGTGCCATCACATTGACATTAAAAAGGTACCTTTTCGACACACAGTGGCATAGATGTGCAGTTCTACATTTAAAGTTTTTCAAATTCACCTTTTTTAATGACAAAAGAGTATTTCATAACTAATATCAATAGTCAATAACACATTATTTTGCAGATGTGAGTGTGTCATCAGATGCCACCAAAACAATTACAAACTCATTACTTCCCACATGGCTGGGAAATCATCCAGCGCTGTGTGTTCCATTCTAATACAAACACTGTTGGTATGATACCCACTGACACACAAACACAAACACAAACACATACAGTTGAAGTCGGAAGTTTACATCCACTTAGGTTGGAATCATTAAAACTCGTTTTTCAACCACTCCACAAATTTCTTGTTAACCTTTTGCGTGTAGGGGGCAGTATTTTCGTTTTTGGCTAAAAAACGTACCCATTTGAAACGGCCTATTTCTCAGCCCCAGAAACTAAAATATGCATATAAATGTCATATTAGGATAGAAGGGAGTGAGTATAACAGAACTGACATTGCAGGCGAAAACCTGAGGAAAATCCAATCAGTAAGTGCCAATCAGTAAACCTCTCTGTTCCTATGCATGCCTATCCTCCATTTAAAGGGATATCAACCATATTCCCTTTTCTATGGCTTCCCTAAGGTGTCAACAGTCTTTAGACATAGTTTCAGGCTTTTATTTAAAAAATGAGCGTGAAAGATCACATTGCCTAAGTGGATATGTGGGGGAGTGAGTTTTGCACTACAGAGTAAAGCGGCCATTGTTTCTCCCGGTGTTATTGAAAAACCTACACACCCATTTGATATATTATCGAATACATATTTTAAAAACAACCTGAGGATTGATTATAAATAACGGTTGACATGTTTCTGTGGACATTATGGATATTATTTGGAATATACGTCTGCATTGTCGTGACCTCTCTTTCCTGTGGATTTCTGAACATAACGCGACAAACAAACGGAGGTATTTTGGGTATAAAAATAATCTTTATGGAACAAAAGGAACATTTGTCGTGTAACTGGGAGTCTCGTGAGTGAAAACATCCGAAGATCATCAAAGGTAAATGATTAATTTGATTGCTTTTCTGATTTTCGTTACCTAGCTACTTAATGCTTAGTGTACATAATGTTATGCTATGCTATCGATAAACTTACACAAATACTTGGATTGCTTTCGCTGTAAAGCATAATTTCAAAATCTGAGACGACAGGTAGATTAACAAAAGGCTATGCTGTGTTTTGCAATATTGCACTTGTGATATCATGAATATGAATATTTTTTAATAATATTATTTGGCGCTATGCTATTCAGCGGTTGCTGACGAAAATGATCCCGCTAACGGGATGGGTAGCGTCAAGAAGTTTTAACAAACTATAGTGTTTGCAAGTCGGTTAGGACATCTACCTTGTGCATGACAAGACATTTTTACAACAATTGTTTACAGACAGATTATTTTACATATAATTCACTGCATCACAATTCCAGTGGCTCAGAAGTTTACATACATTAAGTAGCCCGTGCCTTTAAACAGATTGGAAAATTCAAGAAATTACGTCATGGCTTTACAAGCTTCTGATAGGCTAACTGACATCATTTGAGTCAATTGGAGGTGTACCTGTGGAAGTATTTCATGACCTACCTTCAAACTCAGTGCCACTTTGCTTGACATCATGGTAAAATGAAAAGAAATCAGCCAAGACCTCAGAAAAAAATTGTAGACCTCCACAAGTCTGGTTCATCCTTGGGAGCAATTTCCAAACGCCTGAAGGTACCACGTTCATCTGTACAAACAATAGTATGCAAGTTTAAACACCATGGGACCACACAGCCGTCATACCTCTCAGGAAGAAGACGCATTCTGTATCCTAGAGATGAACGTACTTTGGTGCGGAAAGTGCAAATCAATCCCAGAACAACAGCAAAGGACCTTGTGAAGATGCTGGAGGAAACAGGTACAAAAGTATCTATATTCACAGTAAAACGAGTCCTATATCGCCATAACCTGAAAGGCCGCTCAGCAAGGAAGAAGCCACTGCTCCAAAACCGCAATTAAAAAGTCAGACTACGGTTTGAAACTGCACATGGGGACAAAGATCATACTTTTTGGAGAAATGTCCTCTGGTCTGATGAAACAAAAATAGAACTGTTTGGCCAGAATGACCATCCTTATGTTTGGAGGAAAAGGGGGAGACTTGCAAGCCGAAGACCACCATCCCAACTGTGAAGCACAGGGGTGGCAGCATCATGTTGTGTGGGTGCTTTGCTGCAGGAGTGACTGGTACACTTCACAAAATAGATGGCATCATGATGGAGGAAAATTAAGTTTATATATTGAAGCAATATCTCAAGACATCAGTCAGGAAGTTAAAGCTTGGTCGCAAATGGGTCTTCCAAATGGACAATGACCCCAAGCATACTTCCAAAGTTGTGGCAAAATGGCATAAGGACAACAAAGTCAAGGTATTGGAGAGGCCATCACAAAGCCCTGTCCTCAAACCTATATGAAATTTGTCGGCAGAACTGAAAAAGCGTATGTGAGCAAGGAGGCCTACAAGCCTGACTCAGTTACACCAGTTCTGTCAGGAGGAATGGGCAAAAATTCACCCAACTTATTGTGGGAAGCTTGTGGAAGGCTACCCGAAACATTTGACCCAAGTTAAACAATTTAAAGGCAATGCTACCAAATACTAAATGAATGTATGTTAAAGTCCTACAAATTCAGAAGGATAAAAAAATTTTTTTGACCCCTTAAGGTCAAAATTCACCCTTGTTGGTGCTTTTAGGGCTAAAATGACTACTTTGACTTTTATATTAACCTTCAGGAACGTGCCTACGTCTATCCAATCTGAGTAGTGTGGCGATGGGGAGACTGTGTGTGTGTGTGTGTGTGTGGTTAAGTCGTAGTCTGCACCAGATATACAGAAGCTGACAGTAAAGCCCTGGGCTTGGTGGGTAAGGTGATGACCTGATGCTGTTTTCCAAAAGAACACAAAGGTTCTCTGTCAATAAGCCCAGTGTCCTGTAGTCCTGTGCTGAGCAGTGAACAACTCGTCCCCCTCCGGGCATCCACCTGGCAGGCCCGGTCATATTTGACCAGCATATGAAAGATATTGTGCAAGATGAACTAGAATGGCTCTGCATACACTATCCTATCCTTCTGCCTGGACTTTAAACTGCCACTGTAGATACAGTTTATCCTCGTTTGCTTTTTGCTTGTTGAAACATTTGCAAGTGTGTGGGCAGGCACCTCTTCTTTCGCATCTTCTAAATATGCCTGGATTCAAAGTTTAGTTCTAGTTCAAGCCATAAGCCACATCCTTTAAAAGGATACAGATCAGATACAGTGGGTGGCGTGAAAATAACATTTGTCGCCTAAACCAGTTTGTGCATTCAGTGTATCATGTCAAAGAAACGAGATTTGGGGCTGAGGATAATTTGAGGAAGATACAAACCGAATGTATTGCCCTTTGTTGTTGTTTTTCCTTTTGTTATGCTGCGTTCTCTCCTGTCACTTTCAGAACGTTGACCTGCTTTGGTCTCTGCGTCTCCAAGGCTTTGTCCCAATGGCATTACCTATTTAGTGCACTTCTGATTAAAAACATCGCACTATATGGGGAATAGGGTGCCATTTGAGACGCAGCCCAAGTTCTCTTCTTTTTGAAGTCTCTAAATACCATTGCCAGCCATAATGAAGTCGAATACCACATAATTGAATTCTTCACTTCATATTTCCTGGGCTATGGATGTTCCAGGGTAGTCTTGTGATCTCTCAAAATACCAATCACAGATAATATGTTATGGGCCACACTGTGATCTTCACATCTCTGTGGCCCAGTCTACTTCCTACCAAACTTATAACGTTAGCAAAACCACCAAAGCATATCGCAAAAGCCACACTGTGTAAAAAAAAAAGAAAGACGTTCATTCAGTATACAATTGTAAGGCAGCCAAGAAGTCCCTCGCTGCAGCACATGAAACGTGGTGGGGTTGGCCGTGGGCGGGGTCGGCCAGGGCCAACCCCACCCACCACATGTTTTCATTTGCGAAGTGAAATGACCATACTTAAGCTCTTTCCAGACAAAAAAGTGATGAGCGAAGCGATCACTGACCAAGCGGCTAGTGCAGGGGTCCCCAAACTACATTCAGCCACAGGACATTTTTTTATTTTGCGGCTGGTCTGGGGACTTGGAACATAATTCCAAATCATTTGTACACTGCAAATTGACCGCAAGAGAAGCCCAAACAGATGTAATATTTGACTAAAACACAATCATTTCAAACCTTGATAACAAAACAAAAAAACATAACAGTTGTATAAAATTACATTCTTAAAATCATGGCCAGTCCACCAAGACCCTCCCTCCCAATGACACGTGCAAGGATGGATATGTTGACATTACCCACAATCACAGTTCCAATTCAAATAAAATGTTATTGGCCACATACACATATTAAGCAGGTGTTATTGCGGGTGTAGCAAAATGCTTGTATTTCTAGCTCCAGCAGTATCAAACAATAGTAGTATAGTAATAGTAGTATCTAAAAACAATTCAAAACAATACACAAAAATCTACAAGTAAAAGAATGGAATTAAGAAATATATAAATATTAGATTGAGCAATGTCGGAGTGGCATTGGCAGGGTTCATGGACCTAGTTATTGTAAAAAACAAAACAAATGTGCAGCTTCCTAGGGCTATACAGGCCACTAACAAAGAAAACTACCCACAACTAAGGTGGCAAAACAGGCTGCCTAAGTATGATTCCCAATCAGAGACAATGATAGACAGCTGCCTCTGATTGGGAACCACACTCGGCCAAACACACAGAAATACAAAACATAGAATGCCCACCCCACATCACACCCTGACCTCACCAAATAGAGAAATAAAACGGCTCTCTAAGGTCAGGGCGTGACAATAGCGAAGAGTTTTCAAGCTGTGTGCCCTGGGACTGAGAGCATAGCCTCGGGAGCACACACAGTGTAGGCTGGCTTTTGTCCTGAATACAAAGTGTTATGTTTCGGGAAAATCCAATACAACACATTACTGAGTAACACTCTCCATATTTTCAAGCATAGCGGTGGATGCATCATGTTATGGGTATGCTTGTAATTGTTAAGGACTGGGGAGTATTTAAAAATGTAAAAAATACACGGAATGGAGCTAAGCACAGGCAAAATCCTAAAGGAAAACCTAGTTCAGTCTGCATTCCTTTCAGCAGGACAATAACCTAAAACACAAGGCCAAATCTACACTGGAGTTGCTTACCAAGAAGACAGTGAATGTTGCCGAGTTACAGTTTTGACTTAAACCTTCTTGAAAATCTATGGCAAGATCTGAAAATTGTTGTCTAGCAATGATCAACAACCAATTTGACAGAGCTTGAAGAATTTTGAAAATATTAAATGGGCAAATGTTGCACAACCCAGGTGTGGAAAGCTCTTAGAGACTTACCCAGAAGACACAGCTGTAATCGCTGCCAAAGGTGCTTCTACAAAGTATTGACTCAGGGGTGTGAATACTTATGTCAATTCAATATTTCTGTATTTCATTTTCAACAAATGTGCAAAGGTTTTCACTTTGTCATTAGGGGTTATTGTGTGTAGATTGGTGAGAACAACATTTTTCAGTAGCAGTCAAAAGTTTGGACACACCTACTCATTCAAGATTTTTTGTTGTTGTACTATTCTACGTTGTCGAATAATAGTGAAGACATCACAACTATGAAATAACACATATGGAATCATGAAGTAACCAATGAAGTGTTATCCAAATGAAACAAATCCAAATATATGTTATATTTGAGATTCTTCAAAGAAGCCACCCTTTGTCTTGATGACAGCTTTGTGGAATTGATTTCCTTCTTAAAATGCATTTGAGCCAATCAGTGTGTTGTGACAAGGTAGGGGTGGTATACAGACGATAGCACTATTTGGTAAAATACCAAGTCCATATTATGGCAAGAACAGCCCAAATAAATACTTCACCGAGTTCATGAGAGTACGTGAATTAGGCCTAGATGGTTGAATTGCTGCAAAGAAACCACTACTAAAGGACGCCAATTAGAAGAAGAAACTTGCTTGGCCCAACAAACATGAGCAATGGACATTAGACCGGTGGAAATCTCTGATGAGTCCAAATTTGAGAATTTTTTTCTTTCACGATTCCATTGTGTTATTTCATAGTTTTGATGTCTTCAATATCATTCTACAATGTAGAAAATAGTAAAAATAAAGAAAAACCCTCGAATGAGTGGCTGTGTCCAAACTTTTGCTGGTACTGTATGTAAATAAGGTATTTCTGTTTTTTATTTCTAATAAACGTGTAAAAAAAATTCTAAAAACCTGTTTTAGCTTTTTCATTATGGGGTTTTGTGTGTAGATTGATGAAAATTTTAAAAACATTGAATCCATTTTGGAATAAGGCTGTAACGTAACAAAATGTGGGAAAAGTCAAGGGGTCTGAAGACTTTCCGAATGCACTGTATTTAGTAAACTCACCGTTAAAAAGTACCATAGTGATTGAGTGTCCGTATAACTAATACTGAGGTGCACTGTCAATAATATTATGCTCCCAGCAGGTCCAGTTATTTTTTCTCGCAAGCTTACCTTACAATCTGCCTCTTCTCCCCTTCGATTAGCTATTCCTCGCGCACCTAAAACACTTTAATAGCCTATAGATTTGTTGTTTTATTGTATTAGTCCTTTTTCCTGGCTACCCAGGCTCCTTGCTCCTATAACCAAGCCTACTATATGTATAAGGATGTATTTTCTGTTTGTCGAGATTGACATTAGCCTAGTCTATTTGAATGTTGAAAACACAAACCATGATGTTGGAGCGCCCAAAGAGACCTGTAGGTGAAAGATTCATTGCATATATGTTATATAACTATAAATATAACATAGAAATGAGTGCCCCCCTTTTGATTTTCTTTTTTTTTACCCCCAGCTGATTATTGTCTGGTGTCTGGGTCTGCATGTACGTGCTGATGTATCACCACGCAGGCTACATGAACAAAAACGTCTCGGACATGGTGGAATGTGAATATGCCTCAGCCAATGAAAACGTGTGGTGGACAGGACCACAACCTTCTCCACTCCGTTCCATGTGCTGCTGTGAGAGGTACTTGAGGCAACCAGCTGCTATAAGATTCGAGTTTGCTCATCATTTGGGCAAATGTACGTACCCAACATAAATTCTCAAGTATAATTGTATGTTCCCTCAACTTTTCTACCTTATTTGCGTACTTATTCGCCTACTATTTGCATATTTCACAGTGTGCCTTGCTTTTTGAGTGAATTGGAGTTACCACCCATGACGGAGACATAGTTGTTGTATTCAATGACATTCAGCCCTGTAGGGTACACCAAGTGAGTGTTGAAATTAATAAGTTATCTTAAAAATGAAGCTCATCGTGACAGTACATTACATATATCATAAGGCTGCTCGATGAGGGCCTAGTTACACCTTAACACAGTGGTCTGAAACTTGTCGCTTACAGACCACATCAAGCCTACAAGTCACATTATCCTGTTGGAATCCAGCCAGAGTGAGGATATTCAACCATTTAAACTTTTAATTGCCCGCAACCTGCATTGAGAATGACTCCCTGGTTAGGGAAGGTTGATTATTGCATACGTGAATTTGTCATTTTACTCAACAAGCTTTAACAAATGCAGCTCACGTCGGGCGGAATTTGTTGAGTAAACAAACAAACACATTAACGCAAATTCTTATGCTTTGGAAGTCCACTTGATTAAGCAATTGGTTAAGTTGGCAATTTTACGGTGCATGAGAGTTATGTCTTTGATTTATTAGTATGTTTGTGTATAAACTGCCACAGTATCACCAGCATTCAGGTCCTACTGTATGACATCTATCACTAGGAAAATAAGGAATGTGGGTATTTAGGAATCTTCTGATAATTTGGTATCCTGGACACGACATTGGTTTTGTACAGTGGGAGTGCCTGTTTCAATTCTGCAACTGCATGCAAACATTCCAATATACCCTCTTGCGGTGTGACGAGAGCACTCCTTTGACCAGACCTACCCTAAACCAGAGATATACACAGTAGATTGAAAGTACCTCAAAACAAATCTCCCTCCCTCCCCGAACACGCCCAATTACCCGTTTTGACTGATTAGGTGGCCGATGCAGTGTGTCTCTCTAAGTGAATTTGTCACCCCGTTAAAAGGCCCTCACGCATTCGTCCCGAAGCCATAAACTCAAAACATATTACTTTACAAACATTTACAAGACCTTTGAGAATTTTTTTGAAACGTCATGTTCCAAGGTTATGTTCCAAATCCTGTGGTGAAATGGATACAAAATTGTGCAAGGTGGGTTAGGGACGGTTGTTTCTCTTCATTGTCTGTTTGAGTGGTGAAACAGGGGTGCTGTGCTGTGCTGTCCTGGCATGTGCATGCAGCTTCATGAGGGGCCAGTAGTGGGGTTTAACACACCCTTGACCTGCTCTTCTCTCCCAGGTGTTGTCCTCGTTTGTCCCCTGCATTGGAACAGTTGGAACAGCACCACATGGAGCAGAGGGCAGAATGGGAAGAGAGCTGTAACAGTGGGGAGGGAACAAACACACACAAACCTAACCTCAACCCTGACCCCCCATAAAGGGCAGAGCGGGCTACTTACCAGGGTTTTTTTCTCTCTCCTCTCAGGCAATGCAAGGTGAACAACCTATGCTACTTAACACACAAGCGTGCGTGTGCACGCACGCACACACACACACACACACACACACACACACACACACACACACACACACACACACACACACCAACTCTGCCCCACAGATTTGCATTTATTTACCTTCCTGTGAATGATTGACAGGTGTCACATCATTACATCATCAGTGTCAGAAGCTGCCAGAGGTCAGGGGACAGCGAGTCAATACATGTCATACAACTGTAGAACGGAGCCACTCATATGGAATCTACCATCAGAACTAATGACCAGGGCCTCGAGTGACGACTAGGTCAGGAGTTTTTCCTGACCACATTTTTGCTGACCACATTCACTAATCACCAAGTCTTAGTTTGGTTAGTTTAATCAAGCATGTTAGTGCTGGGTTAGAACAAAACATGTGCACACCGTGGGGGTTGCCCAGGAATGGATTAAAAAGCTCTGATTTACAAGACAACCCCCCCCGCCTCATCCAGCTGTATGGTGAGCCAGTCATTGTGTCCTCTTTATGATGTTATTGATGATTAACCCATATAACTAGTGCCAAGAATTGCGCAACCCAATGACAGCATCCTATAGAGTTTACTGTGGGAGAAGAAACAGGGACAGAATGTGATGAACAACACAGAGACTGAGACGTTGTGACTATAACTACTGTTCCCTGACGGAGTGCAATGAAGTACACCACATCTATGGGGAGTCGCACTCTCGCAAATTTGACTGAAGAACTAAAATCATGCCTGATAAGGTCAATGAAATATGCACCTCGCTGGAAGCCTTGCCTTCCACAAGTGATAAGCCCGATAAGCTTGGATTCATTCCTTCAATTCAGTACCGCTCTTCACCGAGCCCAGAATTGGGCGGTGCAGAGCCAAACAGATGTTATACCTCATTTCCCTCCTTCAGGGAACAGTATAGTCATGACATTACGTTCCCTTTCAGTCAGTACTCTCAGTACAACTGAGAGTAATGAAATCCCGCCTCAAGCCGGCCCTAACGGATAGTAAAAGAAATGGCCCATGGCAGACCACCCAGATCTCCACCCGACAAGATGGAGCTGTCCCAGCTGTAAGCACACTGTGGGCTACACTGGGAGCAGTGACATCCAAGCGATAAAGCTGTAAAGCTTGTACTAGACGCAGGGCATGCAACCTCGTAAAGGGAAATAGCTCAAAAGCTAAAGACCTGTAAGACACAACCATGACAAAGGATGCCTTCGGATGCAACATCACCTTAAGAGTCGCCTGGGGCAAACTTAGTATAGGAAAGGTGTTTCGGATAACGATTGGAATGGGCTCAACTGGTTTAGAAACCGGTCTGAAACGGCGCACACCTTTTCTGGAACCACACCGCCAGATGGCGCCATTAATTCCCACATGACACACTGAAATATATATATATATGCACTTTCAAAGTGGAGAATGAACGACTATGCTCGACAAGCTCCTGTAGAGGCATTAAAATGCCCGCTTGAGCACTCTGGAAAATAATAATTCATTTATTTTAGTAGCAGAGCTCCAACACCTGCCACTTATATGTGTCCAGCCTCCCATGGAGGGTTTGCTTGAGGACAAATAGTAGCAATCATGAACATCTAACCGCAAGATTGGACCTCTCAGGGGACAAGCCCCACAGGACCCCACCCAATAGGCAGAGGATCTCTGCAAACCAAGGTTGATTGGGACAACAGAAATCAACAAGCCCGTCAGGTATTTGTGTATTTTACCTTTATTTAACTAGGCAAGTCATTTAAGAACAAATACTTATTTTCATTGACAGCCTAGGAACAGTGGGTTAACTGTCTTGTTCAGGGGCAGAACAACAGATGTTCACCTTGTCAGCTCAGGGATTCGATCTAGCAACCTAACCACTTGGCTACCTGCCACCCCGCAGAGCTTCCCCAACGTGGGCTGAAGCAGCTGCACGGGGGAAATGCATAAAGGAGGGTCAAAGGCCACTGGTGCGCCAGGCCATCCACTCCCAATGGAGCGCTTGGGTCCCTCAGATGACAATGCACGTGTTCTTGCAAAGTGCAAAGATCTACATCGCACCTGCGGAACATTTCCCATTCCTGGGAAACAACTCAAGGGTGTAGTCTCCACTCCTGAGAGAAAGGGCCCCACCTGGATGTGCGCACTGCTTCCCAGCAATAGAGAACGAGCCAAGGTTAGGAGGGAGAGAGACCGAGTCTCTCCCCATCAGTTGATTGCCAGCCTGGCAAAAGCAGGAGGAAGTGTTAGAAGAACCAGGTAATTGATATGCAGTGCCCTCCGCACGACTATCCATACCCCCCAAATCAAGTTGCCGTCATACCAACTCATCCCACCTCTCGGGGGGATGTCTGTCATGATTACCTTACAGGATACAACTCAGCCCATGGGAGCCCCCTGACAATAGCAGAGGGTCCCACCACTGTGTGACCCAGATGACATTTGGCTAAGCCAACAAATTGTAGCCCGTACCCCAACGTCACTGTTTGCATGATCCAGTGTGGCACCACTGTGTGACCCAGATGACATTTGGCTAAGCCAACAAATTGTAGCCCGTACCCCAACGTCACTGTTTGCATGATCCAGTGTGCCATTGGTCAGAGCAGAAAGTGAGTCTCCTGTGAAGTGCTCTCTGAATGGGGCGTGACACCACCTTGTGGACTGGGAGAGACTGATTATTTTTCCATTTCCATGACTCTTGACAACCATGTCTGAACGTGGAGAAGGGACACTTTTAATTGAACTCACATACGGAAGATGCAACACTTTTGACACCTGTGAACACTGTGGAACTAGAGGGTGAAAAAAACGGTGTTTATGTGCCAAGGTTTGCCTAAAGCCCGGCCCATTCTGTGGTACAAGGGGTCGGGCGATCAGTGACGTATCCTGTTTGGCAGTGCCACTTGAGGGTACTGTTGTCACAATGAGACTCACTCGGTTTAGATGTGTTCCGGTAACCGGCTGGAAACTAGCGCTGGACCAGACGCATGCAAAATAGACCCAGTGGGAGAAAAACACATTATGGAGGTTACCCTACTGACCAGTCATAGTTACTGGCGACAAAGCTCCTTGTAACCTAGCTGGGAATGGGACAGACAACTCTGAAAAACAGACACTTTATGTGGACAGAGGCAATTTGTAATTTAATCTATACCGAAGAAAAATATAAACGCAACATGTAAAGTGTTGGTCCCATGTTTCATGAGCTGAAATAAAATATTCTAGATATTATCAATATGCACAAAAAGCTTATTTCTGTAAGATGTTGTGCACAAATTTGTTTATATCATTGCTAATGAGCATTTCTCCTTTGTCAAGATAATCCATCCACCTGATAGGTGTGGCATATCAAGAAGCTGATTAAACAGCCTGATCACTACACAGGCGCACTTTGTGCTGGGGACAATAAAAGGGCACTCTAAAATGTGAAGTTTTGTCACACACAACACAATGCCACAGCTGTCTCAAGTTTTGAGGGAACGTGCAATTGGAATGCTGACTGCAGGAATGTCCACCAGAGCTGTTGCCAGATCATTTAATGTTAATTTCTCTACCATAAGCCGCTTCCAACGTCGTTTTAGAGAATTTGGCAGTACGTCCAACCGGCCTCACAACCACAAACCACTTGTAACCACGCCAGCCCAGGACCTCCACATCTGGCTTCTTCACCTACGGGATTGTCTGTTATGTCTGTAATAAAGCCCTTTTGTGGGGAAAAACTCATTCTTATCGGTGGGTGGGCCTGGCTTCCACGTGGGTTGGTCTATACCCTACCAGGCCCACCCATGGCTGCACCCCGGCCCAGTCAGGTGAAATTCATAGATTAGAGCCTGATTAATTAATTTCAATTGACTGATTTCCTTATATGAACTCTAACTGAGTAAAAAAATGCCTGTTGCATTTATATTTATGTTCAGTACAATTCCCAGGATTGAGCTGGAGACAGACAGCTCATTTCGGGGTTCATATGAACCCTGCTCATTCCCTCGACTGCACTCCCAACAACCAATCACCTATAGAGCCCATAACCTGTATCACTAGACACCTCATAAGGACTGGTGAGCTATAGGCAGGCATCAACAATGAATCCCAGTAATGAGCCACCTATGAGGGAGGGGGTGGCCCCTTATGGACAGAGAGAAATCAGACAATGTATTAGTCTGATATACTGTACCCTTTGAACACCATGGCCATAACCAAATGTGAAGGCACTGTTGTCACAGTAATGTTTTTGTGGAGGGGCACACTGGTCACTTAAAGCTGTACTAAGGCCCCTCACTCCGGGGGTTACCCAAGCCTGTCACACCCTGATCGGTTTCACCTGTCTTTGTGCTTGTCTCTACCCCCCTCCAGGTGTCGCCAATCTCCCCATTATCCCCTGAGCATTTATACCTGTGTTCTCTTTTTGTCTGTTGCCAGTTCGTCTTGTCTTGTCAGGTCTTACCAGCGTGCTTTCCCACTCCCTGTTTCTCAAGTGTTTGTTTCTTAGTTTTCCCGGTTCTGACCATTCTGCCTGCTCTGACCCCGAGCCTGCCTGTCGTCCTGTACCTGCCTGACTCTGACCTGATTACGAACCTCTACCTGTCCTCGACCTGCCCTTTGCCCCGTGTTATAATAAATTATTGAGAACTGTACTATCCTCCTCCTGTGTCTGCATCTGGGTCATATCCTGAGATGTGATAGTACGAACCGGCTATGACTGACCCAGCAGACTAAGACCAGATCCACAATGCTGTCTCCCAGCAAGAAGCCACCATTGAAAGACTCAAGGAGTTACTGCAATGCCTTATGGAGGGACTCCATATCCTGGCAGAACATCATGACCATGCATTCGATCCATTGCTGGAGCAATTCCAGGATTCCCTACAAGGCAGCAAGCCACACCAGTAATTCCCCAGACACGCAGCAACCCCGCCACCAGCGGCGCTTCTTCCCAGCCTGCCCTGGGACATCTTCCAGCGGGCATGAGAGAAACCTCAGATCTCTCCACCATTCCCGCGGAGTACCTGGACCTCCCACTGCATCGACCCTACGACTGCGTCATTGACCTTCTCCTGGACACATCAACCCCTCGGGGCGGCTTTACTCCCTGTCGGGTCCGGAGACCAAGACTATGGATAGTACATTGAGAACTCTGACTCTGCAGGGAGTATTCGTCCATCGGCCTCTCCTGCCGGCGCAGGGTTCTTCTTTGTGGAGAAGAAGGACAAAACCCTGTGCCTGTGTATCAACTACATGGGCCTTAATGACATCACGGTTAAAAACCGTTAGCCTCTACCACTCATCTCCTCGGCTTTCGAACCTCTTCAGAGAGCGACCATCTTCTCTAAGTTGGACCTTCGGAACGCCTACCATCTGGTTTGGATACGGGAGGTAGATGAGTGGAAAACAGTCTTTTAACACGGCTGGTGGGCACAATGAGTACTTAGTTATGCCATTCGGACTGACCAACGCTCCTACGGTGTTCCAGGCCCTGGTCAATGATGTCCTCCGGGACATGCTGAACCGGTTCGTGTTTGTTTACCTAATCAACATCCTTGTCTTTTCCCGTTCACCTCAAGAACACGTCCTCCACGTCTGACAAGTCTTTCAGCGTCTCCTGGAGAACCAGCTTTTTGGTTAAAGTGGAGAAGTGTAAATTCCATCACTCCACCATCTCCTTCTGAGGATACGCCATCCCTGCAGGACATATACAGATGGATCCAGAGAAGGTGACAGCGGTGGTGGATTGGCCTCAACCCACATCCACGTGCAGCTGCAACGTTTCCTGGGGTTTGTTCATTTCTACAGCCACTTCAGCCGGGGTTACAGCATCCTGGCGTCCCCCCTCTCAGCACTCACCTTTCCCAAGGTTCCCTTCATGTGGTCTCCAGCAGCTGACCAGGTGTTCTCGGACCTCAAATGTTGATTCACTACAACCCCCATCTTAATCCATCCGAACCGTCCCGTCAGTTTGTGGTGGAGGTCGGCACCTCGGATGACAGAGTGGGGGCCGTCCTGTCCCAGAGTTCTGCCCAGGACCAAAAGCTGCACCGCTGCGCTTTCCTCTCCCATCATCTTTACCCCTGCTGAGAGGAACTATGATGTGGGAAATCGAGAACTCGCCGTCAAGATTGCGTTAGAAGAGTGGAGGCACTGGTTGGAGGAGGCGGAACACCCATTCTTAGTGTGGACTGACCATAAGAATCTGGAATATCTCCGCACCGCCAAGCGCCTCAACTCTAGGCAGGCTCGTGGGTCCTTGTTATTCACCCGTTTAAATCTCACTCTCTCCTACCACCCGGGGTCTAAGAACGTGAAGCCTGACGCACTCTTCTATTGCCCCACTGCTACTCCGTCTGACCCCGAGACCATCCTCCCTACCTCCTGTCTAGCGGCTGCAGTCGTCTGAGAGCCCGAGGGGTGTCTGGCTAACCGGATGTTTGTCCCGTACTCTGCTTGTTCCCCGGTCTTAGAATGGGCACATTCCTCAAGACTGACCTGCCACCCAAGCTCCCGTCGAACCCTTGCTTTCGTCCGACGACGCTTTTGGTGGCCTCCATGGTGTCGGATGTCTCCGCATTCATCGCCGCCTGCACTCTGTGTGCACAAAATAAGACTCCGCGGCAAGCCCTGGCTGGCCTTCTTCAACCACTCCCTGTTCCTCACCGCCGCTGTTCCCATATATCCCTGGACTTTATTACTGGGCTTCCCCCGTCAGACGGCAACACTACTATCCTGACGGTGGTGGACAGGTTTTCCAAAGCCGCCCATTTTATTCCTCTTCCCAATTTACCCTCAGCAAAGGAGACGGCTCAGCTCATGGTGCAGCGCGTCTCATCCTGGTTATGAAAGGCGTTCTGCACCCTCTGTGGGTTGTCAGTCAGCTTGTCTTCGGGTTTCCACTCCCAATCTAACAGCCAGTCGGAGCGAGCCAATCAGGACCTGGAGACGGCCCTTCGTTGCCTCATCTCCGCCAACCCCACCACCTGGAGCCAGCAACTCGTGTGGGTGGAATACGCCCGTAACACTCTTCCCTGCTCAGCCACTGGTCTCTTGCCCTTCGAGTGTTCCTTAGGATATCAGCCCCCACTCTTCCCTGAGCAAGAAGAATAAGTCAGCATACCCTCTGCCCAGAAGTTCATCTGCGGCTGTCGCCGTACCTGAAAGAGAGCCTGGACCCCTCTTTTGAAGACCACATCCAGGTATCGGCGACAAGCGGATCGTCACCGGACCCCTGCTCCCCGCTATCAGCTCGGGCAGTGGTTATGGCTTTCCACGCAGGACCTGCCCCTCCGGATGGAGTCCCGTAAACTTTCTCCCTGTTACATCGGCCCATTCCCCATCTCTAAAATCCTTAGCACCTCTGCTGTTCGTCTTTTGTTGCCTGGCACCCTCCGTATCCATCCTACATTTCACGTGTCCAAGATAAAACCTGTGTCTCACTGTCCTTTGTCTTCTGTTTCCCTGACCCCGACCCTGCCTGCCGTCCTGTACTGCCTGTCTCTGACCTGATTATGAACCTCTGCCTGTCCTCGACCTGCCCTTTGCCCCGTGTTTTAATAAATTATTGAGAACTGTACTATCCGCTTCAGATGTCTGCATCTGAGTCATATCCTGAGATGTTATAGAGCCAAGTGCTCAAGTGCTGCTTCCTCATCAGGGGCACGCAAGCTCCGCTTCCTCATAAGAATGGGGTTACTATAACGCTGGAGGAAAGTTAGTAAGTTTCATTCACTGGAAGTTATGCATGCTAACCGACATTAGCCATGAGGCTTTATAGTCTAAGCTAGGCTAGCTAACCACTTAGTTCACGGCATGTTCCATTTAGAAAAACCAAGCAACTTAACGCTACATATACTAAACAAGAGAGCGACCCAAGCAACTCCACTGTGGGGAGGCAGGAATAGCTAGTAGTATCTAGCTCGCCTTGGCACACTATGGAGCTCTTGTTTACCTAGCCTGGTCACGGAAATCTACATAGGACCGGATCACCGAGGTGGCACCAGACCCTTCATTGACAAGTCTGGGAAGAGAGGCAAGCGATGGTAGACCTACCTGGATGCCCTCTCTTTTTGAGTAGCCTCCCGTAACCTGTGACAGAGTGCACAGGTGTTGGGTTGAGCAGCTTCCACTTGCATCATGTCCAGGCAGACAAGACATTTGCTCGGACCAAAAACCCAATCTATCTCTGCATCCCGCAACTCAGACTCAGCTGAGGTACGGGCACCTGGGAGAGGAAGTTGCTATCGAAAACACCAAGACCCCTTAAGAATGCTACACAATTGTTAAGAGAACCTGCACTGTGGACTAAGGGAACAGTGCAAGCGGCGTACAAGCTACTGTTACTGACACCGTCCCCTAGTCCCGCACACAAACTAATTTGAGCGAGGGCAGCCAAAGCATCCCCCGAGCCGAGATATAGAAGACAACAAACATATTATTTTATACATTTGTGCATGGTTGTAATCCCAAACCAGGCTTGCTAGCCTTCGTCGTTTTGATTGTGTCATTGCTACAGCCAGGCCAAGCAAACCGCAGAATAACTAATTGGATTGTGGTTAGAGAATGAATACAAACTCCAGCATGCAATGACCAGGGGGTGAGCACACTCTACCACAAAGGGAACGTTTAGTGGGCGCAGAGTCAGATAGTCTGATGTTTCAAAAATATTAGTTTTTAGTAGCGTGAATTGTTATTGCTCAAATCGAGGTTAAGAGCGGAAGAATTGAAGGAATGAATACAAGCCTCTGACTTGTCACCTTTGGAAGGCGGCCATTTCATTGGCCTTGCCAAGCATGCTTTAAGTTCTTCAGGCTAAGTCGCAAGAGTGTGACTCCCCATTGTTGTGTTGTCCTAACTGAAAGGGAACAGAGGAAAGTATTTAATGCATAACAAATGTATATGTTTAAAGGGTGCAGGGTTAAGGAATATTTAACAGTGGGAAAGCGCAACTCAGCTGGGTGCATATAAATCTCTATTCCAACATTTGGTTGATATATGTTAAATGTCATTCCTCTACCTCTTGTGTGGTGTGTGTGTGTGTGTGTGTGTGTGTGTGTGTGTGTGTGTGTGTGTGTGTGTGTGTGTGTGTGTGTGCGCAAAGCTACATTCATGCTCTCTGATCTGTGAGTAGCCGACCTGAGCTGAACCCTCTACCATAGCGCAGCTTTTCCTCTCTCTCCTCCTCTCTCTCTCCCCTCGCTCTTTCTCTCTCTCTTTCTCTCCATATTTTCTCTCCCTATCTCTGTCCTCTCCTGTACCAGAGCTGTGGCCTGTCAGAGGGAGTGGGCGATCACAGACACCAACATCAAGGCTGCCGAGGCATGCTCTCAGCACAGCGTGACAGACCCAGCCTCTCTCTCTCTTTATCCACTCTCACTCTATCCACTCTCTTTGCTCTACTCACTCTCTTTTTCTCCACTCTGTTCTCATTATCCTCTCTCACACAAATGTCTCTATATCACTCTCCCTCCCTCCCTCCCTCCCTCCTCTCTTTAACCCCCCCCCTCCCCTCCTCTCTTTCTCTTAGCCTCTACCCAGGGGCCCTCAGGGCTCGTTGCTGTTGCAGCTGACGTTAGGAGCGATGAGCTCCCCACTGAGACCATGGATCTGCCGGAGAGGAACATTCATATTTACTGTTAATGTTAATATTTGGAGGTAATTTTATTAAAATATTTGCTTTGAGGATATCAAGTGGAAGCCACGAGGCTGACAGCTTATGCAACTGCCTCCTTAGATAAATGTATAGTATACTCCAGGCTCTTACATCTAGCAGATTCAGGGCCACCACGGATGGATGGATTTACCCAAGTGCTCCATTAGAGTTGTTGCTTTGTGTTCCTCCTAATCACGACACGGTAATAATGAACCAATCAATAAATCCATCAATCAAAAGTAATTTGGTGTGTGTTTCTAGACTCCCTACACAATTCGCTACAAAAAAAAATCAAAAGAAAGGGAGTGAAAAGAAAGGTATATAGACACCGGATTAAAAATATATGATGTGAAGCTCTTCTGATTTGCCTTCCTTGATACGGGTCCGATATGGTTGTCTGTACATCTTGCTCTCTTTTCGCTGGCCCCACACTTTCAGCCCAGGCTAGCATCTGTTAAGCATTTAGCATGTCTCTCATGTGATTAGACAGCTATAGAAACGATAGAAAACCAGAGACAGCATCTTATCCTCTGCAGAGCCCCAGCCTCCCAATCAGGCAGACAATTGTCAGCCTCCTCCTCCTCTTTTTCTGCTTTTTCTCCTCTTCTCTCCTACATTTTCTCTTCTCCACCCCCATCCCTCTCTGCTAGCTGTCATTTGCTTAGTGTATAGCATCTCCTCTTCTCTATTCTCTCCTATATTCTCTCTCCCCCATCCCTCACTCCTGACTGTTATTCTCTCAGTGTCATCTGAGGTAGGAGGCCGGGGAGGTCGGAGCTGCAGATTTACCCAGCAGCACACGTCACCACCAGGGAAGCGCAGAGCGCCCAAAATAGCCCGAACAGCACAGGGTGAATGGGGACCTAAGTGGCAGTTACCGAGGACTGATTTTGACAACAAAATGGAACTTTTCAGAATGGATGTGAACAAGTGTCTGTCTCTCACCCCAGCCCCTTCAAATGATAACATATGTTCTATCGTGATGTGAGACAGCCAGCGATGTGACTGCACTGCAGAGGGAGGACCAATACAAAAAGTATGAAAATGTATGCACTCACTCCTGTAAGTCGCTCTGGATAAAAGTGTTTGCTACATGACTAAAATGTAAAAATGGAGGAGCGGAGAGGTGGTGTTTGGAAGAAATTACTGTATGAGTGAATTTAGTTTGATTTATTTATCAGTCTACAGAAATGTTGTCCAACCCTGAACAGCTTAAGTATTGTTGAATATAAATCAAAGATACATTCGTGGGTGTGTCCATTTGAGCCCATGTATCACACTCTGCGGTAAAACAATGTCATACTATTGCAAGCAGGGACTTGTACACACTATTGGCTTAGAGCTGGGGTGTCAAACTAATTTGGCCCCGAAGGCTTCAACGAGGTCCAGAAGGCACACTGAATTTATTTATATATTCCTTACTGTCAAAATGTGACAAAACATTGTCCTCTATTCATAGTTTATGACATTTTCAATGCTCCCTGATTGTCTGTGACTATTAACAAGCTGGAAGGTTAAGAAACTGTATGAATGTAGATCTACTCAATGTGCACAGTGATTATTTGCAGGCTGGACAATCAAGACGCTGTATGAATATCAGTACATTATCATTTCTACACAGTTTCAATTTGGTTTTAGTCATTTGAAAGTACACTATATATACAAAAGTATGTGGACACGCCTTCAAATTAGTAGATTTGGGTATTTCAGCCACACCCGTTGCTGACAGGTGTATAAAATCGAGCACACAGCCATGCAATCACCATAGACAAACATTGGCAGTAGAATGGCCTTACTGAGGAGCTCAGTGACTTTCAATGTGACATTGTCATAGAATGACACCTTTCCAACGAGTCAGTTTGTAAAATGAATGCCCTGCTAGAGCTGCCCCGGTCAAATGTAAATGCTGTTATTGTGAAGTAAAAATGTCAGTGGCGATTTTAGTATGTAAATCTTGGTGGGGCAAATAACTTTTTTTTTTATCCATGCCAGTAAAGCCACTATACAACACAACACAACACTATACAATACATTAATTTCACTATAATGCATAAAGCTGTCCCAACAGCAGAGCTTTCTTTTCAGCACCATGGAGTGAATCCTTACCACTGCCATACCTGGCTAACAGTGGAGCCTTGTCTGGCATTGAAACAGTTCATTCAGCCTCATTTACTGCCTTTTAAAAAACCTAGCTGATATGGCTTACTTGCTTAAACAAATGTGGTTTCTACTGACAATAGAAATGTATAAACTATGGCGTAAAGGGACGATGAGCGGATAAGAGGCAATCCGTAATTTTGATTAAGACTGTCACAGGCTGGCTCATAGCCTGTGGCAAAAATGAGGGGATGCGAACAACAGGTATAGGCCAATTAAAAAATGTTCTTTATTGTAAACAAAAACTATTAACTTTAAACTAAGACAAATGAATGAGGTGTGGAGGTATCATAATATAAGGTGTATGTAAAGTGCATGGATGCATGAATCTGTGTGTGTGAATGACTGAGTGAAAACTATGCAAAACTACAACAGAACAAACAAAACAGGTTCATACCTGGAGGAGCGGAGAGAGAGAGAAGTGATTAGTGACAGTTAAATACTTAGAGCCCAGGTGACTCCAATCACTAACGACCCTCCTCTGCCTGCAGGAGGAACCGCCCCTGCACTGCAGAGGAGGAGCCGTGACAAGACATTAATGAGCGAGATAGGACGTACTCAAAATAACTATTTGTTCATTACTTTGGAAATGTACAGCGACAGAATTCAGAACATGGGCCGCTCTAACAGTATTCTCCCCCCTGTACACCAAGTCAGAACTGTAGGATAAATAAAGGGGGCATATAAGCGGAAAATGAAAGCTCTTATAATATTCAATAATCACATTTCTCTAAAACAGACTATAGGCTACATGTGCACCGCCAAGTCAGAACAGTAGGTTATGAGGGGGAAAATTGACCAAATTATTAGGGTGAGGCACATGGGCTACTAACAGCTTACTACACAACATACAATTTATATTACTTTCTTAGGTACAGTATACATATCTCATATCTTGCATATTACATAATTTATGCAGCAGCATACAAGATCTTCAGGTCGGCGCTCTAGAAAGAGGCCTGAGTTCTGGACATGAAATTCCGAGTTGGATGACCATTTAAATATACTTAAGTATAAAAAGTAAAAGTAAAAGTATAAATCATTTCAAATACCCTATATTAAGCAAACCAGAATGCACAAGTTTTCATGTTTTATTTATTTATAGATAGCTAGGGACACACTCCAACATAATATATAAACGAAGCATGTGTGCTTAGTGAGTCCACCAGATCAGAGGCAGCAGGGATGACCAGGGATGTTCTTTTGGTAAGTGTGTGAATAGGACCATTTTTCCTGTCCTGCTTAGCATTCAACATGTTGGGTGTAGGGGAAGATGTATGGAGTAAAAAGTATTTTATTTTCTTCAGGAATGTAATGAAGTAAAAGTAAAAGTTGTCAAAAATATAAACAGTAAAGTAAAGTACAGATACCCCCAAAAATGACTTAAGTAGTACTTCAAAGTATTTTTACTTAAGTAAAAAACACCACTGGTTCTGTGAACCATGCTTGCATGATGAGTAACATTGCCTGAAATACATCTGAAGACTTGCAAGTAGCCTATGCTTGGCTAGCATACAAACTATGCTCGATATACAGTGAGTAAGTAGCAATGTTTTGTAATCATGAGCAGGAGATGGTGCTTATCATAGTGATCTGATGATATTTCAGTCTCTATGTAGATGTGATTTATCAATTAGGATACTAGTTATCGTTGCACAGCTAATGAGAATGCTGAATTAATGCATACTTTCAGTGATAGCCTACATTTTATAGGTCATCCCAGTCACATTAGTTAAAGTTGCACACTAGTGACTCCTGTGGCGGGCCGGGCGCAGTGCACGCTGACACAGTTGCCAGGTGTACGGTGTTTCCTCCGACACATTGGTGCGGCTGGCTTCCGTGTTAAGTGGGCGTTGTGTCAAGAAGCAGTGCGGCTGAGTTGGGTTGTGTTTCGGGGGACGCACGGCTCTCGACCTTCGCCTCTCCCGAGTCCGTATGGGAGTTGCAGCCATGAGACAAGACTGTAACTACCAAATTGGATACCATGAGATTGCGGAGAAAAGGGGGTAAAAAAAATACACAAAAAAAATAATACAAAATAAAAAGTGACTTGTGGCGGTCCCACCTCAAATGTTACTTGGAAGTGACTTTGATGTGTGAGCTTAATTAGCTACAGTTTTGAGTATCTGTGTTCAATAGCACATACTGTTACATGAGTCCCACTATTTAGCATACATTTTACAGTATCACTTCAGTCGATGTAGTTATATTTACTTCAGTCTTATTTGCAGCAGTAGGTTTAAGCTCTGTTTATTAGCATGTCGAATCATGTGTCATGCATTTTACATAGATGGTCCTCCCTGTCAGTCATCTTGCGTTCTAGAAGTATTTTTCTAGTGACTGGTCTTCTATCATACTTCATGTTGCATTTATTTTTTTTTTTATGGCATACACAGTATGCATAATAGCATGGCAGCCAATATTGCATTGTGGGAGCACGTGCTGTTTATGCTCCATACAGTTGAAGTCGGAAGTTTACATACACTTAGGTTAGAGTCATTAAAACTCATTTTTCAACCACTCAACAAATTTCTTGTTAACAAACTATAGTTTTGGAAAGTCGGTTAGGACATCTACTTGTGCATGAAACAAGTAATTTTTCGAACAGTTGTTTACAGACAGATTATTTCACATATAATTCACCGTATCACATTTCCAGTGGGTCAGAAGTTTACAAATGCTAAGTTGACTGTGCCTTTAAACAGCTTTGAAATTTCCAGAAAATTATGTCTTGGCTTTAGAAGCTTCTGAAAAGCTAATTGACATAATTTCAGTCAATTGGAGGTGTATCTATGTATTTCAAGGCCTACCTTCAAACTCAGTGTCTCTTTGCTTGACATCATGGGGAAATCTAAAGAAATCAGCCAAGACCTCTGAAAATAATTTGTAGACCTCCACAAGTCTGGTTCATCCAATTTCCAAATGCCTAAAGGTACCACGTTCATCTGTACAAACAATAGTACACAAGTATAAGCACCATGGGACCACGCAGTCATCATACCGCTCAGGAAGGTGACGCGTTCTGTCTCCTAGAGATGAACATACTTTGGTGCGAAAAGTGAAAATCAATCCCAAAACAACAGCAAAGGACCTTGTGAAGATGCTGGAGGAAACAGGTACAAAAGTATCTATATCCACAGTAAAACGAGTCTTATATCGCCATAAACTGAAAGGCAAAGGCAAAGAAGAAGCCACTGGTCCAAAACCGCCATAAAAAAGCCAGACTACGGTTTGCAACTGCACATGGGGACAAAGATCGTACTTTTTGGAGCAATGTCCTCTGGTCTGATGAAACAAAAATAAAACTGTTTTGCCATAATGACCATCATTATGTTTGGAGGAAAAAGGGGGAGGCTCGCAAGCCCAAAAAACACCATCCCAATCGTGAAGCACGGCGGTGGCTGGGACTGGTGCACTTCACAAAAAAGATGGCGTTATGAGGGAGGACAATTTTGTGGATATATTGAAGCAACATCTCAAGACAGCAGTCAGGAAGTTAAAGCTTGGTCGCAAATGGGTCTTCCAAATGGACAATGATACAAGCATACTTCCAAAATTGTGGCAAAATGGTATAGCAAAGTCAAGGTATTGGAGTGGCCATCACAAGGCCCTGACCTCAATCCCATAGGAAATTTGTGGGCATAACTGAAAAGGCGTGTGTGAGCAAGGAGGCCTACAAACCTGATTCAGTTACACCAGCTCTGTCGGGAGGAATGGGCCAAAATTCACCCAACTTATTGTGGAAAGCCTGTGGAAGGCTACCCGAAACGTTTGACCTAAGTTAAACAATTTAAAGGCAATGCTACCAAATACTAATTGAGTGTGTGTCAACTTCTGTCCCACTGGGAATGTGATGAAAGAAATAAAAGCTTAAATAAATCATATTCTCTACTATTATTCTGACATTTCACATTCCTAAAATAAAGTGGTGATCCTAACTGACCTGACACAGGACATTTTTACTAGGATTAAATGTCAGGAATTGTGAAAAACTGAGTTTAAATGTATTTGGCTAAGGTGTATGTAAACTTCCCGACTTCAACTGTATATATCACCTAGGTGAATGTTGTGCTTATTCATTATTGCTATTGCAAGAGCACACAATGAGGTTGTGGTGACTTAGAGGGCAACGCTAGCTATCCCTTCCACAGCATCTGCTGGAGCATTGCAGTACGATGGCACATCATTTTAGGATGGTAGCAAGCCAGTTTCTGTGCGTTATCATGCAAAGTGCGTATGCAGTCATCTTATACCCTGATGCAGTTCACTGTGTGTGACTCATATCTACCGACTTGTGCTGGCCCAAACTGTTGGTGCTACATGAACTGTTCAGCAGTCGGGCAGCGTGATATCTTGTGCTATTCGAATGGAGTTAGTCTGTCGTCGGCTAAACGATACTGGGTCTTTTTATCACTAAACATATATTCACAGGAGTACAGCCTCATTTTAAATTGATACTTCTGCCTAACCCTAACCTTTCTTCCTCAAATTCTAAGTTATCACCGTGGACCTTAGTGGGGAAGCTGACACCGTATAGCTGTTCGAATACTAATGCTATAGTTCCAGCCGCGTTGAAAGGGCTGTTGATCTACTGTAGCATTACCTATCATGTGGTGCGCTTGCTTAACACCCAAATGGCCATCAGAGTTGGCAATCAAAGCGTTCATTGCCCCTTATGGGAAGGTCTGTTAGAGCCTTTTCTAACACTCTTATATGCAGGCTTATTTCTAGTAGTCTATGGGGTCTATTTCTCTCTTTATCAGATCATTTATTTTTCTCCCTTGGTTTACCGGTTATATCGTTAAGACATAGCCTTCAACTGAGTTAGATTATTTGTAGGTTTTGATTTTCAGCTCACTCTCACTGTGCATGCTGCAGATGCATCAGCTACTGCTAAGCAATTCCAGAAGGCCATTAGGCTATTATAGAAAAGGTGGGTATGTAGCTAACGTTTATTTGTGGTTTTGGGGGTTTGTTAGTAATACTGTGTTTTATGATATGTGATACTACTGTACTGTATATCATGGGTGAGCTGTGCGCTCTGCAGTAGTCTAGTGTATGGTCTTCTCTCTGTACAATGTCTTCTGTTATATAACCACAAACGCCTTTTCTATTCCAAATTCAGTCAGAGTATGTCTCCTCTGTCAGTAGCACAAGTTTGAGTTCCCATTAAGGCAATGGTGTTGAGTTTACATTACGCTTTTCCAGAGGCAGTCCATATGATGGCTTCAGGGGTTCTTCAGTCTGAATACACAAAATGTTCCTTCCCTTTAATTTTGCATGATCTCTTAAGTTCTGCTTGCAATATGGACTCTCTCATGTGGGACATTGTTGTCATCACCAGAACTAACACCGCTTTGTCCTCTCCTTCATGTTATGCTGGCTGCATGCTGAGCACAGGCAGCACCAGGCGAACCTCTGTTCAACATTGATGCTGGCAACCAATGACAAATACTGGAACTAATCACGGCTCTGGTTCTTTCATCAGCGCTGAGGGCTAGATCTGAGCTATTGGCGCCCAATTCTGCATCAGCGCTGCTACTGCTTCTCAACTGATCCTGGCTTCACTCTGATCCTTTGATGCTACGATGTCACAATTGATTCATTCTGAGATTGTGAAACCTACCTGAGTTCTTGAAATCTCGCAGTGCCAAAGATTACCTATCACCCTTACTCTATACAAAAACTGGATTCACATTAAGGAACGGGTGTTCGGCTCATACAATGATTTTTATTAGAGGTCTTATTGCTTTCTACAGGTTTTTTAATCATTCCATGATCTCCCGATATTTTGGGATGTAATAATTATGGACACTCACATGTTCACCGTGTTGGTTAAGCATTCCCAGACTGATAGGAAGAGTAAAGGTTTGCAGGTATCATATTGCTCAAACTAACACTGCTTTCTGTCCTCTCTTTCATGTTACGCTACCTGCAATGGCGACCACTGGCCACGCCAGGCAATCCATTATTCATTACTGATGCTGGCAAACCAATGGCAAGACACTGGTTTTTCATCATGGCTCCATCTCCTCTGCCAGTGCTGCAGGCTATCTCCTGAGCTGCATGCTACCCATTCATTTCACATTGGCGCTGCTTCAATGGCTTCTCTATCTGTCCCTGCATCCACACTGGAGATCATGGGCATTGCTTCGAACACTATTAGATTAAAACGCCAAGGAGATTTTTGATGCTAAAAGTGATGAGTTCATCTGAGAGTCCCATGCCTTATATAGGTCGCTATGTCGGCGTTCAGCCCACAGTAGATAGCATTGCTTTAGTGGTTATCATAATAAGGTTCAGTGGGTATTAGCACAGGTTGTTGGCTGGGTGCACATTGCTTAGGTTGTGTGTTAGATGGTAGATATTTCATGTAGACCCACAGATGATTGGGCTACTCCTATAGTTCAGTGAGAGCACCCGGCGGTGCATTTCTAGGGCGACTGGATTCACACTGCTACGTTGGCAAGAAGCTCATCTTGCCTCAAAGCGAGAGTACCCGGCGGCACGTTACGAGGAATAGGAGTCATACGTTGCCATAATGCCACACATGGTTAACATTCCCACATAGTATTAATTATTGCGATGGCAGGTTTACTTTAACTGGTCTATTGATTATATCTAACCGGCGCTCTGGCATAGCTACACACAGTTGGACATCGTAGGGTTCTGCTGTTTTAGGGGATTGGTATAGCTTACCATGCTTTGCTTGGGCAGTGAACTACCCTGAAGGAGCAAAGCCTACACGCCAAGACTTGCATTATTCATTGCTTAATAAATTGTTAAACATATTTCTGCGTGGTATTTTCTTTCTGAAATTAAGCTGAGCCTGTTCAGAAGGGAAACCCGAGTGCCCCGCCTCAGGCTGACGCATCAGCTGAGATGACACCAATTAGAGGCTAGTTACAATCACACCTACCTTATTGGTGGTCTATTTAAGGTGACAGGGTCTGCTCACTCATCCTACTGCTGCTTGATGCTACTGCTACTTTGTGCTGAATTCCTGCTCCCACCACCATCCCAGGTTCTGTGTTCCTGCCGTGGGGATTGGTATAGCTTGCAGCACTCACTGCCTGTGGGCTATTTTATATTGATGCTTTGATATGCCACACCTCTCATGTGGATGGATTATCTTGGCAAAGGAGAAATGCTCACTAACAGGCATGTAAACAACTTTGCACAACGTTTTATTTTAATTTTAAATAAGCTCTTTGTGCGTAAGGAAAATATTGTGGGATCTTTTATTTCAGCTCATGACACATGGGACCAACACTTTTGCGTTTATATTTTTGTTCAGTGTAGATGACAGACTTTTGAATGTTTACATTCAGACATGTACTCGTCAGTTTTCAATCTTCCATCCTCTTCAATCAGCCCAGTCGACATTCACCAGGTGAATTAGTGGTAATTGAGGTACCAGTATACCTGCACCAAGCACAACAATGGCCTCTCATAAGGTCCCTCTTCTCCTCTAATGTGGCTTCCTGCCTTTGGCCTTAGCAACAGGGGATGCAAGTGGAGACTTGAACATGAACACATTTTCAAAAGGTTCTAAGATAATGAAAGATACCCCCCACCCCCTAAACTCCTCTAAAAGTAGTGTGGTGATAGTTAGCCAGCTTGTAACTTAGCTCAGTGAGATCTTTAGAAGCCTGCATAATTGCACGCTGCTTTTGTTGCATAAGGGGAAAAGACATGCAGGGTTTAATTATGAGCAGAGAACAAAGGAAACATTGAGGGTTTTTCTTGTTTCACAGTACACTGTCGGTAATTCCTAGAATTTCAGCAACTATGTCTTTGTAAGGAAGCCCAGTTTCCAGGAGAAGCCCTTAATCCCCAATGTGCACAGATCTTTATGGTGATTGGTGTCTAGTTGGATGCTGGAACAAAAACATCTAGATTTAGCTTTGTTCCCCTGGGTGTAATGTATAGCTCATTCCACTGGCTGTACATGCCTCTCTGAGTCTTGCCTCAGATGACCTCCATGCATTCTGTTTTTTTATTCCTCCATTATCCCTCCATCCCTCTTTTTTCATATTACTGACAGTTTAGGACAGGATAGAGGGGTCCCACTTTTTGACCTTATGTAATGATGTAATTCCTATAATTTCAGCAACTATGTATTTGTAAAGAAAGCACAGATTCCAGGAGAAGCCCATATACACCAATGTGTGCACCAGATTTGTATGGTGATTGGCATGTAGTTGGTCATTGGAACTCAGGACAGGATAGAGGGGATTCATGCTTTTACCTGAGGTACTGTCCTTCAAGTTCAAAGCGCTCATTGATGTGTGAGTTGTGTGTGTGTGTGTGTCTGTGTACATGTTTTTGTGTGCGCATGTGCATGCATGCATGTTATCTGTGTGTGTGTGTGCAAGCATGCCTGTGTGTGTATGCGTGATCACACTCATATTTATTCAGAATGTCTGTGGGATTCAAACAAGCGGTGAAATTTGATTCGGAGGGTTATCCCTCTTCACACCAGTTGTGGATAATGTGATTCTATTAGATTAGTCTACTAAACAACAGATAGAAAGCAGTGAGGATAGGAGAGAGAGTTGGCTGCAGGCTGCAGGATTTGAGGCATTGTGTGTGAATATTGAGCAACAGTGAGATGGGTTTGGTGTATGGCTCAGTTTCATATGTGGCCAGTAGAGAGAGGCAGTGCACCATCTGCTGCATAATAGCAGGGTCTTATTCATAAATGCAATTTGTAGCAAAATGTTTTGCAACAGCAAACAAAAACAAGCATTTCTTACTGGAAAACTATAGGTAGTTTCCTCCCTGTTTGTCTGTTTTCTTCCATCCTAGTGAATAAGACCTAGGAATCTGTGGTAATTAGTGACACTCAACGCCCCGAGACTGTCCTACTGGATTTATAATGTTAGCCAACCTAAAAATCAGCCTCATGCCCCAAGCTTCTACACTCTCCTATGGTCTTTAGACCAACATGTTCAACTCTGGTTCATCCTTTGCCACGTGGTTAAATGTCTTGTTGAAGCTTCAAAATGTCAAATGGCCCTTTGAAATACTTTTCTCACATCTGTTATGGGACTCATGGGAGGGTAGTGTGTGTATGTGTGTGTGTGTGTATATTGTCTGCGTGCATATTTGTGTGTTAGAGAGATTGAGGTGTGTTTGTATGCCAGAGAGAGTGGCGTATGTGTGTGTGCTCTTTTACATGCCCAGAAGACCAGATCAGTCAAATATAATGGGAAGACATCTGTTCTGGATTACCTCAGAAGTGTCCCAGTGGAGTGATGAACATGGACAACCCTGTTGATGCAGTGTCTCTTCTGTCCACTAGAGGACTCTGAAGTTCTATTCTAAAACAACGGCTCTGTTACACTTGGTGAAACCTTCAGGCTACATAACTTGTATTATAACATTGTCAAAACAGATGTAATAAACAGTTATGACAGCTGTTCTATTCTGCCAGAGAAGAGTGAGCACATCCACCAGTGAGCACATCCACCAGTCCATTTATTTGGTACATTTCATACACATTTTGGCCATAATTACATATCCCAAAATACAATGTACTACTTTTGGTTTCAGCACAAATATCTCAAATAAATTGTATATATATATATATATATATATATATATATATAGTACCAGTCAAAAGTTTGGACACACCAACTCATTCAAGGGTTTTTCATTCTTTTTACTATTTTCTACATTGTAGAATAATAGTGAAGACATCAAAACTATGAAATTGTCATGGTTCCTCCTGGCACCAGAGGGCGGTTGACACCATCCTAGAGACTTTTATTGGACTCGGGTGTCTTATTATTTCATGATTGTGTCCCTATTAAAATAGGTGTGTTTTCTATGGTCCTTTGCAGATGCTTGAATTGTTTACCCGTGTGCGTTCTGAGTGAGTTTCCGAGACTTAGTGTTTGTTTTTTAAGTGTACTGTGATCCTGCGGCTACAGTATCCCTGTAAAAGTATTATGTTTATCCTTAACAACTGATTCCTTGTCTGGTCTCTTCTCTGCACCTGGGTCCAACCTAAGCAGGTTTGACTCGCCCCTATACATCCCATGCTGGTGCAGGCTTCTTCTTCATAGGTAAGAAGGATGGAGGCCTGCGTCCCTGCATCGACTACAGAGGCCTGAACCAGATTACGATCAAGAATCTTTACCCCCTACCCCTGATGTCCTCCGCATTGGAGTTGGTCCAAGGGACAGAATTCGTCACCAAAGTGGACCTCCGCAACGCTTACAATCTGGTGAGAATCGGGGAGGGAGATGTGTAAGAATGCTTTTAATACCCCTAGTGGCTACTATGAGTATTTGGTCATGCCCTTTGGATTATCAAACTCACAGACAGTTTTACAAGCATTGGTCAATGACACCCTGGGGGATATGTTGAATCGGTTTGTCTCTGTTAATCTCAATGACATATTGATCTTCTCCAAGGTCCTTCTGAAACACATACTGCACTTCAGCCAAGTTCTGAGATGCCTCCTGGAGAGGCAACTATATATCAAGATAGAGAAGTGTGAGTTCCATGTATTCCAGGTTTCCTTCCTGGGTCACATTATCTCTACCACAGGCATCCAAATGGACCCTGTAAAGATTGAGGTGGTCGCCGACTTGCCCCGTCCCACCTCACTCAATCAGGTTTAGCGGTGCCAATTTTTACAGGCATTTTATACTCAACTTTGGTGAGGTGGCAGCGCCTCTCATGGTCCTAACCCGCAAGTCCCAGACCTGTTTTTGCTGGACCCCCGAGGCTGAAAGGGCATTCATGGAGCTCAAGGGACGTTTCATGGAGCTCAGGGGACGTTTCACCTCTGGACCAATCCTTGTTCATCCTGATCCGACTCGTCCCTTTGTGGTGGAGGTGGACGCCTCGGACATCGGTGCAGTGGTGGTCCTTTCACAGAGGAACGAGGAGGACAAGAAACTGCAACCATGCACCTTTCTCTCCAAGCGATTCCGGCCAGCGGAATGCAACTACGATGGAGGCAACCGGGAACTCTGGGCAGTTAACTGGACTCTTGAGGAGTGGAGGCACTGGTTGGAGGGGGTACCTCAACCTTTCGTGATCTGGACAGACCATAAGAACTTGGTCTCCATTGAAGAAGCCAAGAGGTTGAACGCTCGCCAGACTAGGTGGGCTCTGTTTTTTAACAGGTTTGATTTGGATCCTGCCTATCGCCCAGGATCCAAGGCTCAGAAGGCAGACGCCCTGTCCAGCCAACATGATGTCTCTAACGAAGAGAGAAACCCAGAGCCCATCATCCCTAGCTCACGCATTGTGGCCCCTGTGATATGTAGTATTGAGATCACGATCCGACAAGCCCAGACCTGAGAACTTGACCCCGGCGGGGGACCCACTAACAGACTTTGTTCCACAATCAGCCCGGTCCCGAGTACTACTATGGGGACACTCCTCTAAATTAACTGGGCATCCAGGGGTTAATCGAACACTGGAGTTCCTGAGATGGAAATTCTGGTGGCCCAACATGATGGAGGATGTGAGATCCTTTGTTGTGGCCTGTTCCATTCGTTCCCAAAGCAAGTCTTCATATCAGCGACCGGCTGTGTTCCTCCAAACTCTGCCCATCACCAGCCAGTCCTGGTCTCATCTGTCTGTAGACTTTATCACAGGGTTACCTCCATCTCAAGGGCTGACCGCTATCCTGTTGGTCTTCGATCAGTTCTCCAAGGCAGCACATTTCATCCTCTTACCCAAGTTGCCTTCAGCGAAGGAGACCACTGATTTCATGATTAGCCATGTCTTTCAACTACACAGACTTCCCCAGGACATTGTCTCAGATCGCCGTTTGAGTGTCATTTCCTGTACAAAAGGCCGAAGCGGGGGTGACCTCAGCCGAGGCATTCATTCAACAATGTCGCCGCGCCTGAATCAGAGCGCGATCCTCCTTGCTCCTCCGCCTGGACCAATCCATTCTCTCCCACCACACCTGCTCATCCGCCCCCTTGACTTGTGGATGGCCGCCCGGCCTACACGGTCCGGCGTCTGTTGGAGGCTCGTCAGGTCCGAGGGACCCTGCTCTACCTGGTGGACTGGGAGGGCTACGGTCCCGAGGAGCGGATGGGGGTGCCTGCCTGGGACATCCTGGATCTGGGTCTTTTTAGAGACTGCAAACAACTACGTGGTGGTCATCATTGCTCCGCGGCTAGGGCCGCTCCTAGGGGGGGGGGCTACTGTCATGGTTCCAGTAACCCACGTCATACACTGTTCTCTCTGCTACCACACAGCAAGCGGTACCGGAGCACCAAGTCTAGGTCCAAAAGGCTTCTTAACGGCTTCTACCCCCAATTCATAAGCTGCTGTATAATTAATCAAATCGCCACCCATACTATTTACATTGACACCCCCCTTTGGTGCTACTCTCTGTTTATTATCTATGCATAGTCACTTTACCCCTACCTACATGTACAAATGACCTCTACTAACCTGTACCCCCATACATTGACTCTGTACCGGCACCCCTTGTATATAGCCTCGTTATTGTTATTTAATTGTGTTCCTTATTTTATTTTTTACTTTATTTTTTAAAGTAAATATATTCTTAACTCTATTTCTTGAACTCCATTGTTGGCTAAGGAGCATTTCACGGTAAGGTCTACACCTGTTGTATTCGGCGCACTTGACAAATACAATTTGATTTGACTATGAATTTGAAATGTAAATATTTCTCCAACTTTATTCTTCAGCATTGTGTGTCAGGGCTACCATTATGTTACATTAAAACTAAGGAGTGTACAATTAAGTTGAAACATTATTATATTACACAATATCAGATGCGTAACTTCCTGTACAGCAATTATTCAGAGACACCCTTCCTCTGATCACAGCGTTCACTAAGATTTCCCCCATCGTTGTACAGCTTGAGAGTGAAAATGACATTTCAGTTAGGATTTCAGACCCTTCTCACTATTTCTTGTTATGTCTACCTTTTTTGGACTAAATTATATTTTCAATTGGTTACAAATTGCAATCAATGTAGACCTGTGTGAACCAATTAGCCTGGCAATTAACCTGGCAAGCATGATTATGTAAATACTTAGTATATGTAACCAGCAAAGTAATAGTGCAGACCATAGGATAACTGATTTGATTGTCTTTTGATGACACGGTCAACCATCACACATCTATAAGACTAAAACATTAATGAAATAAAATAGAACTGTCATGGTTCCTCCGGGCACCAGAGGGCGGAAGAGACCGTCCTAGAGACTTTCTTCATCACTCAGGTGTTACTTATCATTTCATTATGATGTCTCTTTTAAAAGGGTTTTTCTCTAATCCTTGTTTGCAGAATCTTGATTTTGGTTGCCTGAGTAAGTGGTTGTTGGTGTTTCAGTATTACTATAATCCTTCTGTTACCTTATTTTCAGTGAAGTATTTACATTTATCCTAAACCATTGATTGTCACGCCCTGGCCTTAGTTATCTTTGTTTTCTTTATTATTTTGGTTAGGCCAGGGTGTGACATGGGTGATTTATGTGTTTGGCTTGTCTAGGGCTTTTTGTAGATTTATGGGGTTGTGTTCTTTTAGGTGTCTAGGTAAGTCTATGGTTGCCTGGATTGGTTCTCAATCAGAGGCAGGTGTTTATCGTTGTCTCTGATTGGGAGCCATATTTAGGCAGCCATATTCTTTGGGTATTTTGTGGGTGATTGTTTCCTGTCTTTGTGTTTTATGCACCAGTTAGGACTGTTTCGGTTTTCACGTTTATTGTTTTGTAGTTTGTTCATGTTAAGTGTCTCTTATTAAAGAACCATGAACTTCAACCACGCTGCGTTTTGGTCCGCCTCTCCGTCCCAGGAAGAAAGCCGTGACAGAATCACCCAACACAACAGGACCAAGCGGCGTGGTGAAAAGCAGCAGCAGCAGCAGCAACAACAGCAAGAGAAGCAGAATCTAGACTATCCGACTTGGGAAGAGATAGACAGGTGGGCGGTCAACCCAGGGAGAGTGCCAGAGCCCGCCTGGGATTCACTGGAGCAGTGCGAGGAGGGTTATAGGAGAATGGAGTTGGAGAAACGAGCACGGCGGCACGGTAGGAAGCCCGAGAGTCAGCCCCTAAAATGTATTGGGGGGTGGCACACAGGAAGTATGGCGAAGCCAGGTAGGAGACCTGCGCCAACTTCCTGTGCTTACCGGAGAGCGAGAGAGACCGGGCAGGCACCGTGTTATGCTGTGGAGCGCACGGTGTCCCCAGTGCGAGTGCATAGCCCGGTGCGGTACATACCAGCTCCTCATATCGGCCGGGCTAGAGTGGGCATCGAGCCAAGTGCCATGAAGCCGGATCTACGCATCTGGTCTCCAGTGCGTCTCCTTGGGCCGGCGTACATGGCACCAGCCTTACGCATGGTGTCCCCGGTTCGCCTGCACAGCCCAGTGCGGGCAATTCCACCTTGCCACACTGGCAGGGCTACCGGAAGCATTCAACCAGGTAAGGTTGGGCAGGCTCGGTGCTCAAGAGCTCCAGTGCGCCTGCACGGTCCGGTCTATCCAGTGCCACCTACATGCACCAGCCCTCCGGTGGCAGCCCCCGCACCAGGCTTCCTGTGCGTGTCCAGGGCCCAGTACTCCCTGTTCCTCCTCCTCGCACTCGCCCTGAGGTGCGTGTCCTCGGCCCAGGACCACCAGCGCCGGCACCACGCACCAGGCCTACAGTGTGCCTCGTCTGTCATGAGCTGCTAGAGTCTCCCGTCTGTCCAGAGCTGCCAGAGTCTCCCGTCTGTCCAGAGCTGCCAGAGTCTCCCGTCTGTCCAGAGCTGCCAGAGTCTCCCGTCTGTCCAGAGCTGCCAGAGTCTCCCGTCTGTCCAGAGCTGCCAGAGTCTCCCGTCTGTCCAGAGCTGCCAGTCTCCCGTCTGTCCAGAGTTGCCAGAGTCTCCCGTCTGTCATGAGCCGCCAGAGTCTCCCGTCTGTCATGAGCCGCCAGAGTCTCCCGTCTGTCATGAGCCGCCAGAGTCTCCCGTCTGTCATGAGCCGCCAGAGTCTCCCGTCTGTCATGAGCCGCCAGTCTCCCGTCTGTCATGAGCCGCCAGAGTCTCCCGTCTGTCATGAGCCGCCAGAGTCTCCCGTCTGTCATGAGCCGCCAGAGTCTCCCGTCTGTCATGAGCCGCCAGAGTCTCCCGTCTGTCATGAGCCGCCAGAGTCTCCCGTCTGTCATGAGCCGCCAGTCAGCCAGGATCCGCCAGAGCCGCCAATCAGCCAGGATCCTCCAGAGCCGCCAGTCAGCCAGGATCCTCCAGAGCCGCCAGTCAGCCAGAGCCGCCAGTCAGCCAGGATCCGCCAGTCAGCCAGGATCCGCCAGAGCCGCCATTCAGCCAGGATCCGCCAGAGCCGCCATTCAGCCAGGATCCGCCAAAGCCGCCATTCAGCCAGAAGCTGCCAGAGCCGTCAATCAGCCTGAGCTACCTCTCAGTCCTGAGCTACCTCTCAGTCCTGAGCTACCTCAGTCCGGAGCTGCCTCTCAGTCCAGTGGGGCCATTTAGTAGGGTTGCCAATCCTAGGTCAGCGGCAAGGGTCGCCGTTCTTAGGATGCTACAAAAACGGACTAAGACTATGGTGGAGTGGGGTCCACGTCCCGCGCCAGACCCACCACCGTGGACAGATGCCCACCCAGACCCTCCCCTATGGGTTTAGGTGTGCAGCCGGGAGTCCGCACCTTTGAGGGGGGGTACTGTCACGCCCTGGCCTTAGTTATCTTTGTTTTCTTTATTATTTTGGTTAGGCCAGGGTGTGACATGGGTGATTTATGTGTTTGCTTGTCTAGGGGTTTTTGTAGATTTATGGGGTTGTGTTCTTTTAGGTGTCTAGGTAAGTCTATGGTTGCCTGGATTGGTTCTCAATCAGAGGCAGGTGTTTATCGTTGTCTGTGATTGGGAGCCATATTTAGGCAGCCATATTCTTTGGGTATTGTTTCCTGTCTTTGTGTTTTATGCAGCAGTTAGGACTGTTTCGGTTTTCACGTTTATTGTTTTGTAGTTTGTTCATGTTAAGTGTCTCTTATTAAAGAACGATGAACTTCAACCACGCTGCGTTTTGGTCTGCCTCTCCGTCCCAGGAAGAAAGCCGTGACATTGATTCCTCGCTTGGTCCATTCTCTGCACCTGGGTCCAACCCCACCACGTCGCAAGTACATACCATCATTGATTGACGAATGACTACAATTAAGGTCAAGTAGCAGTCTTGACATCATTCATATTTATAGACAAAATATTTGCTCATGACACAGCCTCCAGCATCCTGACTTTTGACCTCTTGTCTAGTTAAATAATTGTTTTTAAAGCCTCTTAGGCTGCTTTTGAATCTGATCAGCCTGGCATGAATAGAGCTCACGCCCTGGATCATATCCATCAGCCTATAAAGCACTTTGACTGCTAATATGCCTGCAAGGAACTTTGCTCATTAAACAGCCTTGTGACGTAGAAGTCCGTCACTGGCCGCGGGCAGCATTTGGTTCTTTAACGCACACACATATTCATCACTCCTCCCTGCGCCATTATAAGATAAGTTAACAATGTGGGTCGACACACAAATTAACTTCTGTCTTGGTGCATGCATTTCACACTTGTCAATGTTCATATTTGAGAGATACAATAATTATTATACTTATCAATGTTGTGGATGAGCGCATTGTTTGTTTGTTCTGTTCCTCTCTCTCCATCTCTGTAGCTTCCGGGTATGCTGGAAAAGGACCCGAGCTAAGGGAATTGGGTTGGCTTTATAGTGCCTGTCCCAAATGGCTCATTAATGCATATGGGCATATTGAAAGATATTGTCAGTAGTGATGTAATGTTGTAAATGTTATGTTGTGATATTGTTTAAAACCGTGTTGCAATGTATATCCTTTAGTATGTTTAGTTCATGGAAAATGTAGGTTTGTATTGTTAATTGATTAATTAATTAGGGTTAATTGTTCTGAGGGGAGGGGCTAGCCCTACAAAAGGAGCCTCTCTTTCAGTTAGAGAGGGGCATTTTTGGATTGAGCTGTGGATGGGGCAGCATTGTTTTTAAGCTGTCCCATAAGGTAGACGTTGATGGCAGTACTGTTGTTTTTTGTTCCGGAATCACTTGTAAATAAACACCTTTGCACAGAAGAACTTTTGCGGCTCCGCCATCTTTTTATTTTGATAGAGGTTAGGTTATCCAGTTTAGCCTTCTGGCCTACTCTACGTGACATATGGTGGCAGTGGTGGGATGGCGTACCGCAAATCAGTGAATTCCAACAAGAGAGGTAAAGGAATGCGTACAGGATTGCGTTCTCAGCAACAGCATCAACTGTCAGAAAAGGTACCTGAAGTTGAACCGGGGTGGAATACCATGGAATCGTCTGGTGAAGAAGAGGTCAACTATGAGAAACTAGGAGCCCGACCGCGGGGCCAAAGACAACCAGAACTGGGTGAGCTGCTGACTGAAGGAGCAGTTGGGGGACCAGAACCACACCCAACCATGGTAACCCTTTTTTCAGCAACTTTTCACCTGCCTTGAGAGGAGGGACGAGGACCTCAAGCAGGAGTTACGTGGCCTACGCCAATCTATCCTCACAGCTCCCCACCAGGCGGAACTCGTCAGTGAGAGCCCAAGATTGGGTCTTCCAACACCAGGACGACAAAGGCTCGATGCAGCAGGGACTTCAACTCCACAGCAGGCACCCCAAGCAGTAATGAGGCCAGCACCAGGAGACCAGTCCAGCAGTGTGAACGTCCATCTTCCAGCATTCCTGAGGAAGGAGCCAAAGATGCCCTCATACCAGCAGGGGGAGGACATTGAAAACTACCTGCTGAGGTTTGAGCGCATGGCTACGACGTGGCAGTGGCCTGAGGTAGAGTGGGCCTGCAGGCTTGTCCCATTGCTCACGGGCATGGCCTTAGAGGCTTACACAGCAATGGATGAGGGGTTGGCCAATGTCTACAAGGGCTTGAAGGAAGCGCTGCTGGTGAAGTTTGACATCTCACCGGAAACCTACCGTCAACGCTTCAGAGCTGCATCAACGCCATCGGGTGAGTCGCCGACAGAGACGTACCACCGCCTCAAGGGTCTCTACCGACGATGGGTTCGACCGGGGGAGAAGACACAGGACGAAATCGGGGAGGTCATTATCCTCGAGCAACTTCTACAAGTTCTACCACACGACATTCGAACCTGGGTCCGAGAGCACGAGCCCAAGGACGGGCTTATGGCGGCCAAGCTTGCACTGCAGTATCTTAATGCACGTAAAGGGGGCCCACCACAACCTGCAGCACCCGCTCCAAGGAGTCTCAGAGACACAAGGGACATCAGAAACGCCAGAGATGATGGAGGTAACTCTGGGGTTATGTGTCTGGGAGGGAGGTAAGGGATCATGCAGTTCGCTCTGATGGGAGGGGTCTGACCTGTTTTTACTGCCGGCAGCAGGGGCACAAAGCTTCAATGTGTCCGCTACGTAAATCCAAGCTCTCAGGTTACTGTTATGTACCCAGAGAGGGGGATGGTGTTCAGAATAGACAGACTCGGGAAGGGTCATGCTTGGTACCTGTAAAAGTGAATGGTAAAAGTCTTACTGCAATGATTGACACCGGCAGTTCCCTGTCATTGATCAGAAAAAGGTAATGTATCTGTTAATGACATTGATTATGGTCATCAGACACTGATCCAATGTGTCCATGGTGACCAGTCACAGCAGCCCACAGCTGAGCTCACAGTTGAGATTCAGGGTCAGAAATACCTCCTCAAAGTTGGGGTAATGGAGAAGCTACCTTTTGAGATGATTTTGGGGAGGGATGTGCCTGTACTCTCTGATCTGTTGGGAAGTGTGGGGGTCAGCTATATGAGCAGTCAGTTTGCCAGTCTGATGTTCAGATGGCATGTTCAGTTGTCACTCGTGCCCAGGCCAAAGCTGGTTTACAACCTCTGCCTGACTTGTGTGATAGTCTGTGCGAGGGGGGAACCAAAGGGCCCAGAAAGTCACGCCGCCAGCGGCGTCTTGAGAAGTATGTGGGAACCCCTGTACCTGTTGCTGATGTGTCTGGGTTAGAGGTGCAATGGGATGTTCCACAAAATTTTGCTACACTGCAGAAGTCTGACGCAACCTTGAAATGTTTGTTTGACAAGGCCTTAGCTGGGGACAGTCAATCTTCATGTGGGGGATTTACACAGTAGACAACCACATACTCTACCTTGGGTCAGAGGCAGATAGCAGGAAGTTGGTGGTGCCATCTACCTGTAGACCACTTGTTCTCAACCTTGCACATACAGTTCCATGGGCAGGCCATTTAGGGCAACATAAGACCTATCTTAGGCTAGGCTCCCGTTTCTTTTGGCCCTCCATGTATACTGATGTACAAAAATACTGCCAATCATGCCCCACGTGCCAGAAAACCAGTGCTGTCCGTAGGTCTGAACGGGCTCCTCTATGTTCACTGCCAGTTATCTCTACCCCATTCAAGAGAATTGCAATGGACATTGTTGGACCCTTGGAGAAGAGTAGTGCAGGTTACAAGTATATATTGGTGATCTGTGACTATGCCACCCGGTTCCCAGAAGCCTTCCCACTCCGTTCCATAACCACTCCAAAGATAATCAGTGCTCTTGTTCAGCTCTTCTCTCGTGTAGGAATCCCAGATGAAATCCTGACGGACCAAGGGACAAACTTCACCTCGCGACTGATGGTTCAACTCCACCGACAGCTGGGCATTAAAGGCTTGAGAACTACTCCCTACCATCCCCAAACGGATGGGCTCGTGAGAGATTCAATCAAACGCTCAAGAACATGCTGAGGAAGTTTGTGGCTGACACTGGCAAAGACTGGGATAAGTGGTTACCCTTTCTGCTTTTGCTTACAGGGAGGTGCCTCAGGCATCGACAGGTTTCTCGCCATTCGAACTCCTCTATGGATGGCCAGTGCAAGGACCACTGGACCTGCTGAAGAAGTGCTGGGAAGGTTCCCCAGTAGCTACCTCAGGACAGGGGATTGTCCAGTATGTCCTCCAGATGCGAGACAGGTTGGAACGGTACCGAGAGGAAGCTAGAGCAAACCTTCAGCAAGCCCAGAAGGCCCAGAAGAGAGGCTATGACCAGCACGCTCGCCACAGAGAGTTTGAGCCAGGACAGAAAGTCCTGCTCCTCCTTCCCTCGTCTACCAGCAAGCTCCTTGCGCAATGGCAAGGACCGTACCTAATCGGGAGGAAGATGGGCCCAGTGACCTACGAGGTGCTGCACCCGGACAAGGGTAAGAAGAAGCAAACCTACCATGTGAACCTTCTCAAGGCCTGGGAGGAGAAAGAGAACTCTCCAAAGGAAAGTCCTTTCTGGTCCGCAGAGTAGAAGAGGATGAGTCGGATGGGGTCACAGAGGCATGGAAAGAACGAGCAGAAGTCATACTGGATCACCTGGAAGAAGACAAGCAAGATGAGCTGAAGCAGCTGTTTGGCAAGTATCCGGCCCTCTTCAGTCAGAGACCAGGAAGAACCAAAGTCCTAGAACACGTCATTCGTTTGAAACCTGGCCAGAACCCTGTCCGCCAGCATCCTTACCGTGTGCCTGAGAGGCTGGTGGTAGCCCTCAAGGAAGAGGTCCACACCATGATAGAGATGGATGTTGTCGAGCCATCTTCAAGTGAATGGAGCAGCCCTATTGTCATTGTCCCAAAGAAGGATGGCTCTTTGCGCATCTGCATGGACTTCCGTAAGGTGAATGCCATCTCCCAGTTTGATGCCTATCCCATGCCCCGCATTGACGACTTACTGGAGAGAATAGGTAGAGCTCATTACATCACCACATTGGATCTCTGCAAAGGGTACTGGCAGGTGCCCCTGGATGAACAATCCAAGGCCTACACTGCATTCCGGACGCCAATGGGCCTGTTCCAGTTCAAGGTCATGCCGTTTGGCCTTCATGGGGCCCCTGCGACTTTCCAGAGGCTGATGGACAAGGTCCTCCAGGACTGTGACGATTACTGTGCTGCTTACTTGGACGACGTGGTGATCTACAGCCACTCCTGGGAGGAGCACATACAGCATCTTAGCAGAGTCCTGGGGAAGATCCATGAAGCAGGCCTCACGCTTAACCTCCTGAAGTGTGAGTGGGCGAAACAGGAGACAAAGTACCTGGGTTACCAGCTGGGTAAGGGTGAAGTTCGGCCTCAGGTGGAGAAAGTGGAGTCCATCAGGAATAGCCCTCAACCCAGAACCAAGAAACAGGTGAAGTCCTTCCTAGGTCTGGCAGGGTGGTACCGGAGATTCATTCCACAGTTTTCGACCATCGCTGTCCCTCTGACCAACCTCACTTCGAAGGGGGCCAGCAACCCTGTGAAGTGGACTGAGGAGTGTGAGGAAGCCTTCATGACACTGAAAAAAACGACTGTGCTCATTCCCTGTTCTCCAGACCCTGATTTTCAGAAGAGATTTCTCGTGCAGGTGGACGCTTCGGCTGTAGGAATTGGAGCTGTACTGGCCCAAGGGGAGCCAAGAGAAGAGCTTCCTGTGCTGTACCTGAGTCGGAAGCTGTTGCCCAGGGAAACCCGGTATTCTACAATCGAAAAGGAGTGCCTGGCTATAAAGTGGGCCCTAGATAGCCTCCGTTACTACCTTCTTGGGAGGGAATTTGACCTGCACACGGACCACAGAGCACTGACCTGGATCCAGACCATGAAGGACCGGAATTCTCGTGTGACCAGGTGGTATCTGGAGCTCCAGCCCTTCAGGTTCTGTGTCCGTCACAAGGCAGGAAAAGAGAACGTTACTGCGGACTACCTATCAAGGCTCCCGAACATGGTCGCTTCAGGAGAGGAGGAAGGTAATGTGACGTAGAAGTCCGCGGGCAGCATTTGGTTCTTTAACGCACACACATATTCATCACTCCTCCCTGCGCCATTATAAGATAAGTTAACAATGTGGGTCGACACACAAATTAACTTCTGTCTTGGTGCATGCATTTCACACTTGTCAATGTTCATATTTGAGAGATACAATAATTATTATACTTATCAATGTTGTGGATGAGCGCATTGTTTGTTTGTTCTGTTCCTCTCTCTCCATCTCTGTAGCTTCCGGGTATGCTGTAAAAAGGACCCGAGCTAAGGGAATTGGGTTGGCTTTATAGTGCCTGTCCCAAATGGCTCATTAATGCATATGGGCATATTGAAAGATATTGTCAGTAGTGATGTAATGTTGTAAATGTTATGTTGTGATATTGTTTAAAACCGTGTTGCAATGTATATCCTTTAGTATGTTTAGTTCATGGAAAATGTAGGTTTGTATTGTTAATTGATTAATTAATTAGGGTTAATTGTTCTGAGGGGAGGGGCTAGCCCTACAAAAGGAGCCTCTCTTTCAGTTAGAGAGGGGCATTTTTGGATTGAGCTGTGGATGGGGCAGCATTGTTTTTAAGCTGTCCCATAAGGTAGACGTTGATGGCAGTACTGTTGTTTTTTGTTCCGGAATCACTTGTAAATAAACACCTTTGCACAGAAGAACTTTTGCGGCTCCGCCATCTTTTTATTTTGATAGAGGTTAGGTTATCCAGTTTAGCCTTCTGGCCTACTCTACGTGACAAGCCTACAAGGCAGCATCCTGTCTTATGAGCCTCTGAGGCTGCAATTGAATCGTCTCAAGCTCTGAGGTTGAAAGCTAATCTGATCAGCCTGTCAGGAATGGAGCTCTATAAATGGTAATATTATCCACAAAACAAGTGTCCCTTGTATTTATACACATATCAGTTATACAAGCTAACAATCAGCATAGATAGTGTTGTGAAAAAGTATTTGCCCCCTTTCAAATGTTCTCCACTTTGGCATATTTATTATGCTGAAATTTGTCAGATCCTCAACCACAACCTAATATTAGATAAAGGGAACCTGAATGAACAAATAACACAAACTTATTTCATAAACAAAGTTATGCAACACCCTGTACAAAAAAGTAATTGCCCCCTTACACTCAATAACTGGTTATGTCACCTTTAGCTGCAATGACTCCAACCAAACGCTTCCTGTAGTTGTTAATCAGCCTCTAACATCGCTGTGGGGGAATTTTGGCCCACTCTTCCATGCAGAACTGTTTACACTCAGTGACATTTGTGGGTTTTCAAGCATGAACTGCTCGTTTCAAGTCCTGCCACAACATCTCAATTGGGATTAGGTCTGGACTTTGACTAGGCCATTACAAAACTCCAAATTTGTTGCTTTTTAGCCATTTTCATGTAGACTTTATTGTGTGTTTTGGATCGTTGTCTTTCTGTATGACCCAGCTGCGCTTCAGCTTCAGCTCACAGACAGATGACCTGACATTCTCCTGTAGAATTCTCTGCTACAGAGCAGAATTCGTGGTTTGTTCTATTAAGGCAAGTCGTCCAGTTCATGAAGGCAGCAAAGCCTCCCCAAACCGTGACACTACCACCACCATGCTTGACCATTGGTATAAGGTTATTACTGTGGAATGCAGTGTTTGGTTTTCGCCAGGCATAATGGGACCCTTGTCATCCAAAAAGTTATACTTTTGGCTCGTCTGTCCATAGAACATTATTCCAAGAGTCTTGATGATCATCCAGGTGATTCCGTGTGTTTTTAGGCTAACTTGAGTCAACTTTTTGGATGAGATGGGTCCCATTATGCATCTCTGCACCCCACACATACATGTATTTGTAAGGTCCCTCAGTCGAGAAGTGAATTTCAAAGAAGGGCAGCTATTGGTAGAATGCAAAAAAACAAAGAATATCCCTTTGAGCATGGTGAAGTTATTAATTACACTTTGGATGGTGTATCAATACACCCAGTCACTATAAAGATACAGGCATCCTTCCTTCCAAACTCAGTTCCCGGAGAGGAAGGAAACCGTTTAGGGATTTCACCATGAGGCCAATGGTAACTTTAAAACAGTTACAGAGTTTAATGGCTATGTTAAAAGAAAGCTGAGGATGGATCAACAACATTGTAGTTACTCCACAATACTAACCTAATAGACAGAGTGAAAAGAAGAACGCCTGTACTGAATACAAATATTCAAAAACATGCATCCTGTTTGCAACAAGGCACTAAAGTTGGTCTGAATGCAAAGTGTTATGTTTGGGGCAAACCCCCAAAAACACATTACTTAGTACCACTCTCCATATTTTCAAGCATAGTGGTTTCTGCATCATGTTATGGGTATGTTTGTAATCGTTAAGGACTATGTAGTTTTTCAGGATAAAAAACAATAACGGAATAGAGCTAAGCATAGGCTAAATCCTGGTTCAGTCTGCTTACAACCAGACACTGGGAGATGAATTCACCTTTCAGTAGGACAATAAGGAGCATCAATCTCATCATTGTGCACTTTCACCACCTCATATCATGTATTTAATCTGTATCTTAATAAACTGCATGGTTTCCGAGTGGTAGTGGGATTACACGCACACGGTAGTGGGATTACACGCACCATATCATCGTGTGACTCCACGTTGACTTCGCTATGATGGTTATTATATCAATATTTGTGCATTTGTCGCATAATTCATTTTACCGACACAAGATCCCACCATGTCGAACGAACAAATTATCTGTCGGTATTTATTAAATTTGACCTAAACTTCCTGTTTCCATCACAGCTGTCATGTATTTTTTTTATATATATATATATATATACGGTATGACAATACTCACATAAAAACTGTGGATGGAAACGTGTGTATTGACACAGAACACCGCACCTTGAAAGTGAGAGTATTTCAAGCGATGTGCAGTTCGCGAACTATTCGTTCTTTGTGAACGACTCTTTCACTGACTCGAGAGTCATGATTCGTTTTCTGAGTAACTCGTTCATTTTAGTATTTTGTTTGGCCTGTTGGTGATAACCACAATAAATCGTAAAGCAGGATTAATATACGCCCCTCCGGCTCAGCGGCATGCAAGTGAACGTCATATATGCGCAGAAAAAATGTACCATGAGCATAGAGAAGAAAAATACATGTTTGAACTGATAATTGATCTCATGGTGCAAGAATGACTGCAATGAATTAATTATTAAATGTTATGGACACAGCTTTGTAGAACCAAAACATACACAGCCTCTGCTCAACAAACTCTATAATTAATCGTTTGGGGGGGCTGCAGTTCGCAAACGAATGCTTATCACCTTGCCTGGAACCCACTGACGTTAGTTTATTTTCCGCAATGAGAAGTATGTAGCAAACGCCTGAGAAGCGGAAAATGTAGTGCGAGTTGTCTGTCCACTTATCACCCTCACAGCAGTCAAGAAATACGTTCCTCCAAGAGTCGTTCGCAAAATCGAAAAATAGGGATTGCGGCTTCGGGACTGTAATGTGATTGGATACGATGTTAACCCGAAGTACGGGTATATTCATTACGGAAACCGTTTACCATTGAATAACCAAACGGAAGCAAACATAGAAAGACTAGAATATCTATTGGACAAATGCAGGTATGCCCCGCCCTGTTTTCCCCGCTTGCTTCCGCCAAAGAAACGCTTTGCAACGTAATCGGTGTATTTAAATTGTCCAAGGTGGTAACACACCTTCAATGACAATGCCATCTGTCAAAAACATTGGTCAGACAGGCCGAGTATATGGCAGAGAGGACGGTAAAATAATCTTGCTAGGACAGCTCATTGAAGTCGTGTAGCTAGCTAACTCTATTCTAACGGCCACAGATATCTTAACACACATACATATATATATATATATTAGCTAGCAAGTTTATATCACATTTGCCTAGCTAGGACTAGACAGAATCTTGACTTTAGCCAGCTACAGTATAGGTAGCGATGTAGCTAGCTGACTAGCTTCAGTAGTTAGCTGGCTTCCCGCGCTAGTCGTGTAATTTACGTGTTGCATCGAGCAGTGTCGGTGTCAAAAAGTAGCTAATAATAGTTACTTGACAGATCACTGCACCCTGAATCGCAAACTTGTGCTGAAGACTGGTGATGGATTTTCTTGCTGGCTGCATTGGAGGTAAGTCTGATTTGAAACACACCGCTTTCTAGCTAACTACTAGCACTGCAGCCAATGTTGGCTAGCACATCCCGTGTCTGTCTGGTTAGTGGGTAAATTAGCCGATTAAACTCAACCCCATGATCGAGTTTAGTCGGCAAGTGATGTCTGTAGCCATACCCACGCACGCTAGGCACTGCGTCACAAGCTGTCGCCTTACTGTAGCCATGTCATCTAGCCATCATCACACCTACCAATCACACATATACTTGGCCTAAAACCGAAAGTGCTATTTGAGAAATGAATTCGTACATACTGTAGCTTAGACAATGTTGACCTTGACATTGTGAAACTTTCGACTTGTTCACCTCACCCGGCTTACCAGCATTGTGTGATGCAATCCGATTCCGAGATATCAACCACACTTTTGTTCTTGGCAAAAGTCGGCACAAGCCTAGGAACGTTCTCCAAATTCTATCTAGAAATGGAAAACACGTGATTTCATTAAAGCTGTCTGGAACTATTCAGACAATGCATTGAAAACAATCACTCCATGTCTTATTGTAACATCATCAGTGCGTGACTTACACTGAAATAGGTGTCAGTACTAATTTTGGGTGCTGGTACGGAATATTTAGGTGCAGGAGCGCCGCAATACTTTTGAGCGAATAATATTCTAGAAGAGGAACAGGAGCTCAAGCAGTATAACATTTTAGATACACAGCTCCAGTGAGCTCCTTCCCAAGTCAATCACTGAACAGCATCACTGAAATGGCTAACAATATCAATGTAAAACCTGAAGATACTGTACCCTAGCCTGCTTGCCATTTCTGTTCAGCTATTACATTCCACTCCTGTCATTTGATGTTGAATGTTAGCTAAAAAATAATGTAGGCTACAGTTAGTCTGGGTACCAGTCTGTGAATAGTTGGTAGGCATGACAATTGTTGTAATGTAGATATATTTGGAAGTCAGGTTGGTGGAAGTCAGGTTGAGTCTGATGTCAGAACAAAGCAGCGCCTTAGGTTATGTCAGAAAAGCTGTGTATGTGAGGTTATGGGTATTTCATAGTTAGCCCTTATCTGGGTATCTGATTCCAGTGGTCTTCAATGTAGCCTTGGTAATATTCCTTTAAATTAGATTAGTTTATAGGTGTTCAGATCATAAAGTAAGTGGATGGTCCTGCTCTCCAGGAAGACCACGTTTATGGTGTTTAAAGCAAAAAGTATATTTCTTCCCTGGTGAAAGGGTTTATGATGAGTGATACATCTGTGGTGTCAGTTACTGCTCCGTCAACAGACAAACTAAGATGGATCTACTGTAAAAAAGGAGAGGCATCCACACACACCCCTTCATAGACCAATCACACTCTCCTTCCCACTGTCACGAATCTGCTGTGGAGTGGCTTGGTGTACTTGTAAACCCATAGGGGAGGGACCCAGCATGCTCAACGTGAGTGGAATGGCAGGAAAAGCCTGACTCGACTCAGAGGGCAACTTTAGTATTATATGAAAGTGTTGGCCTACTAGGCCAGACTGTTTAGAGCTGAGCCATAAGCGTACATGGGTGTAAACTAACCTTCATGTTGGCACCACATGTTCCATAGCAATAACATTGTAATTGTAATTACGACTTGAACTGTTGGTGCCAGCATGGCACCCTCCAAAAATGATGACAAGCCAAGCCTCTGAGCATTTGTAAATCAGTTCCACTGATACCTCCCACCATTTCCAGGAAACTCTTTGCAGTAGGCCTTCAAAGGTGACTGTAGGCAGGGCTCGACAGTGTGACCATTTTACTCGCATATGCGCCTAAATATTTCGCCGTGCGACCTGGATTTTTTTTTTTTCAATTTAGCAGCACCAGCACACCTAGAAAAATATTTTGTTGCTAAATTTCTTTGTGTGCCTACATTTTTCAACTTAGGCACACCCATGTGCACCCACTCAGCATAGAGCCCTGATAGGGAAATGAATAACTTATGTTGTTGTTACCTTGTCCCAGGAAGACACAGACCTTTACATAATACTGTACCACTGCAAATTCTAAGTAGGTACAAAAAGTGAAAGAAAATAAATAAATAGCTGAACTTTGCAAACTGCCCAGGTACTGGTAGTTTGTTCCACTGTAGCTACTGTGGTATTAATACCTAAGATATTTCAAAATATTACCATAATTGCCCCTTGCCTGCCTGTTCACAAAGACACAAATCATGGTTGTAGTTTCGCTGAGGTCAGTGTGTTGACTTGTGATCCCCTTGCAACCAACATATGCCTACTGCTGTTTTTTAACTGGTTTACAGAAGTAGCCTGGCTCTTATTGGCTGGCTGGGCCCAGGCCTCCCACTGTGACACAGCAGGTGCTGCTTAGTTAGCTGTTCTAGCCAGTCCAGAGAGGCACAGACAGACCACAGATGGAGAGATGGCCAATAACCAGAGCTCTGCAAACTGTTTGGGTTGTGGCTTTCTCATGGTGCCATGCTGGTCCACAAGACATTTCATTTCAGAATGTTATTGTTTAGGAACGGTTGGTGCCAATATGGAGGATAGTCTGCCAAACTCTGTAGGCCTATATCAAGGCCTATAGCAGGACAGTTGCTGTCAGGGCCCAGGGCTGAGGTTTCACTCTAGTCAGAGCCAGGGGAGGAGAGGGCTTGAATTAGGTAAGGTTACACCAAAATACCAGAGTCAGTAGTGAGAGGTCTCACTGGCATCAGAACAAGGGTATGATTGGGTACTCCTAAACACCTGTTATGTAGGCTAACTTGTAGAGCAGTCATCAGGACTTTTCCTGAAGAATCACGCTCTCTCCCCAGTGGCCTTGCCAGATATTAGTCAGCACTTTCTAGATCTATATAGCGTCACTGTCTCAGAACTGGGTTCAGATACTATTTGAATTCATTTCAAATACTTTACTGGTGCCTAATTTAGTCTGTTTTAATTGACCAATATAATTGTCTCAACTGCTAATCCTGCCCATCTGGCTCGGAAAGCAGATTTCTCATACTATTTGAACCCAGGTCTGCTATTTGTTTACGGTTGCAGGTTGTTGTTAATGGCGACAGGGTTTACATTTCTTTCTCAGAAGAATTGCAGCTTGTATTTTGGCGGTCTGATGTGACATCCTCTATGTGAGGTGACATTAAAGGTATATGTTTCCAATCTCTGAACTTGTGATCTGAATAGCGGACACAGCTATTTATTTTGTTTCTGTAAGGCATGTAAAAAAAAAAAATCTCTTTAGATTTATTCCCCCTACCAGAATACAACTTCTCAAACTGTCTGAATAATCCAGTGTAGCAAATCCAGTACAGTAGACCAATTTTTACTTGAAACTATCTGATCTCAGTAAAGTGTAGCGTTGGCTTTAGGCGATCCTGTCTATAATGGCTCTCTCATTCTTCTCTTCAGGTGCTGCCGGAGTCTTAGTAGGACACCCTTTTGACACGGTTAAGGTACGTTTGGTTTTTCTTGTTTTTTCCCCCCCCCTTCTATGCAAATAAAGCATGCAGTCACACAGTTCAATAGAGTTGCTGCTTATCTCAGACCAACCACAAAAGCAGCAATACAGTATGGTTGGGGTAAAGGGGTGATCTCTACACTATAACAGATGCTATTTGTATGTATGGTGCTGATTTTGTACACATCCTTAGGTTACATAGGCTTAATAATTGTGGGATATTTTCTTGTTACCTGTAACAGGGGCTTTCTTCGTTTCACAGAAAAAGTCTTACAGTGTTAGTAGATACTACTTCACAACAGTACACTGTAGTAAGTACAGCAAAGGTCAAACCATCCACCCGTCTGTCTCACTTTGACTGTCTTGGTTTTGTTGAACCACAACAAGAATAGGACCCTTCCCTATCCCCTATCAACATATAGCCTCTGGTAACTCTTTGATGTCTGACTGAATGTGGTTCACCAAGTTGTCAGAAAAAACATGTTTGTACACTTCATTGCAGTACATATATTTGTGTGTAATGGCGTCATACTCCGAATTCCCTCCCTTTTTGTTCCTATGATTTTGATAGCATTGTCAGAAAGTGTTTGTTGGTTTAGGAGGGATGCTGATTGGCCATCCAGGTTCTATTTGACCTTTGACACAAACCTGTGTTTGTATTGCAGGTGAGACTACAGGTCCAGAATGTTGACAAGCCTCTTTACCGCGGGACCTACCACTGTTTCCAGTCCATCGTACGGCAGGAGTCAGTAAGTCCTACATACATCTTTATCATTTAGTGGAAACTGTCTCTGATTTTATATTTCAGCAGGTGATTATCACCCATTTTTCAAGTTGTTTGGTAGATTGTAACCCTATAGGCTACAGTTTTGTTTGATACTTTGGCCACTCTCCTATCAGCACAAGCACATTGAGGTATGCTCTGCTTGAGTTATTCAGAGGTTATGGCTCATTGGGTCTCTTGGCCTAAAGATGTTTTGGCATTTGTTGTGGTGTTATTGAGGGCTGTGTGTCCTGGGGGCTGATCCTGAAGCTGTCTGTCAGATGAACCGGTCTAGTCTTGTGACTGAGTGGGATGCCATTGCTATGGGCCATCTGAAATACTCACAGGGCTGGAATAGGGTGGAATAGAAGAGGCACTGGTAAGGGGTATTGTTAGGGGTATTGGGGAATAAGTCCTTTGGTTTGTTTTCTCTTATAGATGGCTTATAACAGGTGTAAAAAAAAATAATAATGCATTATCTGCTTCAATGTTGTGGGTTCTATCAATGTAATTGTCTGCATCAGTTCGAATCACATATTTGATTTATTTAGAATTATGTGGCTCCCTTTTCATGCTACACAAGAGTCCATAGCCTTGAACACAGTCTCTTTCTAATGTCCCCACTTTTACGTTTCTTTCTCTCTACCTGCCCCATCTCACCATCTTCCCTTTCGCCTTCCCACCCCTTTCCTCCTCCCTACACAGATGTTTGGGCTGTACAAAGGCATCGGCTCCCCCATGATGGGCTTAACCTTTGTCAATGCCATAGTGTTTGGAGTTCAGGGCAACACCATGCGTTACCTGGGCCATGACACCCCTATGAACCAGTTCCTGGCTGGGGCCACAGCTGGGGCAATACAGTGTGTCGTCTGCTGCCCCATGGAGTTGGCCAAGACACGCATGCAGATGCAAGGTAGGGATGACCAAAATAATGGGCTTTTACATAGAAAGAGTGGCGACAACTACCATTCTCTCCAACTGCTTATTCTCTCCAACTGCTTAAAGGTCCAATGCAGCTGTTTTGATCTCAATATCAAATAATTTCTGGGTAGCAATGAAAGTACCTTTACTGTGATTTGTTTTAAATTCAAATGGTTAAAAAAATAAACAAAAATAGCTTCTTAGCTAAGAGCAATTTCTCAAGCAAGCATTTAGCTAGGACTTTCTGGAAGTGGAGTGGAGAGAAATGAAAACTAGCTGTTATTGGCAGAGATGTTTAAAACTCTTTCTTCTTGGCCAATACTCCATCCCACCAAAACAGGCAGACATTTCAGGCAGTCTTTTCAAATGACTCTTACATTAAAAAGGCATTATCATTTTCAAAATGCCACAGTATTATTCCAACCTCATAGTGTGAAATATATGTAAAATACATGAAAATTATGTATTGATATCAATATGTGTGAGGTACAGTGCATTCAGAAAGTATTCAGACCCCTTGACTTTTTCCACATTTTGTTTCATTACAGCCTTATTCTAAAATTGATTAAATTGTATTTTTTTTCCTTGTCATTCTATGCACAATACCCCATAATGACAAAGCAAAAAGTAGGTTTTGTAAAAATAAAATAAAAAGATGCAAATTTCTTGTTTTACCCTACAAGCTTTATTTGGGGAGTTTCTCCCAGGACTCTCCAGAGATGTTCGATCGGGTTCAAGTCAGGGTTCTGGCTGGGCCACTCAAGGACATTCAGAGACTGGTCCCGAAGCCACTCCTGCGTTGTCTTGGCTGTGTCCTTAGGGTCGATGTCCTGTGAGAAAGTGTACGTTCGGCTGAGTTGAGGTCCTAACCTGCTCCAGACCGCTTTTCATCGAGGATCTCTCTGTACTTTGCGCCATTCATCTTTCTCTCGATCCGGACTAGCCTCCCAGTCCCTGCCGCTGAAAAACATCCCCACAGCATGATGCTGCCACCACCATGCTTCACCGTAGGGATGGTGCCAGGTTTCCTCCAGATGTGACTCTTGGCATTCAGGCCATAGAGTTCAATCTTGGTTTCATCAGACCAGAGAGTCCTCTAGGTACCTTTTGGCAAACTCCAAGCGGGCTGTCATGTGTCTTTTTACTGAGTCGTGGCATCTGGCATCTGTCTGACTACTCTACCATAAAGGGCTGATTGGTGGAGTGCTGCAGAGATGGTTGTCCTTCTGGAAGGTTCTCCCATCTCCACAGAGGAACTCTGTAACGCTGTCAGAGTGACCATTGGGTTCTTGGTTACCTCCCTGACCAAGACCCTCCTCCCCCGATTGATCAGTTTGGTCGGACGACCAGCTCTAGGAAGTGTCTTGGTGGTTACAAAAATCTTCAATTTAAGAATAATGGAGGTCACTGTGTTCATTTACCGGCGAGATGTCTGGGATCGCCTCCTGGCTGTTCACCTATCCCGTGGACGTGATTAAGTCTAGCCTCCAGGTGGGCGTAGTCTAGCAGTACAGCAGCATCGCTGAGGAGGGAGTGGCACAGAGTGTTCACGCAAGGACTCGCCTCCACCCTGCTCAGGGCGTATCCCATCAATGCTGCCACTTTCACAACAATCATGCTGGTGCTGATGTATGCACAGGGGGAGGAAGAAGGCCCCAAGGACTGTGAGCTGCCCCCCCGTCACAGCTCACTACACACAGCTACAGCAGCAGGCCCAAGCCTCCAGCCTGTGACCTGAGTCTGGAGGTGTTACTCCCACCTGAGCTGCTCTACTGTGAGGTGGGGGAGGTAGTGTTCCCATAGTGGTCCGACGCCCTTTGAATCTCTGAGTATGGAAACCCATAGGCTCCGGATTCCTGATCTATAGATATGTAGTGAGACTATAAATCTAATTTACTCTGGGCGGGTTTATTTCCTGCCTAATGACGTTAGCATTTTTAACTGAAATGGAGATGTCGATGCACTGATATATTTGAAAGATGAGATGAAGAAACAAAATAGAATTTAATGAAAGACAGAGGTTGAACCCCAAACGTGAGCTTCCCCTTCTCGGTCTGACCTTCTTGTATATCTACCAGAAACCAAAAGAGTTATGGAACGAATTGCAAAAATTCCTGAAGCTGGAGACTCACATCTCCCTCACTAGCTTTAAGCACCAGCTGTCAGAGCATTTTACAGATCACTGCACCTGTACTTAGCCTATCTGTAAACAGCCCACCTATCTACCTACCTCATCCCCATACTGGTATTTATTTATTTTGCTCCTTTGCACCCCAGTATCTCTACCTGCACATTCATCTTCTGCCGATCTACCATTCCAGTGTTTAATAACTGCTATATTGTAATTACGTCGCCACCATGGCCTAGTTTATTTCCTTAACTTACCTCATTTGCACTCACTGTATATAGACTTTTTGTTTTGTTTTGTTCTACTGAATTATTGACTGTATGTTTTGTTTATTCCATGTGTAACTCTGTTGTATGTGTCGAATTGCTACTCTTTATCTTGGCCAGGTCGCAGTTACAAATGAGAACTTGTTCTCAACTAGCCTACCTGGTTAAATAAAGGTGAAATATATATATTTTAAATGGTTCGGTCGCTGGATCTAACTGGTACAACCACAAGCCTACTAACTAGCACAGTATGATCTGATTATGCAGTTTTTTTCTTGTATACCTCTGTCCTCTTTGCACAGTAACTATTCAGTAGTCTACTTTGGCCTGTAAGGAGATTTATATGTACTGTGGAGTAGTAGTTGAACTAAAGCATTTCTCATGTCTAAACTGAAACGCAACATATACTGTACCTGAGCGATATCTGAATGCTGAAGGAAAGCCCAGAATGTGATGTTTTGTGTTTGAACACAAAGTGTTAATCACTGTTAGAGTTGGCAGTAATGTCATGTGTTTTGTGTTTTACTGAATAATGTGAAGTTTTGTGTATTACTTGTGTGTAAATGTGAGCTTAATCTGACTTACTCTATAAATATCCCAAATACTGGAGTGAGGATTTTTGTTTGTGTAATGTTAGCTTCATGCATGTTTGCTCCGTATCAGAATGTTGTTGTTGTTGTTATTATTATTATTATTAGTTGAGCCTGAATGCTACTATCGTTGCTGTTAACTAATCTAGTTGTTCTCTTGGACTGATAACCCATTGGCTCTCCTCATCCTGTGTTCTTTAGTATATCTGTTACTGTTAACTCCGGGCCATTAGAGGGTTTGTAATTGGGTGTTTATGCCTGTTTTTTTGTGTGTTTTTTTACTGGTTTGTGAGCGACCGAGTAATATTTCCACATTTTGGCAGATCTCTCCTATATGTATGATGGGAACATGTGTAAGTTCTTGTGTGAGCGTATTCATATAGTAGGCTATATACAGTACCCGTCACAAGTTTGGACACCAGCTCATTCAAGGGTTTTTCTTCATTTTTTACTATTTTCTACATTGTAGAAAAGTAGTTGTCTTCGATATGAAATAACACATGGAATCATGTAGTAATCAAAATGTTATTTTAGATTCTTCAAAGTAGACACCCTTTGCCTTGATGATAGCTTTGCACACTCTTTTCATTCTCTCAACCAGCTTCATGAGGTAGTCACCTGGAATCCATTTCAATTAACAGGTGTGCCTTGTTAAAAGTACATTTGTGGAATTTCTTTCCTTTTTAATGCATTTGATCCAATCTGGTGTGTTGTGACAAGGTAAAGGTGGTATACAGAAGATAGCCCTATTTGGTAAAAGACCAAGTCCATATTATGGCAAGAACAGCTCAAATAAGCAAAGAGAAACGACAGTCCATCATTACTTTAAGACATGAAGGTCAGTCAATCTGGAAAATTCATAGAACTTTGAAAGTTTATTCAAGTGCAGTGCAAAAACCACCAAGTGCTATGGTTAAACTGGCTCTCATGAGGACAGCCACAGGAAAGGAAGACCCAGATATACTTCTGCTGCAGACGATGAGTTCATTAGCTGCACCTCAGATTGCAGGCCAAATAAATGCTTCACTGAGTTCAAATAACAGACACCTCTTAACATTGAAATTGTGTGAATCAGCCCTTTATGGTCGATTTGCTGCAAAGAAACCACTAACGAACACCAATAATAAGAAGAGACTTGCTTGGGCCAAGAAACGCGAGCAATGGACATTAGACTGGTGGAAATCTGTCCTTTGGTCTGATGAGTCCAAATGAGAGATTTTTGGTTCCAACCGCCATGCTTTTGTGAGACGCAGAGTAGGTGAACGGATGCTCTCCGCATGTGTGGTTCTCACCGTGAAGCATGGAGGAGGAGGTATGATGGTATGGAGGTGCTTTGCTGGTGGCACTGATTAATTTAGAAGTCAAGGCGCACTTAACCAGCATGGCTACCACAGCATTCTGCAGCGATACGCCATCCAATCTGGTTTGCGCTTAGTCCCACTATAATTTGTTTTTCAACAGGATGTGCATGGAAACCTGGTTTATGACAGTGGCAGCTTTTGAGCATTCCATTATATGACATAATGGCATTATCCGCATCTCTCTGGCCACTACGACATAATGACATTCCCCGCACCTCTCTGATTCATTTGGGTTAAATGCGGAAGACACATTTTGCTTGAATGCATTGTGGTGCAGCTGACTACATATGCCCTTTCCCTAAAACGACCGCAATGACGTAATGACATTCTCTTAAAGAGCCACTATGACATCATAATGACTGTCTCTAACATACCGGTATCCACTATGACATCGTACTGAATTGTTGAATGTAACAATATTCTGGTTGGTTAGGTGGTTATTTGCTGCTTGGATAAAACAGCCACAACCCTTGTAATGCTGCTGTCCTGCAGTCCCCTGAATTGTGGTTGTGAAGTAATGGGGGAAATAAATATTGAGTGGAATTCAGTATGCCAATCAGACTTTCCAGTGCTAAGTGTTCATTTCAACCTCTTTTTATATACTATCTCATGTCATGTGTTTATGGAACCATAATGTTTTATTGTATTCATTTTAATATTATCTCATACTCCTTCAGTCCTAGACCCAACCGAGGCTAAAGTTAGCAACTAGCAATTGCAAATAATTTGGACTCTAGCTTTGTGGCAAGATGCAATATGTATCAGTTGTCTGATAATCTGATAATTTAGAAAGGAGAAGGACTATTTTTCAATCTCAATTCGTCTTGGTGTCCTCAATGTTTGAGTCTCTTATCTTGTGGGTTTAGGTTTGCTGTTACAAAGATGAGCTTGAAAATAGAAAACTCAAAAGATGGAGTCACTGATATTTTTGTAACAAACTAATGATTGATAGACATGGTAGCCCCACTCCTTTACTTTGCACTGCAGCATTGATTTGATTTTGAACAGATATATAAACCAAGGCTGGCAATATACTGCCACTTGCAGTTCTGGAATGTTTGCTCACAAGTATAATTAATTGTCTTATTCCTTTTGATTCCCTGGATGGACTCATGTGATCCTTCCTTAACCCATAGGAAGTCACACCAAGTTGACTACTTCAGTGGTGAAAGTCATCAATGGCGCTGTCCATGCTAAAACTGACTTTTGGGCACTATAGTCCTCTATCTCTATATCAGTGCCACCATGATGTGACTGCTTGTCATCTCTGCAAAATTACTACCACCTGGACAATGAGATGGCTGTTTGGGCAGTACAAAGGCATCGGCTCTCCCATGATGGGCCGAACCTTCATCAACGCCATAGTGTTTGGAATGCGGATATTGGCATTCCATGACACCCCTATGAACCAGTACCTGGTTGGGGTTTCAGCCGGGGCCGTCCAGTGTGTCATTTGCTGCCCCATGGAGCTGGCCAAGAGGCACTCATGCAGATATAAGGTACAGTATCACCTGAATAGAGTGCTTTACTGGCCCAGATACGCTTGCAGATGCAAGGTATCACCATAACACAGAGGTTTTACGTACTAGGCAAAAAAGACGACTACCAATACTCTCTGACAGCTAAAAACAGTCTGAAGGAGAAAATGGTCATCCATTGTGCACATTTGTATGGCTAGGGTAAAACCAGGTCATCACCTAAGGTACCACTCTGGGCAGATGGAGGCTAAAGATGGAGAGGAGGAGTTCTGGAAGACGTTTGGAGGAGCTGTGAGAAGAGGCCTCTGGTGAACGTTCACACTGCTGGTGAATGTGGTCTTCTGACCCTACCAGATGGGCAGAGGAAGGGAGATGCTGTCTTGGTATCATAATCATCTGCGTCTTTTTCTGCACGATCTTTGTTAAACTGTAAAGTCTAAAGAAGAGAGCAAGAGCGTGAAGGCGAGCTGAACAAGTGTGCGTCGCGAGCTACACTGCTTCCTGACTTTTTATACTGAACTAACACTGCATTTACACAGGCAGCCCAATTTGTGATTTTTATTTCTGTCACTAATTGGTCAAAAGATCAGAATTGGTGTGCCTGTGAAATTGAAAGTGTCATATTACCTGAAGTTGACATTTGCTTGTTGTCTATGTTCAGTGTTCTTTTTGGCATGTTGGAACCACATTTGACCCTTTTTTTTTATTCGTGGGAGACGGTGGAGTGTGGCTGGAGTTTTAATCGCGGTTGATCGCTTCAAAACTGTTTGAGGGTAGAGAATGGTTAGAACTGGGAGGGGGCATCCCATAGGAGGGGGCATCCCATAGGAGGGGGCATCCCATAGGAGGGGGCATCCCATAGGAGGGGCATCCCATAGGAGGCGGCATCCCATAGGAGGCGGCATCCCATAGGAGGCGGCATCCCATAGGAGGCGGCATCCCATAGGAGGCCGATTTAAATTATTCCTTCTTTTGGATGCTGAAGATCGGCTAGACTTGTGGTCACTGAATGGGTTAATGAGAATGAAAACGATGTAAACCATATGCCGTGGCCATCTGTCACCAGATCTCAACCCAATTGAACACATATGGGAGATTCTGGAGGGGTGCCTGAGAATGTTTTCCACCACCATCAACAAAACTCCAAATGATGGAATTTAGCATCCCTCCAATTGAGCTCCAGAAACTTGTAGAATCTATGCCCAGTTGGATTGAATCAGTTCTTGCACATGCTGGCCCAATGCTCTATTAAAACACTTTGTTGGTGTTCCCCTTATTTTGGCAGTTACCTGTATATGCTTATGAATTCATGAACAAGTATTTGACCTGTTTTGGCAACCTTCACGTATTAAAACTTTATTTTTCTATTGTGTTACTAAGGCACTGGGGAGAAGAAGTCCAAGAGGAAGCTGTACAAGAACTCCCTGGACTGTCTAGCACATATCTACAAGCGGGAGGGGCTGCTGGGCGTGAACCGCGGCATGGTCACCACGTTGATCCGAGAGACCCCCTGCTTTGGAGTCTACTTCCTGACCTACGACATCCTAACCCGCTCCATTGGCTGCGAGCCCGGTGACCGTCACATGATCCCCAAGCTGCTCTTTGCCGGCGGGATGTCCGGGGTCACCTGCTGGCTGTCCACCTATCCTGTGGACGTGATTAAGTCCCGCCTCCAGGCGGACGGGGTGGGCGGAGTCTACCAGTACAGCAGCATCGCTGACTGCGTGCGGCAGAGTGTGAAGAGAGAGGGGCTCATAGTGTTCACGCGAGGTCTCACCTCCACCCTGCTCAGGGCGTTTCCCGTCAACGCTGTCACCTTTGCCACAGTCACTCTGGTGCTGATGTACGCACGGGGGGTGGAGGGGCCAAAGGACAGTGAACCCGCGACCCCCGTCACAGCTCACCACACACAGCTGCAGCAGCAGGCCCAAGCCTCCAGCCTGTGACCTGAGTATGGAGGTGTTAAACCCACCTGAGCTGCTCTACTGTCGGGTGGGGGAGGGAGGGAAACCCATAGGGCCAAATGCACTTTGAATCTGAGTATGGAAGCACATATACATACAGCTGAATCAGGAGTCTATCTATAGATATGCAGTGTCTCCACTTGACTTGTAAATATCATTTACTCAAAGCACTGATATCGTTGGAAGATGAGATAAAGAAAGAAAATTGAATGTAGTGAGACAGATGCTGAACCCAAAGCTTGATATGCCTCTAATATTTCTTCCAAAAACCAAAATAGTTATGGTTAGGTCGCTGGTACTAACTGGTACAATCACACTAACTAGGAGTGTAAATCCAATCAAATTTTATGTGTCACATACTTTGTAGACAACAGGTGAAATGCTTACTTACGGATCCTTTTCCCAACAATGCAGAGCTAACGATAAGATATATTTTTTGAATAAAAATAGGGACGTGGGGATTAAATACACAGTAAATAAGAATAATGATTCAAAATAACATGGCACAAACGATGTGCAGGGGTACTAGGTAATTGAGGTACAGTTGAAGTCGGAAGTTTACATACACCTTAGTCAAATGCGTTTAAACTCAGTTTTTCACAATTCCTGACATTTTAATCCTAGTTAAAATGTCCTGTCTTAGGTCAGTTAGGATCAACACTTTATTTTAAGAATGTGAAATGTCAGAGTAATTGTAGAGTGATTTTATTTAGGCTTTTATTTATTTCATCACATTCCCAGTGGGTCAGAAGTTTACATACACTCAATTAGTATTTGGTAGCATTGCCTTTAAATTGTTTAACTTGGGTCAAACATTTTGGGTAGCCTTCCACAAGCTTCCCCCACAGTAAGTTGGGTGAATTTTGGCCCATTCCCCCTGACAGAGCTGGTGTAACTGAGTCAGGTTTGTAGGCCTCCTTGCTCGCACATGCTTTTTCAGTTCTGCCCACATAATTTTCTTTAGGATTGAGGTCAGGGCTTGACTTTGTTGTCCTTAAACCATTTTGCCACAACTTTGGAAGTATGCTTGGACTCATTGTCCATTTGGATGACTCATTTGTGACCAAGCTTTAACTTCCTGACTGATGTCTTGATGTTGCTTCAATATATCCACATAATTTTCCTGCCTAGTGATGCCATCTATTTTGTAAAGTGCACCAGTTCCTCCTGCAGCAAGGCACCCCAACAACATGATGCTGCCACCCCCGTGCTTCACGGTCCTCCAAACATAACGATGGTCATTATGGCCAAACAGTTCCGTTTTTGTTTCATCAGACCAGAGGATATTTCTCCAAAAAGTACAATATTTGTCCCCATGTGCAGTTTCAAACCGTAGTCTTGTATTTTTTATGTAGGTTTTGGACCAGTGGCTTCTTCCTTGCTGAGCGGCCTTTCAGGTTATGTGGATATAGATACTTTTGTACCTGATTCCTCCAGCATCTTCACAAGGTCCTTTGCTGTTGTTCTGGGATTGATTTGCACATTTCGCAGTACATTCATCTCTAGGAGACAGAACGCGTCTCCTTCCTGAGCGGTATGATGGCTGCGTGGTCCCATGGTGTTTATACTTGCGTACTATTATTTGAACAGATGTACGTGGTACCTTCAGGCATTTGGAAATTGCTCCCAAGGAAGAACCAGACTTGTGGAGGTCTACAAAAAAAATGTCTGAGGTCTTGGCTGATATCTTTTGATTTCCCCATGATGTCAAGCAAATAGGCACTGAGTTTGAAGGTAGGCCTTGAAATGCATCTATAGGTACACCTCCAGTTGACTCAAATGATGTCAATTAGCCTATCAGAAGCTTCTAAAGCTATGGCATCATTTTCTGGAATTTTCCAAGCTGTTGAAAGGCACAGTCAACTTAGTGTATGTAATCTTCTGACCCACTGGAATTGTGATACAGTGAAATACAATTGTGTGTCATGCACAAAGTAGATGTCCTAACCAACTTGCCAAAACTATAGTTTGTTAACAAGAAATTTGTGGAGTGGTTGAAAAACTAGTTTTAATGACTCCAACCTAAGTGTATGTAAACTTCCGACTTCAACTGTAGCTATGTTGTGTACATATAAATAGGGGTGAAGTGACAAGGCCTCAGGATAGATAATACACAGTAGTAACAGCAGCAGCGTGCGTGCGTGTTCGTTTTTAACTATACTTGTGGGCACCAGAAGTTCCCTCATGAATAGTACACTAACAAAATATTTACCAACTGGGTACAGTTTGTTCCCCACAAGGTCAAATGCTATTTCTAGCGGGTGTAGCATTAAAAATGAGTGTTAGGTTTATGGGTTAGGGAGAATTAGGATTTTGAATTGGACTGAAATGTGTGTCCACACATGATTAGTTGTACAAGACTGTGTGGCACCCCTGTGTTGAGGGTCAGCATGGTGAATGTGGTGTTGCCTACCTTCACCACCTGGGGGAGGCCCATCAGGAAGTCCAGGATCCAGTTGCAGAGGGACAGGGGGATACCTAGTCAGTTGTTCAACTGAAATGTGTCTTCCACATTTAACCCAACCCCTCTGAATCAGAGGACGTGTTCAGTTCCAGAGACCTTAGCTTAGTGCCCTCAAAGCTCATCACTATGGTGTTGAACCCTGAGCTGTAGTTAATAAACAGCATTCTCACGTCGGTGCTCCTTTTGTCTAAGTGGGAAAGTACAGTGTGGAGTGCAATAGAGACTGTTTCATCTATGGATCTGTTTGGACGATATACGATTTGGAGTGGGTCCAGGGTGTCTGGGATGATGGTGTTGATGTGAGCCATGACCAGACTTTCATGGTTACAGATGTGAGTATTACGGGGCGATAGTCATTTAGACATGTTACCTTGGCTTTCTTGGACACAGGAATATGGTGGTCTGCTTGAAACATGTACACTACTGTTCAAAAGTTTGGGGTCACGTAGAAATGTCTTTGTATTTTAAAGAAAGCAACAACAAAAAAAAGTCAATATAAAATAATGTCAAATTGATGCCTCACAAGTCCTCAACTGGCAGCTTCATTAAATAGTACCCGCAAAGCACCAGTCAACGTCAACAGTGAAGAGGCGACTCCGGGATGCTGTCCTTCTAGGCAGAGTTCCATTATCCAGTGTCTGTTCTTTTGCCCATCATAATCTTTTATTTTTATTGGCCAGTCTGAGATATGGCTTTTTCTTTGCATCTCTGCCTAGAAGGCCATCATCCCGGAGACGCCTCTTCACTGTTAACCTTGAGACTGGTGTTTTGCGGGTACAATTTTAATGAAGCTGCCAGTTGAGAACTTGTGAGGTGTCTGTTTCTCGACCTAGACACACTAATGTACTTGTCCTCTTGTTCACTTGTGCACCGGGGCCTCCCACTCCTCTTTCTATCCTGGTGAAAGCCAGTTTGCTCGGTTCTGTGAAGGGAGTAGTACACAGTGTTGTACCAGATCTTCAGTTTCTTGGCAATTTCTCACATGGAATAGCCTTCATTTGTCAGAACAAGAATAGACTGACGAGTTTCGGAGAAAAGTCCTTTGTTTCTGGCCATTTTGAGCCTGTAATCGAACCCACAAATGCTGATGCTCCAGATACTCAACTAGTCTAAAGAAGGCCAGTTTTATTGCTTCTTTAATTAGAACAACAGCTTTCCGCTGAGCTAACATAAATGCAAAAGGGTTCTCTGATGATAAATTAGCCTTTTTAAAAGGATAAACTTGGATTAGCTAACACAACGTGACATTGGAACACAGGAGTGATGGTTGCTGATAATGGGCCTCTGTACACCTATTTAGATATTATTAAAAATCAGCCGTTTCCAGCTACAATAGTCATTTACAACATTAACAATGTCTACACTGTATTTCTTATCAATTTGATGTTATTTTAATGGACAAAAACTAATTTATTCTTTCAAAAACAAGGACATTTCCAGGTGACTCACCTTTTGAACGGTAGTGTAGGTATTACGAACTGGATCAGGTAGAAAGTGTCAGTGGAGAAGACACTTGCCAGCTGCTCAGCGGATGCTCTTGCATTGTTCAGTGTTGCTTGCCTTGAAGCGAGCATAGAAGGCATTTAGCTCGTCTGGTAGGCTCGTATCACTGGGCAGCTCGTGATTGGGTTTCTTTTTGTAATCTGTGATAGTTTGCAAGCCTTGCTCTATCCGACGAACGTAAGAGCTGGTTTAGTAGGATTCGATCTTAGTCCTGTATTGACACTGCCTGTTTGATGGTTCATCGGAAGGCGTAGTGGGACTTCTTATAAGTGTCCGGATTAGTGTTCCGCTCCTTGAAAGCAGAAGCTTTAGCTCAGTGCGGATGTTGCCTGTAATCTATGGCTTCTGGTTGGGATATGTATGTACGGTCACTGTGGGGATGATGTAGTCGATGCACTTATTAATGAAGCTGGTGACTGATGTGGTAAACTCCTCAATGCCATCGAATGAATCTCGGAACATATTCCATTCTGTGCTAGCAAAACGGTGATGTAGCATAGCATCCGCTTCATCGGACCACTTCCAATTGAGCGTGTCGATGGTACTTCCTGTTTGAGTTTTTGCTTGTAAGCAGGAATCAGGAAGATCGAGTTATGGTCAGATTTGCCAAATGGAAGGCGAGGGAGAGCGTTGTATGCTTCTCTGTGTGGAGTGAAGGTGGTCTAGAGTTTTTTTTTTTTTTTTTTTTTTTTCCTCTAGTTGCCAGTGGTGTAAAAATACTTTAAAGTACTAAAGTATTTTTTGGTTATCTGTACTTTATTTTATATTTGAAGAATATAATGTACTTTTCCCTGACACCCAAAAGTACTCGTTACATTTTGAATGCTTAGCAGGACAATTTGCACACTAATCAAGAGAACATCCCTGGTTAGCCCTACTGCCTATTATCTGGCAGACTCACTTAGCAGAAATACTTTGTAAAATAAGAAAATCCTGCTGTCTGGTTTGCTTAATATAAGGAATTTGAAATGATTTATAATTTAAATTTTGATACTTAAGTATATGTTGGCTATTTAAACTTACTTTTGATACTAAAGTACATTTAAAACCAAATACTTTTAGACTTAAGTAGTATTTTACTGGGTCACTTTCACTTGAGTCATTTTCTTAAGGTATCTTTACTTATACTCAAGTATGACAATTGGGTACTTTTTCCACCACTACTGGTTGTGTAGGTGAAATGCTGGTAGAAATGAGTAAACTGAAAAAAGTTTTTTCTTGCATTAAAATCAGCGGCCACTAGGAGCGCTGCAGCTGTCTGAGCATTTTCTTGTTGGCTTATGACCCTAATATAGCTCGTTGAGTGCAGCCTTATTGCCAGCATCAGTTTGTGGTGGTAAATAGCCAGCTATGAAAAATACTACAGCTTATCATGAGGTATTCTAACTCCGGCAAGCAGAGACTTCTTTAATTTTAGAAATTGCGCACCCATGTAGTTGTTAAAGGTCTGATTATGCAGTTTATTCTCGTATAGCTCTGTCCTCCTTGCACAGTAACTATTCAGTAGTCTACTTTGGCCTCTAAGTAGACTTATATGTAGAGTAGTAGTTGAACTAAAGCACTTCTCATGTCTGAGCTGAAATAACATACTGTACCTCAGCGATATCTGAATGCTGAAGGAAAGCTCAAGATGTGATGTTCTGTTTGAAACGAATGTGAATCAAAGAGTTGGCAATAATTTGATGTATCTTATTGTGTGTTTTTAGATGGAATTTGTTTTGTCTTTGGTGTTATACTTGTGTATAAATGTGAGATTAATTATATTTTTGTTTTTAATTCTGTGTTTTGGCATAATTTCTCTGTAAAAAATATTGAAAATGCTGCAGTGAGGATTTTTGTGTGTGCAGCTTTATGCATGTTTGGTCAGTATCAGATCTTTATTATTAGTTGAGCCTGAATGTTACTGCCATTGCTGTTACCTAATCTAGTTGCTTCTTGGACTGATAACCGATTGGCTCTCCTCATCCTGTTCTTTAGTATATCTGTTACTGTTAACTCTGGGCCATTAGAGGGTTTGTAATTGGGTGTTTATGCCTGTTTTTTTTTTTTACTGGTTTGTGAGCAACCGAGTAATATTTCCACAGATTGGCAGTATTCTTTCCTATATGTATGATGAACATTTGTATGTTGTTCTTGAATGAGGGTATTCATATAGTAGGATATACACATTTATTGCCTTGATACACAATATCCATGTCTGTAAGGGGGTGAAGAATACGCACATTGAATTGTCTAGTTGTGTTGCTGCTCTAAATAACTATCACTGTCATAACCTTCTGAAACATAAAGGATTCAGGAAAATCCAAAGTGACATTATTTAAGAGATTCTATGACATAATGGCATTATCTAAAACGGCCACAATTACATCATAATGTAATTCAATTCAATTCAATTCAAGGGCTTTATTGGCATGGGAAACATGTGTTAACATTGCCAAAGCAAGTGAGGTAGACAACATACAAAGTGAATATATAAGGTGAAAAACAACAAAAATTAACAGTAAACATTACACATACAGTAATTCTCTTAAACTGACAATGACTTACTCTAAAATAGCCATTATGATGTTATACAGTGCATTCGGAAAGTATTCGGATTCCTTCACTTTTTCCACATTTAGGATTTGCAAAGAAGAATGGGAGAAACCCCCCAAATACAGGTGTGCCAAGTTAGTAGCGTCATACCCAAGAAGACTCAACGCTGTAATCACTGCTAAAGGTGCGTCAAACAAGTACTGAGTAAAGGGTCTGAATAATGATGTAAATGTGATATTTCTGGGGGGGGGGTTTATATAAAGTTGAAAAAATGTCTAAACCTGTTTTTGTCATTATGGGGTATTGTGTATATATTTTGATAAGCGGGGGAAAAACTATCGAATCCTTTGGTTGGTTAGGGGTTATTTGCAGCTTGGATAAAACAGCCACAACCTTTATAATACTGCTGTCCTGCGGTCTACTGAATTGTGATTATGGTTGTGGGGTAATGAGGGGGAAATATTGCTGAGTGACATTGTTTGCCAGTCAGATTTGCCAGTGCTAATTGTTCCTTTTAACCTATTTTCTGTTCATTTGAACCTCTTGTATGTTTATTGTGCTTAATTGTATTCATTTCAATGTTCTCATACTCCTTCAGTCCTAGACACACCTGAGGCTAAAGTTAACAGACAATTACAAATCATTTAGACTCTAGCTTTGTGGGAAGATGCAATATGTACAAGTTATGTCTGATAAATCATTTAAAAAAGGAAAATGTAAATATAAAACTATATTTTTCAATTAGTTGTGGTGTCTTCAATATTTGTTTTCTAAGAGTTTTGAAGGTATTTTTCTCTTGTGAAGTTTGCTGTTACAAACTTAAAAGATGAAGACACTGATATTTTTGTAACGAACTAATGAAGCTTATCCAGCTTTGGTTCAGCGAGGTGACTTGTAGAAAATGCGGAAATCAATAAACGATAAAACAAGTGTTTCATTTTCATTCTGCATCTTACTAACTAGTAGCAATGCAACAATAAACATTGTCCCCCATGAATGATGTAGCACCCTCCCTTGGGCCAATTGAGATATTGCATGTGACTAACACATTTCTGTTAATTACTATAGCTCCCAACTTGGGCCAATCAGTAATTTTGTAAATGACAGATCTCTATGGCAAAACGCATCATTCACCTAAGTTTCGTCAAAGTCGTGCCAGTGCTTTATGCGGATATTGCGTGCGATCAAATCAAATTTATTTATATAGCCCTTCATACATCAGCTGATATCTCAAAGTGCTGTACAGAAACCAAGCCTAAAACCCCAAACAGCAAACAATGCAGGTGTAGAAGCACGGTGGATAGGAAACACTCTTTGATGAAGTACGGACGCAGGCAGATCCACAGTCCCCTCCCTGATTTCATTGTGGGGGACAATAATGTTACAGTACCAGACTGGTCTCATAGATGTAACATAGTAAACTTAAATCCGGGACACTCACATTGGTATGTTGTGTTTGGTATGGTTAGATAGGTTACTTAAGTCAAAAACAAGAATGTCAAGCAACCCAAAGGTTGCGTGTTCGAATCTGATCACAGACAACTTAAAAATGTTAGCTAATTAACCATTTTGCAACTACTTGGTAGTTTTTAGCTACTTTTCAACTACTTCGAATGTTAGCTAACCCTTCCCCTAACCCCTTGCCTAGACAATGTTAGCCAGCTAGCTAATGTTAGCATGAGCCACCTAGCTAACATTAGCGAGCTAGCTAACGTTAGCCACCTAGCTACAATTCGTAACATATAAGTTTTGCTATTTTGTAACATATACATCGAAATGGGTGATGGACATACACAAATTAATACATATATGAAATGTAACATATACTAAACAGGACTGGCATTATGTGTGAGCCCTAGGGGGACTGGCCTGCCCTACAGTACCTCCTTGCCCATCCAAATAAAATAAATGATCTATTTGACTGAGACTTGGGTCGACAGAAAGACAGATCAATCTCAGATAAAGCATCTGAGCGAGTGAAACGGCTTCCCTCTGTCTCCGTATGTGTAGACCATGTATCTGATGCTGTCTGGACAAAATAATTATGGCATTTCATACTTTTTCTGACCAGACAGCATCAGATACTGTACATGGTCTACAGGCTGGCGCTGTTTCTCTCGTTAGATTCAGCAGAGAGGAAGATGTGAAGCGAGAGGACTCACACTCCAAAATCTGTCCTGAATAAGTCCAATGTGTTTCTGTGTAAGCTTGTCGCCTGCATTCCCACCTTTAAGAAAACGACTCAAATTGTTAGGGCAGAGACATGAGCATCTCGTCATTATATACAGATCTGTTTTCATCCACTTGCAAATGAGAAAGAAAGGTTGGCAAGTGCACAGTGCTCTGTTCGAATGCTGGCTTCCCCTAAACTAAATGTATGTTTTGCCAAAATTATATAATTACTCCTGTCTAAATAAAATCATTCAAAATACTTTACCAGAGAGCTTGACTTAGCCACAGAGGATCATTAGCTTATTATTTTTTAAATAGCTGTGGATTGTTTCAAATCACAAGTGCATAGGCCTATGCCCATTTGGGAAGCCAGCAACTTGGGCAGTGTGTGTGGCAATAGGCCAAGCTGATTATTGAATTGCGGCTGTCAGTGAAAAGCATCTAAAATGTGTGAAGATAATGTGTCTTGAGTATCATTTAAAATGTTGAGACAAAAAGAAGGGAAGGGATGTGTGGCGCCTCTCTCCAGAATGCATGCACTCAGCTCTCCAGAATGTGCTCTGCTGTCTCCCGCCAATTTTTGCACATTCATTGTTTGTTTCATTGTGTGAATTGTTGATTGTTTATTTTGATAAATTCCTCATTACATATGTAACCAGCAGGCTTAGTAAATGTACCATTAATCCCTGTCATTTCAAATCAAATCACATTTTATTTGTCACATGCGCTGAATACAACACCTTACAGTGAAATGCTTACTTACAAGCCCTTAACAAACATTGCAGTTTTAAGAAAATCCCTAAAAAAGTAAGAGATAAGAATAACAAATAATTAAAGCGCAGCAGTAAATGACAATAGCGGGGCTATATACAGGGGGTACCGGTACGAGTCAATGTGTCAATGTGCGGGGGGGTCTCTGACCTCCCTATAGGCTGTCTCATCGTTGTCGGTGATCAAGCCTACCACTGTTGTGTCATCAGCAAACTTAATGATGGTGTTGGAGTCGTGCCTGGCCATGCAGTCATGAGTGAACAGGGAGTACAGGAGGGGACTGAGCACGCATCCCTGAGGGTCCCCGTGTTGAGGATCAGCATGACGGATGTGTTGTTACCTACCCTTATCACCTGGGGGCGGCTCTTTCAGGAAGTCCAGGATCCAGTTGCAGAGGGAGGTGTTTAGTCCCAGGGTCCTTAGCGATGAGTGATGAGCTTAGAGGGCACTATGTTGTTGAACGCTGCGCTGTAGTCGATGAATAGCATTCTCACATAGGTGTTCCTTCTGTCCAGATGATAAAGGGCAGGGTAAAGTGCAATAGAGATTGCATCCTCTGTGGATCTGTTTGTGCGGCATGCAAATTGGAGTGGGTCTAGGGTTTCTGGGATAATGGTGTTGATGTGAGCCATGACCAGCCTTTCAAAGAATTTCATGGCTACAGACATGAGTGCTACGGGTCGGTAGTTATTTAGGCAGGTTACCTTTGGGCACAGGGACTATGGTGGTCTGCTTGAAACATGTTGGTATGTCAGACTCAGACAAGGAGAGGTTGAAAATGTCAGTGAAGACACTCGCCAGTTGGTCAGCGCATGCTGGTTACATTAATTTCTGTTAATGCATGTCATTTACCATTCTCTGAGTCATTTTTTGCATTTTCTTTTATTTGTAGTGCTCCATGTGATCAATGAGCATGTGTGTGGTTTCTCTGTCCTGATAAATCTTCTTAATTAAGGTGCATGAACCGCTAGCGGAACACCTACGACAACATCCGGTGAAATTGCAGTGCGAAATTCAAAATACAAAACTCGTAATATTAAACATTCATGAAAATACAATTGTCTTACATCATTTTAAAGTTTAACTTCTTGCGTCGAGCCATCCCGGATCCGGTATCGTGACTACAGCCTCAAGCTCATTACCATAACGCAATGTTAACTATTCATGAAAATCGCAAATGAAATGAAATTAATCTATTTGCTCTCAAGCTTAGCCTTTTGTTAACAACACTGTCATCTCAGATTTTCAAAATATGCTTTTGAACCATAGCTAAACAAGCATTTGTGTAACAGTATTGATAGCCTAGCATAGTATTATGCCTCTCTTTCACCATGCAACATTTTCCACAAAAACCAGAAAAGCATTCAAATAAAATAATTTACCTTTGAAGAACTTCGGATGTTTTCAATGAGGAGACTCTCAGATAGCAAATGTTCAGTTTTTCCTGAAAGATTATTTGTTTAGGACAAATCGCTCTGTTTTCTGCGTCACGTTTAGCTACGAAAAAAACCCTGTATCGATTGTGTAAATCTATCCGCAAGCTCATTAGCATAACACAACGTTAACTATTCATGAAAATCGCAAATGAAATGAAATTAATCTATTTGCTCTCAAGCTTAGCCTTTTGTTAACAACACTGTCATCTCAGATTTTCAAAATATGCTTTTGAACCATAGCTAAACAAGCATTTGTGTAACAGTATTGATAGCCTAGCATAGGATTATGCCTCTCTTTCAGCATGCAACATTTTCACAAAAACCAGAAAAGAATTCAAATAAAATCATTTACCTTTGAAGAACTTCAGATGTTTTCAATGAGGAGACTCTCAGTTAGATAGCAAATGTTCCGTTTTTACAAAAAATATTATTTGTGTCGACTAATCGCTCCGTTTTGTTCATCACGTTTGGGTAAGGAAAATTTTTAAAAAATAATATTAAGTCATTAAAATGCAAACTTTTTTCCAAATTAACTCCATAATATTGACAGAAACATGGCAAACCGATGTTTAGAATCAATCCTCAAGGTGTTTTTCACATATCTATCGACGATAAAATCCTTCGTGGCAGTTGACTTTCTCTTCTGAAGAAATGGAACGCGCATGGACCAACAGATTATGCAATAATTTCGACACAGGACACCGGACGGGACACCAGGTAAATGTAGTCTCTTATGGTCAATCTTCAAATGATATGCCTACAAACACGTCACAATGCTGCAGACACCTTGGGGAAACGACAGAAAGGGCAGGCTCATTCCTGGCGCATTCACAGCCATATAAGGAGACATTGGAACACAGCGCCTTCAGAATCTGGGGCATTTCCTGTATGAAACTTCATCTTGGTTTCGCCTGTAGCATTAGTTACATTACATTACATTTAAGTCATTTAGCAGACGCTCTTATCCAGAGCGACTTACAAATTAGTTATAATAGTTCTGGGTCACTCACAGATAATATCTTTGCAGTTTTGGAAACGTCAGAGTTTTGTCTTTCCAAGGCTGTCATTTCCATGCATAGTCGAGCATCTTTTCGTGACAAAATATTGCGCTTAAAACGGGCACGTCTTTTTATCCAATAATGACATAGCGCCCCCATAGGTTGAAGAGGTTAACATCTTGTTAATCCAACCGCGTTGTCAGATTTCAAAAAGGCTTTATGGGGTAAGTATACCATGCGATTATCTGAGGACAGCGCCCCACAAATACTTTTTCAACCAGCACAGGCGTCACAAAATCACAAATAGCAATTAAATAAATCACTTACCTTTGAAGATCTTCCTCTGTTTGCAATCCCAAGGGTCCCAGCTACACAATGACTGGCCGTTTTGTTTGATAAAGTCCTTCTTTATATCCAAAAAAGTCAGTTTAGTTGGCGCCATTGATTTCACTAATCCACTCGTTCAACAAGCATACCAATCCAAAAAGTTACCGGTAAAGTTCGTCCAAACAAGTCAAACGATCTTTCTAATTAATCATCAGGTACTCTAATATCTAAATAAATGATCATATTTAAGACGGAGAATAGTATGTTCAATAAGGAAGATAAATAACGAAGATCGCGCACCTCATTCACTCTCGCATCAAGACTACTTTTCTAATGAGGTACACCTTGGAAAAACTACTACTTGTTAATTAAAAAAAAAAAAAAGCCTGAAACCTTTTATAAAGACTGTTGACATTCAGTGGAAGCCATAGGTACTGCAATCTGGGTCCTTTTTGGTTGGAAATTCAATAGGCCAACATAGGAATGGCCTGAGAGCTCAACATTTTCTTTTTACGGATGGATTTTCCTCGGGTTTTTGCCTGCCATATCAGTTCTGTTATACTCGCAGACATTATTTTAACAGTTTTAGAAACTGTTAGTGTGTTAGAGTGTTTTCTATCTAATGCTACCAATTATATGCATATCCTAGCTTCTGGGCCTGAGTAACAGACAGTTTACTTAGGGCATGTCAGTCATCCGAATTTCCGAACACTGCCGCCGGCCCTTAAGAAGTTGAAAGCAATGAGTAAGTTGGCAACCTGCTGAGTTGATACAATGTTGCACTTCACTAGCGATAGCTAAAGTCAAGACAGATAGAAAGGGAGGCAGACAGGCAGAGTAGAGATGAATGCAATTGAAAGAAGCTTAATTTTCATCAGGATATTTTCTGTTTTTATTTTATTCAGGCCTATGTATTTTACTTGGTTGACGGTGGAAGTTATTGGCCAACTGCTGCATTGGACTATAGGCTATCTCTGAGTTCCATGCGCTAATTCCTTTAGACGCCAATGGATCACAGGGTATCAATGTGTCCACACTGTATGTCAAAGGCTGGTGCTCTAACATTAGTTGAATTTTAACATTTAGATTTTTATCATTTTAATTAAGATTTTTATGATTAACCACGTGATACTATTTTAGAGAAATGAAAACATTGTTATTGAAATGAAACTGTTCCACGAAATTGCGCATATAAATATCATCATAACTGGCACGGAGATGGTAGGATAAATTGTAAGCTTCCCCAAACTTGTGTCTCATGAGCTGCCTATGGTCTTTACTATAAACTGGGTGGTATCAGACCGTATACCATGGATATGACAAAACAGTTATTTCTACTGCTCTAATTACATTGATAACCAGTTTATAATAGCAATAAGGCATCTTGGGGGTTTGTGGTATGTGGCCAATATACCATGGCTAAGAGCTGTATCCAGGCACTCTGCGTTGCGTCGCGCTATGAACAGCCCTTAGCTATGGTATATTGGCCATATTCCACACCCCCTCTGGCACCCATAAAAACAATGTGGGAGGTCCCGTGAAAAAAAACAGCCCACTTATAGAAATCAAATGCTTGTCCAACTGACTCGTTCTCTGAAGCTGAATGGATTGTTTACGTACGGAATAATATGAAATGCTATGAGACCAGGTTGGAAATATGCATCCCTGTAAAATAGTAACTAATGTATACTGCATTGAGATTTGAATGTGTTATTCATATCAATACCAAACATAGCATGGACACCCGTTCAACATAGCGTGCTGCAGCCCAGAGCTCCTCAGCTCACTTGATCCACCAACCTCAGCCTCCCAGTGACTTGGATTACAGGCACATGCCACCGCACCCGGCGAGATATTCAGCTGCAGGTAAAGGTGATAGAGGTAGGAGTCTGTGACGTAATTACGAAGGATGGTTGTAGGCTAAAGGCCTTTGCATGGGAAAAACTAAGAAGTGCTGCTTCTATAAAGCTAGTGCATACACTGTCATTGGATGTCCAGTTGGGCCCTTGGTAGGTTTAGGTTGATTTGAAGATATTGGTACATATGCAGAAACACACATGAAATGTGATGTCATGCAAAAACAGGTAAAAATATATAATCTGCCTAAATATATCATCAAAGGTGTATCATCAAAAGTTGTACACAACAAATAGGCAAAACACCAAATCAATAGATATGCATATCAAATGCCTTTAGTGATGGAGAATGTCATTTGCCTAGTTTGAGAGCTATTTGCCCAATGCAATTATGCAGTCTAAAATATCCACAGTGTGATTTCAATTGTTTTCTGATTATTGTCAAATATATTAATTATTATATTTTAAATTATGTAACAACATTCCAACCTTGTATAACTTAATCTAGTACAAACATATGACATGATTCCACTTTTTGTATTCGTTTGCATCACCTTCAATAAGGGACTTAATTTGAAGGTGAATCTCAAATTCCAATGATTTGACTAATCATTATTGTGGCTCCTTTCACACAGGTAAATGAACCTATCCGAACTGTCTGTCTGTCGATGGTGATGGGAGAGCTGGCCTCAGTTTCATGCTAAGCATCGCGCTAGCACTTACTACTCCCTCAACGGTCCGTGCTGCATTTTGTTACCGGTATTCACACATTTCGTCAGTAGTAGTCAGTATAATTCTCGATTATCAGAAGGTATAACGGTAATTGTTTTTGGAAAGCTGCAAAAAAGTGTCGACTTTTCATGGTCTGATAAACATTTAGAAGTGACAATTCGTGTAGCAGATAAAAATAGGTTTTAAAAAATGAAAAGATAATTCTCGAAGTTTTGCCAAGGCTGCACTGCAGCATCTACTCACAGGTATTATCCCACTACTGGACAGCACGGGGGATTTGACCTGTGCCGGTTCACCCCTCCTTAGACAACCTGGTGGTCCCAGGCTCCCCCAGGAACACCATATCAATACCTAATTTAGAGTGGACACCCGTTCGACATAGTGTGCTGCAGCCCAGAGCTCCTCAGCTCACTTGATCCACCAACCTCAGCCTCCCAGTGACTTGGATTACAGGCACATGCCACCGCACCCGGCGAGATATTCAGCTGCAGGTAAAGGTGATAGAGGTAGGAGTCTGTGACGTAATTACGAAGGATGGTTGTTGGCTAAAGGCCTTTGCATGGGAAAAACTAAGAAGTGCTGCTTCTATAAAGCTAGTGCATACAATGTCATTGAATGTTCAGTTGGGCCCTTGGTAGGTTTAGGTTGATTTGAAGATATTGGTACATATGCAGAAACACATATGAAATGTGATGTCATGCAAAAACAGGTAAAAATATATATCTGCCTAAATATATCATCAAAGGTGTATCATCAAAAGTTGTACACAACAAATAGGCAAAACACCAAATCAATAGATATGCATATCAATTGCCTTTAGTGATGGAGAATGTAATTTGCCTAGTTTGATAGCTATTTGCCCAATGCAATTATGCAGTCTAAAATATCCACAGTGTGATTTCAAATATTTTCTGATTATTGTCAAATATATTAATTATTATATTTTAAATTATGTAACAACATTCCAACCTTGTATAACTTAATCTAGTACAAACATATGACATGATTCCACTTTTTGTATTCGTTTGCATCACCTTCAATAAGGGACTTAATTTGAAGGTGAATCTCAAATTCCAATGATTTGACGAATCATTATTGTGGCTCATTTCACACAGGTAAATGAACCTATCCGAACTGTCTGTCTGTCGATGGTGATGGGAGAGATGGCCTCAGTTTCACGCTAAGCATCGCGCTAGCACTTACTACTCCCTCAACGGTCTGTGCTGCATTTTATTACCGGTATTCACACATTTCGTCAGTAGTAGTCAGTATAATTCTAGATTATCAGAAGGTATAACGGTAATTGTTTTTGGAAAGCTGCAAAAAAGTGTCGACTTTTCATGGTCTGATAAACATTTAGAAGTGACAATTCGTGTAGCAGATAAAAATAGGTTTTTAAAAAATGAAAAGTATAGGTCTCTATGTTTTGCCAAGGCTGCACTGCAGCATCTACTCACAGGTATTATCCCACTACTGGACAGCATGGGCGATTTGACCTGCTTCGTTTCCGACCTGGGCCGGTTCACCCCTCCTTAGACAACCTGGTGGTCCCGGGCTCCCCCAGGAACACCATATCGATACCAAACTTAGCGTGGACACCCGTTCGACATAGTGTGCTGCAGCCCAGAGCTCCTGAGCTCACTTGATCCACCAACCTCAGCCTCCCAGTGACTTGGATTACAGGCACATGCCACCGCACCCGGGCGAGATATTCCGCTGCAGGTAAAGGTGATAGAGGTAGGAGTCTGTGACGTAATTACGAAGGATGGTTGTAGGCTAAAGGCCTTTGCATGGGAAAAACTAAGAAGTGCTGCTTCTATAAAGCTAGTGCATACAATGTCATTGGATGTTCAGTTGGGCCCTTGGTAGGTTTAGGTTGATTTGAAGATATTGGTACATATGCAGAAACACACATGAAATGTGATGTCATGCAAAAACAGGTAAAAATATATAATCTGCCTAAATATATCATCAAAGGTGTATCATCAAAAGTTGTACACAACAAATAGGCAAAACACCAAATCAATAGATATGCATATCAAATCCCGGTCACAACTTGCAGGCTTGTTTTCGAGTTGCTGTGCGTTTTGTTGCCAACCTATTTTGCTACCTGACAACTTTACGGTTTTCACTTTTCAATTACCGTTCATATATTTATTTATTTTTTCCTCAACTTTTTCACTCCGGACGCTTTATCTGGACACGATTCGTCAGGACCTCCAACAGCCGAAGCTAAGTAGTAACATTAACATGATGCCTTCTAATTGCAGCCGCTGTGCTCGCCTTACAGCGAGGATAGCTGTACTGCAAGCCCAGCTTCAGACGCAATCGTTAGGCAAGGGTAATTTCAGTGTAGGAAAGGATGAAACAGCGTCTGTGCCACCAGTAAGTACAGATAGTAGTATAAATCCCCTGGCACAGTCCCCGCAGCCGGACAATTTTCTCACGGTTTCTGGAAGGAAATGCTGTAGGAACGCTCAACCGGTGTTGCTCATTCAGCCGACAGAAACTTTCAACCGGTTTTCCCCATTAAGCAGCGGGTCGGTGTCAGAGGCCGAGTCTTCTCTGGTCTCTACTCCTCCCGTTACGGGGTCTGAGACGCCGAAGCTTCCCACCATTAGCTCTGACAAATTGAAAACTCTAGTCATTGGCGACTCCATTACCCGCAGTATTAGACTTAAAGCGAATCATCCAGCGATCATACACTGTTTACCCAGGGGCAGGGCTACCGACGTCAAGGCTAATTTGAAGATGGTGCTGGCTAAAGCTAAAACTGGCGAGTGTAGAGAGTATAGAGATATTGTTATCCACGTCGGCACCAACGATGTTAGGATGAAACAGTCAGAGATCACCAAGCGCAACATAGCTTCTGCGTGCATATCAGCTAGAAAGATGTGTCGGCATCGAGTAATTGTCTCTGGCCCCCTCCCAGTTAGGGGGAGTGATGAGCTCTACAGCAGAGTCTCACAACTCAATCGCTGGTTGAAAACTGTTTTCTGCCCCTCCCAAAAGATAGAATTTGTAGATAATTGGCCCTCTTTCTGGGACTCACCCACAAACAGGACCAAGCCTGACCTGCTGAGGAGTGACGGACTCCATCCTAGCTGGAGGGGTGCTCTCATCTTATCTACCAACATAGACAGGGCTCTAACTCCTCTAGCTCCACAATGAAATAGGGTGCAGGCCAGGCAGCAGGCTATTAGCCAGCCTGCCAGCATAGTGGAGTCTGCCACTAGCATAGTCAGTGTAGTCAGCTCAGCTATCACCATTGAGACCGTGTCTGTGCCTCGACCTAGGTTGGGCAAAACTAAACATGGCGGTGTTCGCCTTAGCAATCTCACTAGGATAAAAACCACCTCCATTCCTGTCATTACTGAAAGAGATCATGATACCTCACATCTCAAAATAGGGCTACTTAATGTTAGATCCCTTACTTCAAAGGCAATTATAGTCAATGAACTAATCACTGATCATAATCTTGATGTGATTGGCCTGACTGAAACATGGCTTAAGCCTGATGAATTTACTGTGTTAAATGAGGCCTCACCTCCTGGCTACACTAGTGACCATATCCCCGTGCATCCTGCAAAGGCGGAGGTGTTGCTAACATTTACGATAGCAAATTTCAATTTACAAAAAAAAAAAAATGACGTTTTCGTCTTTTGAGCTTCTAGTCATGAAATCTATGCAGCCTACTCAATCACTTTTTATAGCTACTGTTTACAGGCCTCCTGGGCCATATACAGCGTTTCTCACTGAGTTCCCTGAATTCCTATCGGACCTTGTAGTCATTGCAGATAATATTCTAATCTTTGGTGACTTTAATATTCACATGGAAAAGTCCACAGACCCACTCCAAAAGGCTTTCGGAGCCATCATCGACTCAGTGGGTTTTGTCCAACATGTCTCTGGACCCACTCACTGTCACAGTCATACGCTGGACCTAGTTTTGTCCCATGGAATAAATGTTGTGGATCTTAATGTTTTTCCTCATAATCCTGGACTATCGGACCACCATTTTATTACGTTTGCAATTGCAACAAATAATCTGCTCAGACCCCAACCAAGGAACATCAAAAGTCGTGCTATAAATTCACAGACAACACAAAGATTCCTTGATGCCCTTCCAGACTCCCTCTGCCTACCCAAGGACGCCAGAGGACAAAAATCCGTTAACCACCTAACTGAGGATCTCAATTTAACCTTGCGCAATACCCTAGATGCAGTTGCACCCCTAAAAACTAAAAAAATGTCTCATAAGAAACTAGCTCCCTGGTACACAGAAAATACCCGAGCTCTGAAGCAAGCTTCCAGAAAATTGGAACTGAAATGGCGCCACACCAAACTGGAAGTCTTCCGACTAGCTTGGAAGGACGGTACCGTGCAGTACCGAAGAGCCCTTACTGCTGCTCGATCATCCTATTTTTCTAACTTAATTGAGGAAAATACGAACAATCCGAAATTCCTTTTTGATACTGTCGCAAAGCTAACTAAAAAGCAGCATTCCCCAAGAGTGGATGACTTTCACTTTAGCAGTGATAAATTCATTAACTTCTTTGAGGAAAAGATTATGATTATTCGAAAGCAAATTACGGACTCCTCTTTAAATCTGCGTATTCCTCCAAACCTCAGTTGTCCTGAGTCTGCACAACTCTGCCAGGACCTAGGATCAAGAGAGACGCTCAAGTCTTTTAGTACTATATCTCTTGACACAATGATGAAAATAATCATGGCCTCTAAACCTTCAAGCTGCATACTGGACCCTATTCCAACTAAACTACTGAAAGAGCTGCTTCCTGTGCTTGGCCCTCCTATGTTGAACATAATAAACGGCTCTCTATCCACTGGATGTGTACCAAACTCACTAAAAGTGGCAGTAATAAAGCCTCTCTTGAAAAAGCCAAACCTTGACCCAGAAAATATAAAAAACAATCGGCCTATATCGAATCTTCCATTCCTCTCAAAAATTTTAGAGAAGGCTGTTGCGCAGCAACTCACTGCCTTCCTGAAGACAAACAATGTATACGAAATGCTTCAGTCTGGTTTTAGATCCCATCATAGCACTGACACGGCACTTGTGAAGGTGGTAAATGACATTTTAATGGCATCGGACCGAGGCTCTGCATCTGTCCTCGTGCTCCTAGACCTTAGTGCTGCTTTTGATACCATCGATCACCACATTCTTTTGGAGAGATTGGAAACCCAAATTGGTCTACACGGACATGTTCTGGCCTGGTTTAGATCTTATCTGTCGGAAAGATATCAGTTTGTCTCTGTGAATGGTTTGTCCTCTGACAAATCAACTGTAAATTTCGGTGTTCCTCAAGGTTCTGTTTTAGGACCACTATTGTTTTCACTATATATTTTACCTCTTGGGGATGTTATTCGAAAACATAATGTAAACTTTCACTGCTATGCGGATGACACACAGCTGTACATTTCAATGAAACATGGTGAAGCCCTAAAATTGCCCTCGCTAGAAGCATGTGTTTCAGACATAAGGAAGTGGATGGCTGCAAACTTTCTACTATTAAACTCGGACAAAACAGAGATGCTTGTTCTAGGTCCCAAGAAACAAAGAGATCTTCTGTTGAATCTGACAATTAATCTTAATGGTTGTACAGTCGTCTCAAATAAAACTGTGAAGGACCTCGGCGTTACTCTGGACCCTGATCTCTCTTTTGAAGAACATATCAAGACCATTTCGAGGACAGCTTTTTTCCATCTACGTAACATTGCAAAAATCAGAAACTTTCTGTCCAAAAATGATGCAGAAAAATTAATCCATGCTTTTGTCACTTCTAGGTTAGACTACTGCAATGCTCTATTTTCCGGCTACCCGGATAAAGCACTAAATAAACTTCAGTTAGTGCTAAATACGGCTGCTAGAATCCTGACTAGAACCAAAAAATTTGATCATATTACTCCAGTGCTAGCCTCTCTACACTGGCTTCCTGTCAAAGCAAGGGCTGATTTCAAGGTTTTACTGCTAACCTACAAAGCATTACATGGGCTTGCTCCTACCTATCTCTCTGATTTGGTCCTGCCATACATACCTACACGTACGCTACGGTCACAAGACGCAGGCCTCCTAATTATCCCTAGAATTTCTAAGCAAACAGCTGGAGGCAGGGCTTTCTCCTATAGAGCTCCATTTTTATGGAACGGTCTGCCTACCCATGTCAGAGACGCAAACTCGGTCTCAACCTTTAAGTCTTTACTGAAGACTCATCTCTTCAGTGGGTCATATGATTGAGTGTAGTCTGGCCCAGGAGTGGGAAGGTGAACGGAAAGGCTCTGGAGCAACGAACCGCCCTTGCTGTCTCTGCCTGGCCGGTTCCCCTCTTTCCACTGGGATTCTCTGCCTCTACCCTGTTACGGGGCTGAGTCACTGGCTTACTGGGGCTCTCTCATGCCGTCCCTGGGGGGTGCGTCACCTGGGTGGGTTGATTCACTGTTGTGGTCAGCCTGTCTGGGTTGGCGCCCCCCCCTTGGGTTGTGCCGTGGCGGAGATCTTTGTGGGCTATACTCGGCCTTGTCTCAGGATGGTAAGTTGGTGGTTGAAGATATCCCTCTAGTGGTGTGGGGGCTGTGCTTTGGCAAAGTGGGTGGGGTTATATCCTTCCTGTTTGGCCCTGTCCGGGGGTGTCCTCGGATGGGGCCACAGTGTCTCCTGACCCCTCCTGTCTCAGCCTCCAGTATTTATGCTGCAGTAGTTTATGTGTCGGTGGGCTAGGGTCAGTTTGTTATATCTGGAGTACTTCTCCTGTCCTATTCGGTGTCCTGTGTGAATCTAAGTGTGCGTTCTCTAATTCTCTCCTTCTCTCTTTCTTTCCCTCTCTCGGAGGACCTGAGCCCTAGGACCATGCCCCAGGACTACCTGACATGATGACTCCTTGCTGTCCCCAGTCCACCTGGCCATGCTGCTGCTCCAGTTTCAACTGGCCTGGGCCCTAGGACCATGTCCCAGGACTACCTGACATGATGACTCCTTGCTGTCCCCAGTCCACCTGGCCATGCTGCTGCTCCAGTTTCAACTGTTCTGCCTTACTATTATTCAACCATGCTGGTCATTTATGAACATTTGAACATCTTGGCCACGTTCTGTTATAATCTCCACCCGGCACAGCCAGAAGAGGACTGGCCACCCCACATATGCTCTCTCTAATTCTCTCTTTCTTTCTCTCTCTCGGAGGACCTGAGCCCTAGGAACGTGCCCCAGGACTACCTGACATGATGACTCCTTGCTGTCCCCAGTCCACCTGACTGTGCTGCTGCTCCAGTTTCAACTGTTCTGCCTTATTATTATTCGACCATGCTGGTCATTTATGAACATTTGAACATCTTGGTCATGTTCTGTTATAATCTCTGCCCGGCACAGCCAGAAGAGGACTGGCCACCCCACATAGCCTTCCTCTCTAGGTTTCTTCCTAGGTTTTGGCCTTTCTAGGGAGTTTTTCCTAGCCACCGTGCTTTTACACCTGCATTGTTTGCTGTTTGGGGTTTTAGGCTGGGTTTCTGTACAGCACTTTGAGATATCAGCTGATGTACGAAGGGCTATATAAATAAATTTGATTTGATTTGATTTGATGGAGAATGTAATTTGCCTAGTTTGATAGCTATTTGCCCAATGCAATTATGCAGTCTAAAATATCCACAGTGTGATTTCAAATGTTTTCTGATTATTGTCAAATATATTAATTATTATATTTTAAATTATGTAACAACATTCCAACCTTGTATAACTTAATCTAGTACAAACATATGACATGATTCCACTTTTTGTATTCGTTTGCATCACCTTCAATAAGGGACTTAATTTGAAGGTGAATCTCAAATTCAATGATTTGACTAATCATTATTGTGGCTCATTTCACACAGGTAAATGAACCTATCCGAACTGTCTGTCTGTCGATGGTGATGGGAGAGCTGGCCTCAGTTTCATGCTAAGCATCGCGCTAGCACTTACTACTCCCTCAACGGTCCGTGCTGCATTTTGTTACCGGTATTCACACATTTCGTCAGTAGTAGTCAGTATAATTCTCGATTATCAGAAGGTATAACGGTAATTGTTTTTGGAAAGCTGCAAAAAAGTGTCGACTTTTCATGGTCTGATAAACATTTAGAAGTGACAATTCGTGTAGCAGATAAAAATAGTTTTTTTTTAAATGAAAAGATTAGGTCTCGATGTTTTGCCAAGGCTGCACTGCAGCATCTACTCACAGGTATTATCCCACTACTGGACAGCACGGGGGATTTGACCTGCTTCGTTTCCAACCTGGGCCGGTTCACCCCTCCTTAGACAACCTGGTGGTCCCGGGCTCCCCAGGAACACCATATCGATACCGAACTTAGCGTGGACACCCGTTCGACATAGTGTGCTGCAGCCCAGAGCTCTTTGTAGTATCGGGTATCTACATCTGTTTATATTAGTTACTGTGCTGTTACTAAGCAGTAATGCATTACGGGAGTGTTACGTTACTACACCTAATAGGAAATGCACATGCGCACTGGAATGCCGCGAACTGTAGAGCACGAGGAGTTTTTGACTAAACGACAACTAACTGTACTCCCGTCTCCTGCCTGGTCATTTCTCCACAACACAAATATTACAGTGGCGACGAGGTGATTAAACTACATAAACGGACATTGCTTGAAGGGAAGAATGTTGCGTGAGTAATGAAACTCAAAAAAAGTATGTAATTCGTCAGTTATTTTTTATTTTATTTCGCCAGTAGAGTAGGCTAGCACTGCAAGTACAGTATTCAGGAGCTGCCAAGTAGCAAGACTATTGGAGTCCAGAATAGCGACACTGCCCTCTGGTGGTTAAATAAAAAAACTTGTCATTGAACCCATTGAAATTAGGCGATCTCAGTGGAGAAATATTGTCAAGGAAGGGAAAAAAAGGAAGAAGGGACGTACATTAATACAAATGAGTGCAGTGAATGAAGTAATTGCAGAAACTTCTGAAGTGAAGTAGTAGATGAATATTCAGAAAATTAAGGAATATAAGGAAACTGAACAATTAACTGTGAAAATGGCAAGCATTGGTCGAGTACCAGAGTTTGAGGCTACAAAAGAGGATTTTGATTCCTATTTGGAGCGTTTTGAGCGTTGGCTGGCTGCAAATGAAATCAAAGATGGAAAGAAAGCAGACGTATTTCTCAGTGTTTTGGGTCCAACTGAGTATGGATTGCTGAAAGGTCTCATTGAACCAATGAAAGCAGTGGAGTTGAACTATGCAGAACTGACTGAAACTCTTTCAAGGTATTTCAAGCCTAAGCCAATTCTCATTGCAGAACGTTTCAGATTTTACCAACGTCACCAGAGTCAAGGGGAAACCGTGGCTGACTACATCCTTGCTTTGAAAAGGCTGGCAAGTACATGTGAGTTTGCACGATTTCTTGATGATGCTCTCGAGACAAGTTTGTATGTGGTCTCACAGGTGAAGCATATCACAGAAGGCTCCTGTCAGAGAAGGACCTGACCTTTAAGAAAGCCTGTGATATAGCACTTGGACTCGAGCTTGCCCACAGGGATACTATTGAGCTATCGGGACATGCAGAACGTCAGAAAGGTGTTCACAAGGTCAGTGATGCACGTGGTGAAAAAAGCTCACAAAAGTCACACTTTTTTCAGTCCCGTCCTCAAGGTTACACAAGAACAAAGCAGCCCACATCTCAAAGGTCTAAGCCAAGTTGCTACAGATGTGGGGGAGATAATCATCAGCACAGTGAATGTCGATTCCAAAAGGAAAAGTGCCACAATTGTGGAAAGGTTGGACATTTACAGAGAGTGTGTAAAGCCTCGAAACGCACAGCAAGAGCGCACAAAGTGTCAGACGCAGCACAAGAAGAGGAAGGTACAACTGAAACAGTAGTGGAACTGTTCAGTGTACACAGCTCAACAACTAAAAGATGGAATCTATCTCAACATGGAGTTAGCGGGAAAACCAGTAAAAATGCAGCTGGACACCGGAGCGTCTGTATCCCTGGTTCCAGAGAGACTCTACAAAGAAAAACTGAAAGAGTGCCCTCTTCAGCCCGCGTCCATCCGCCTTTCTTCATACACTGGTGACACTATTCCTGTGTTAGGGCAGATCCAGGTACCAGTCCGGTATGAGGGGAAGGAGTGGACGCTACCGCTTGTCATTGTTAAAGGAGAAAAATCAGCCTTGCTAGGCAGAAACTGGCTACAAAAGATCAAGTTAAACTGGGGAGAAATCTTCAGTCTGAGAAATGACAAACCAGTGAGTTAGGCTACACTCACTAACATGCTGGAGAAGCACAAAGAACTTTTCAAAGATGGCTACGGTGAAATACAAGACTTCACAGCAAAAGTCAGAGTGCAAGAAGGAACCAAGCCTATCTTTCACAAACCACGTCCAGTTCCTTATGCTCTTAAGGAAGCAGTAGAGAAGGAACTGGACCGCCTACAGAAGAATAACATAATAACGAAAGTAGCGAGGAGCGACTGGGCCGCTCCGATTGTTGTAGTCCCAAAGAAAGACAAGACCATCAGAATGTGCGGTGACTACAAGGTCACAGTAAATCGCTGCATACTACCAGAGGAATATCCACTACCAAACGCTGAAGATCTGTTTGCCACTCTAGCTGGTGGGAAGGTTTTCAGTAAGCTGGACCTGGCATTCGCTTATCAGCAACTGAAGCTGGATCTGGAGTCAGAACAGTATCTGACCATCAATACACACAAGGGGCTATTCAGATTCAATCGCTTGGCCTATGGAATCTCGACAGCTCCAGCGATATTCCAACAAACAATGGATCAGATCTTGGACGGTATAGACCATGTTGTGTGCTTCATGGACGACATCCTCGTGTCAGCACCAACCATTGGAGAGCACCTTGTAGTGCTGGACAAAGTGATGTCAAGACTGGAGAAATACGGAGTGAGAATGAAACGCAGCAAGTGTGAGTTCCTCCAGGACTCAGTGGAGTATCTCGGATACAAGATTGATGCACAAGGCCTGCACCCAACCAACAGCAAGGTGGAAGCAATCGTAAACGCTCCAGCACCCACAAATATCTCAGAGCTGAGGTCATTTTTGGGGCTCCTGAACTATTACGGAAAGTTTGTGGCAAACTTGTCCACATTGTTGCATCCGCTTCACCAACTGCTGCAGGCCGATACAAAGTGGAATTGGTCCCCACAATGCGAAGAAGCATTCAAGACTTGCAAACAGCGTCTGCTAAAGAGCAAGTGGCTTGCCCACTATAACACAGAGATGAAGCTGAGACTCGCGTGTGATGCATCTCCATACGGAGTAGGAGCCGTCATCTCACATGTTCTACCGTCAGGTGAAGAACACCCTATTGCATTTGCATCACGGACTCTGTCACCAAGTGAGAAAAATGATGCTCAAATTGAGAAGAAAGCTCATGACAGACACTCAAAGACTGTCAGAGAATTCAAAGAGGAAGAGAGGGTGATGGTACGTGATTTCAGACACCCCAAGCGCCTGTGGAACTCAGGTGGGATCTTGCAACGCAGAGGACCTTTGACTTACCAAGTCCAAATTGGTCATCGCCAGGTCAACGTTCATGTGGATCATCTACTACGGTCCAACGCCCCAGCAGAGACATACCGAGAGAACAAGAACAATAACGACCCCCAGGACTATTCTCCTGACTGTGGTCGTACGGAAGAGACAGAGCCTGACCTTCCACCCGAACCTGGCCCACCACAGGAAGCCCAGGAGGAGCGGAGATATCCTATTCGAGAGCGAAGGGCACCTCAAAAGCTTGACCTGTGAGTTGAGCTGGTTAAGGAGGTAACGGACAGTGAAACAAACACTTTAATATGTCCTAGATAAAAGGAAAGAAAAAGGACATTACCTGGGTTAGTTATTAGGACACAAACTCCATCTTCGGGGCAGAATAATCCCCTGGATTTGTGCTGGGCTCTGAAAAGTCTGCTTCAACCCAGTAGTTGAAAAATGTTTAAGAATGCATTGTTCAGATATTGCATTAGTAGTTACCTAACATATTTACCTTGTTCTCTGGGAGTTAAACACTATGGGGGAGGAGTGTAGTATCTGGGATCTACATCTGTTTATATTAGTTACTGTGCTGTTACTAAGCAGTAATGCATTACGGCAGTGTTACGTTACTACACCTAATAGGAAATGCACATGCGCACTGGAATGCCGCGAACTGTAGAGCACGAGGGGTTTTTGACTAAACGACAACTAACTGTACTCCCGTCTCCTGCCTGGTCATTTCTCCACAACACAAATATTACACTCCTCAGCTCACTTGATCCACCAACCTCAGCCTCCCAGTGACTTGGATTACTTGGACTTCCGGGTTGGAGCGAGCGGTCGCATCTGCACTCGGTCCGCAGGTAGTATTACATTTCATTACATTTCATTATAGTACAACGGTTTGATTTGTCTAATCTTAGCAATTTATTTTTAGCTAGCTACATAGCCGTCTTTGTATCATAGATAATTGCGTAATTATCGTATTTCGTCGTCCTAACGCAGTCTACACTGCCCTGCAGCTAGCCAGCTAGCTAACGTCCACCGTTAGCTAGTCCACCGTCTACCGATTAGCAGCACAACTATTACACTCAACTGAACGACTTGATTAGTGTAGTGTTAGCTAGCTACATAGTTGTCTTTGCTGTCTTCGTATCCAAGATAATTGTGTAGTTTAGAGTGTGTAGTTTTAGAGTGATTATCTTAATTTACCGAGGTTAGCTAGCCAGCTATTTGTCGTCCTTAACGTAGGAGACACTGCTAGCTAGCCAACAGCTAGCCAACGTCTACCGAACAGAACTTCCGCACTCAACAATCCGCATTTCGCATTTCGATTCGCTCCACAGGTAGTATCACATTTTTCATTTCATTTCATTACAGTACAACGGCTTGATTTGTTTGATCGTAGCTAGCTACATAGCTAGCTACATAGCCGTCTTTGTATCAAAGATAATTGTGTAGCCTAGAGCGATTTCCTAGGTTAGCTAGCCAGCTATTGTCGTTCTTTTAACGCAACGTAACGTAATCAACACTGCTAGCTAGCCAGCTAGCCCCGAATAGCAGCACAGTAGAAACTATTACACTCAACGGAACGACTTGATTAGTGTAGTGTCAACAACGCAGCCACTGCCAGCTAGCCTACATAGTCAACAACGCAGCCTCTGCCAGCTAGCCTACTTCAGCAGTACTGTATCATTTTAATCATTTTAGTCAATAAGATTCTTGCTACGTAAGCTTAACTTTCTGAACACTCGAGACGTGTAGTCCACTTGTCATTCCAATCTCCTTTGCATTAGCGTAGCCTCTTGTGTAGCCTGTCAACTATGTGTCTGTCTATCCCTGTTCTCTCCTCTCTGCACAGACCATACAAACGCTCCACACCGCGTGGCCGCGGCCACCCTAATCTGGTGGTCCCAGCGCGCACGACCCATGTGGAGTTCCAGGTCTCCGGTAGCCTCTGGAACTGCCGATCTGCGGCCAACAAGGCAGAGTTCATCTCAGCCTATGCCTCCCTCCAGTCCCTCGACTTCTTGGCACTGACGGAAACATGGATCACCACAGACAACACTGCTACTCCTACTGCTCTCTCTTCGTCTGCCCTTGTGTTCTCGCACACCCCGAGAGCTTCTGGTCAGCGGGGTGGTGGCACCGGGATCCTCATCTCTCCCAAGTGGTCATTCTCTCTTTCTCCCCCTTACCCATCTGTCTATCGCCTCCTTTGAATTCCATGCTGTCACAGTTACCAGCCCTTTCAAGCTTAACATCCTTATCATTTATCGCCCTCCAGGTTCCCTCGGAGAGTTCATCAATGAGCTTGATGCCTTGATAAGCTCCTTTCCTGAGGACGGCTCACCTCTCACAGTTCTGGGCGACTTTAACCTCCCCACGTCTACCTTTGACTCATTCCTCTCTGCCTCCTTCTTTCCACTCCTCTCCTCTTTTGACCTCACCCTCTCACCTTCCCCCCCTACTCACAAGGCAGGAAATACGCTCGACCTCATCTTTACTAGATGCTGTTCTTCCACTAACCTCATTGCAACTCCCCTCCAAGTCTCCGACCACTACCTTGTATCCTTTTCCCTCTCGCTCTCATCCAACACTTCCCACACTGCCCCTACTCGGATGGTATCGCGCCGTCCCAACCTTCGCTCTCTCTCCCCCGCTACTCTCTCCTCTTCCATCCTATCATCTCTTCCCTCTGCTCAAACCTTCTCCAACCTATCTCCTGATTCTGCCTCCTCAACCCTCCTCTCCTCCCTTTCTGCATCCTTTGACTCAATTCAATTCAATTCAATTCAAGGGCTTTATTGGCATGGGAAACATGTGTTAACATTGCCAAAGCAAGTGAGGTAGACAACATACAAAGTGAATATATAAAGTGAAAAACAACAAAAATTAACAGTAAACATTACACATACAGAAGTTTCAAAACAGTAAAGACATTACAAATGTCATATTATATATAAATATACAATGTACAAATAGTTAAAGGACATAAGATAAAATGAATAAGCATAAATATGGGTTGTATTTACAATGGTGTTTGTTCTTCACTGGTTGCCCTTTTCTCGTGGCAACAGGTCACAAATATTGCTGCTGTGATAGCACACTGGAATTTCACCCAAAAGATATGGGAGTTTTTCAAAATTGGATTTGTTTTCGAATTCTTTGTGGATCTGTGTAATCTGGGGGAAATATGTCTCTCTAATATGGTCATACATTGGGCAGGAGGTTAGGAAGTGCAGCTCAGTTTCCACCTCATTTTGTGGGCAGTGAGCACATAGCCTGTCTTCTCTTGAGAGCCATGTCTGCCTACGGCGGCCTTTCTCAATAGCAAGGCTATGCTCACTGAGTCTGTACATAGTCAAAGCTTTCCTTAATTTTGGGTCAGTCACAGTGGTCAGGTATTCTGCCACTGTGTACTCTCTGTGTAGGGCCAAATAGCATTCTAGTTTGCTCTGTTTTTTTGTTAATTCTTTCCAATGTGTTAAGTAATTATCTTTTTGTTTTCTCATGATTTGGTTGGGTCTAATTGTGCTGTTGTCCTGGGGCTCTGTAGGGTGTGTTTGTGAACAGAGCCCCAGGACCAGCTTGCTTAGGGGACTCTTCTCCAGGTTCATCTCTCTGTAGGTGATGGCTTTGTTATGGAAGGTTTGTGAATCGCTTACTTTTAGGTGGTTGTAGAATTTAACGGCTCTTTTCTGGATTTTGATAATTAGTGGGTATCGGCCTAATTCTGCTCTGCATGCATTATTTGGTGTTTTACGTTGTACACTGAGGATATTTTTGCAGAATTCTGCGTTGAGTCTCAATTTGGTGTTTGTCCCATTTTGTGAAGTCTTGGTTGGTGAGCGGACCCCAGACCTCACAACCATAAAGGGCAATGGGCTCTATGACTGATTCAAGTATTTTTAGCCAAATCCTAATTGGTATGTTGAAATTTATGTTTCTTTTGACGGCATAGAATGCCCTTCTTGCCTTGTCTCTCAGATCGTTCACAGCTTTGTGGAAGTTACCTGTGGCGCTGATGTTTAGGCCAAGGTATGTATAGTTTTTTGTGTGCTCTAGGGCAACAGTGTCTAGATGGAATTTGTATTTGTGGTCCTGGTGACTGGACCTTTTTTGGAACACCATTATTTTGGTCTTACTGAGATTTACTGTCAGGGCCCAGGTCTGACAGAATCTGTGCATAAGATCTAGGTGCTGCTGTAGGCCCTCCTTGGTTGGTGACAGAAGCACCAGATCATCAGCAAACAGCAGACATTTGACTTCGGATTCTAGCAGGGGGGAGGCCGGGTGCTGCAGACTTTTCTAGTGCCCGTGCCAATTCGTTGATATATATGTTGAAGAGGGTGGGGCTTAAGCTGCATCCCTGTCTAACCCCACGACCCTGTGTGAAGAAATGTGTGTGTTTTTTGCCAATTTTAACCGCACACTTGTTGTTTGTGTACATGGATTTTATAATGTCGTATGTTTTACCCCCAACACCACTTTCCATCAGTTTGTATAGCAGACCCTCATGCCAGATTGAGTCGAAGGCTTTTTTGAAATCAACAAAGCATGAGAAGACTTTGCCTTTGTTTTGGTTTGTTTGGTTGTCAATTAGGGTGTGCAGTGTGAATACATGGTCTGTTGTACGGTAATTTGGTAAAAAGCCAATTTGACATTTACTCAGTACATTGTTTTCATTGAGGAAATGTACGAGTCTGCTGTTAATAATAATGCAGAGGATTTTCCCAAGGTTACTGTTAACACATATTCCACGGTAGTTATTGGGGTCAAATTTGTCTCCACTTTTGTGGATTGGGGTGATCAGTCCTTGGTTCCAAATATTGGGGAAGATGCCAGAGCTAAGTATGATGTTAAAGAGTTTTAGTATAGCCAATTGGAATTTGTTGTCTGTATATTTGATCATTTCATTGAGGATACCATCGACACCACAGGCCTTTTTGGGTTGAAGGGTTTTTATTTTGTCCTGTAACTCATTCAATGTAATTGGAGAATCCAGTGGGTTCTGGTAGTCTTTAATAGTTGATTCTAAGATCTGTATTTGATCATGTATATGTTTTTGCTCTTTGTTCTTTGTTATAGAACCAAAAAGATTGGAGAAGTGGTTTACCCATACATCTCCATTTTGGATAGATAATTCTTCGTGTTGTTGTTTGTTTAGTGTTTTCCAATTTTCCCAGAAGTGGTTAGAGTCTATGGATTCTTCAATTGCATTGAGCTGATTTCTGACATGCTGTTCCTTCTTTTTCCGTAGTGTATTTCTGTATTGTTTTAGTGATTCACCATAGTGAAGGCGTAGACTCAGGTTTTCCGGGTCTCTATGTTTTTGGTTGGACAGGTTTCTCAATTTCTTTCTTAGATTTTTGCATTCTTCATCAAACCATTTGTCATTATTGTTCATTTTCTTCGGTTTTCTATTTGAGATTTTTAGATTTGATAGGGAAGCTGAGAGGTCAAATATACTGTTAAGATTTTCTACTGCCAGGTTTACACCTTCACTATTACAGTGGAACGTTTTACCCAGGAAATTGTCTAAAAGGGATTGAATTTGTTGTTGCCTAATTGTTTTTTGGTAGGTTTCCAAACTGCATTCCTTCCATCTATAGCATTTCTTAATGTTACTCAGTTCCTTTGGCTTTGATGCCTCATGATTGAGTATTGCTCTGTTTAAGTAGACTGTGATTTTGCTGTGGTCTGATAGGGGTGTCAGTGGGCTGACTGTGAACGCTCTGAGAGATTCTGGGTTGAGGTCAGTGATAAAGTAGTCTACAGTACTACTGCCAAGAGATGAGCTATAGGTGTACCTACCATAGGAGTCCCCTCGAAGCCTACCGTTGACTATGTACATAACCCAGCGTGCGACAGAGCTGCAGGAGTTGTGACCCGTTTTTGTTGGTTATGTTGTCATAGTTGTGCCTAGGGGGGCACTCTCTATGACTCTCTATGTCCCCTATCCTCCAGGCCGGCTCGGTCCTCCCCTCCCGCTCCGTGGCTCGACGACTCATTGCGAGCTCACAGAACAGGGCTCCGGGCAGCCGAGCGGAAATGGAGGAAAACTCGCCTCCCTGCGGACCTGACATCCTTTCACTCCCTCCTCTCTACATTTTCCTCTTCTCTCTCTGCTGCTAAAGCCACTTTCTACCACTCTAAATTCCAAGCATCTGCCTCTAACCCTAGGAAGCTCTTTGCAACCTTCTCCTCCCTCCTGAATCCTCCCCCCCTCCTCCCTCTCTGCAGATGACTTCGTCAACCATTTTGAAAAGAAGGTCGACGACATCCGATCCTCGTTTGCTAAGTCAAACGACACAGCTGGTTCTGCTCACACTGCCCTACCCTGTGCTCTGACCTCTTTCTCCCCTCTCTCTCCAGATGAAATCTTGCGTCTTGTGACGGCCGGCCGCCCAACAACCTGCCCGCTTGACCCTATCCCCCTCTCTTCTCCAGACCATTTCCGGAGACCTTCTCCCTTACCTCACCTCGCTCATCAACTCATCCCTGACCGCTGGCTACGTCCCTTCCGTCTTCAAGAGAGCGAGAGTTGCACCCCTTCTGAAAAAACTTACACTCGATCCCTCCGATGTCAACAACTACAGACCAGTATCCCTTCTTTCTTTTCTCTCCAAAACTCTTGAACGTGCCGTCCTTGGCCAGCTCTCCCGCTATCTCTCTCAGAATGACCTTCTTGATCCAAATCAGTCAGGTTTCAAGACTAGTCATTCAACTGAGACTGCTCTTCTCTGTATCACGGAGGCGCTCCGCACTGCAAAAGCTAACTCTCTCTCCTCTGCTCTCATCCTTCTAGACCTATCGGCTGCCTTCGATACTGTGAACCATCAGATCCTCCTCTCCACCCTCTCCGAGTTGGGCATCTCCGGCGCGGCCCACGCTTGGTTTGCGTCCTACCTGACAGGTCGCTCCTACCAGGTGGCGTGGCGAGAATCTGTCTCCTCACCACGCGCTCTCACCACTGGCGTCCCCCAGGGCTCTGTTCTAGGCCCTCTCCTATTCTCGCTATACACCAAGTCACTTGGCTCTGTCATAACCTCACATGGTCTCTCCTATCATTGCTATGCAGACGACACACAATTAATCTTCTCCTTTCCCCTTCTGATGACCAGGTGGCGAATCGCATCTCTGCATGTCTGGCAGACATATCAGTGTGGATGACGGATCACCACCTCAAGCTGAACCTCGGCAAGACGGAGCTGCTCTTCCTCCCGGGGAAGGACTGCCCGTTCCATGATCTCGCCATCACGGTTGACAACTCCATTGTGTCCTCCTCCCAGAGCGCTAAGAACCTTGGCGTGATCCTGGACAACACCCTGTCGTTCTCAACTAACATCATGGCGGTGGCCCGTTCTTGTAGGTTCATGCTCTACAACATCCGCAGAGTACGACCCTGCCTCACACAGGAAGTGGCGCAGGTCCTAATCCAGGCACTTGTCATCTCCCGTCTGGATTACTGCAACTCGCTGTTGGCTGGGCTCCCTGCCTGTGCCATTAAACCCCTACAACTCATCCAGAACGCCGCAGCCCGTCTGGTGTTCAACCTTCCCAAGTTCTCTCACCCCGCTCCTCCGCTCTCTCCACTGGCTTCCAGTTGAAGCCCGCATCCGCTACAAGACCATGGTGCTTGCCTACGGAGCTGTGAGGGGAACGGCACCTCAGTACCTCCAGGCTCTGATCAGGCCCTACACCCAAACAAGGGCACTGCGTTCATCCACCTCTGGCCTGCTCGCCTCCCTACCACTGAGGAAGTACAGTTCCCGCTCAGCCCAGTCAAAACTGTTCGCTGCTCTGGCCCCCCAATGGTGGAACAAACTCCCTCACGACGCCAGGACAGCGGAGTCAATCACCACCTTCCGGAGACACCTGAAACCCCACCTCTTTAAGGAATACCTAGGATAGGATAAAGTAATCCCTCTCACCCCCCTTAAAAGATTTAGATGCACTACTGTTCCACTGGATGTCATAAGGTGAATGCACCAACTTGTAAGTCGCTCTGGATAAGAGCGTCTGCTAAATGACTTAAATGTTAAATGTAATTACAGGCACATGCCACCGCACCCAGCGAGATATTCAGCTGCAGGTAAAGGTGATAGAGGTAGGAGTCTGTGACGTAATTACGAAGGATGGTATTAGGCTAAAGTCCTTTGCATGGGAAAAACTAAGAAGTGCTGCTTCTATAAAGCTAGTGCATACAATGTCATTGGATGTTCAGTTGGGCCCTTGGTAGGTTTAGGTTGATTTGAAGATATTGGTACATATGCAGAAACACACATGAAATGTGATGTCATGCAAAAACAGGTAAAAATATATAATCTGCCTAAATATATCATCAAAGGTGTATCATCAAAAGTTGTACACAACAAATAGGCAAAACACCAAATCAATAGATATGCATATCAAATGCCTTTAGTGATGGAGAATGTAATTTGCCTAGTTTGAGAGCTATTTGCCCAATGCAATTATGCAGTCTAAAATATCCACAGTGTGATTTCAAATGTTTTCTGATTATTGTCAAATATATTAATTATTATATTTTAAATTATGTAACAACATTCCAACCTTGTATAACTTAATCTAGTACAAACATATGACATGATTCCACTTTTTGTATTCGTTTGCATCACCTTCAATAAGGGACTTAATTTGAAGGTGAATCTCAAATTCCAATGATTTGACTAATCATTATTGTGGCTCATTTCAATAAATGAACCTATCCGAACTTCTGTCTGTCGATGGTGATGGGAGAGCTGGCCTCAGTTTCATGCTAAGCATCGCGCTAGCACTTACTACTCCCTCAACGGTCCGTGCTGCATTTTGTTACCGGTATTCACAATTTCGTCAGTAGTAGTCAGTATAATTCTCGATTATCAGAAGGTATAACGGTAATTGTTTTTGGAAAGCTGCAAAAAGTGTCGACTTTTCATGGTCTGATAAACATTTAGAAGTGACAATTCGTGTAGCAGATAAAAATAGGTTTTTAAAAAATGAAAAGATTAGGTCTCAATGTTTTGCCAAGGCTGCACTGCAGCATCTACTCACAGGTATTATCCCACTACTGGACAGCACGGGGGATTTGACCTGCTTCGTTTCCGACCTGGGCCGGTTCACCCCTCCTTAGACAACCTGGTGGTCCCGGGCTCCCCAGGAACACCATATCGATACCGAACTTAGCGTGGACACCCGTTCGACATAGTGTGCTGCAGCCCAGAGCTCCTCAGCTCACTTGATCCACCAACCTCAGCCTCCCAGTGACTTGGATTACAGGCACATGCCACCGCACCCGGCGAGATATTCCGCTGCAGGTAAAGGTGATAGAGGTAGGAGTCTGTGACGTAATTACGAAGGATGGTTGTAGGCTAAAGGCCTTTGCATGGGAAAAACTAAGAAGTGCTGCTTCTATAAAGCTAGTGCATACAATGTCATTGGATGTTCAGTTGGGCCCTTGGTAGGTTTAGGTTGATTTGAAGATATTGGTACATATGCAGAAACACACATGAAATGTGATGTCATGCAAAAACAGGTAAAAATATATAATCTGCCTAAATATATCATCAAAGGTGTATCATCAAAAGTTGTACACAACAAATAGGCAAAACACCAAATCAATAGATATGCATATCAAATGCCTTTAGTGATGGAGAATGTAATTTGCCTAGTTTGATAGCTATTTGCCCAATGCAATTATGCAGTCTAAAATATCCACAGTGTGATTTCAAATGTTTTCTGATTATTGTCAAATATATTAATTATTATATTTTAAATTATATAACAACATTCCAACCTTGTATAACTTAATTTAGTACAAACATATGACATGATTCCACTTTTTGTATTCGTTTGCATCACCTTCAATAAGGGACTTAATTTGAAGGTGAATCTCAAATTCCAATGATTTGACTAATCATTATTGTGGCTCATTTCACACAGGTAAATGAACCTATCCGAACTGTCTGTCTGTCGATGGTGATGGGAGAGCTGGCCTCAGTTTCATGCTAAGCATCGCGCTAGCACTTACTACTCCCTCAACGGTCCGTGCTGCATTTTGTTACCGGTATTCACACATTTCGTCAGTAGTAGTCAGTATAATTCTCGATTATCAGAAGGTATAACGGTAATTGTTTTTGGAAAGCTGCAAAAAAGTGTCGACTTTTCATGGTCTGATAAACATTTAGAAGTGACAATTCGTGTAGCAGATAAAAATAGGTTTTAAAAAAATGAAAAGATTATGTCTCGATGTTTTGCCAAGGCTGCACTGCAGCATCTACTCACAGGTATTATCCCACTACTGGACAGCACGGGGGATTTGACCTGCTTCGTTTCCGACCTGGGCCGGTTCACCCCTCCTTAGACAACCTGGTGGTCCCGGGCTCCCCCAGGAACACCATATCGATACCGAACTTAGCGTGGACACCCGTTCGACATAGTGTGCTGCAGCCCAGAGCTCCTCAGCTCACTTGATCCACCAACCTCAGCCTCCCAGCGACTTGGATTACAGGCACATGCCACCACACCCGGCGAGATATTCAGCTGCAGGTAAAGGTGATAGAGGTAGGAGTCTGTGACGTAATTACGAAGGATGGTTGTAGGCTAAAGGCCTTTGCATGGGAAAAACTAAGAAGTGCTGCTTCTATAAAGCTAGTGCATACAATGTCATTGGATGTTCAGTTGGGCCCTTGGTAGGTTTAGGTTGATTTGAAGATATTGGTACATATGCAGAAACACACATGAAATGTGATGTCATGCAAAAACAGGTAAAAATATATAATCTGCCTAAATATATCATCAAAGGTGTATCATCAAAAGTTGTACACAACAAATAGGCAAAACACCAAATCAATAGATATGCATATCAAATGCCTTTAGTGATGGAGAATGTAATTTGCCTAGTTTGATAGCTATTTGCCCAATGCAATTATGCAGTCTAAAATATCCACAGTGTGATTTCAAATGTTTTCTGATTATTGTCAAATATATTAATTATTATATTTTAAATTATGTAACAACATTCCAACCTTGTATAACTTAATCTAGTACAAACATATGACATGATTCCACTTTTTGTATTCGTTTGCATCACCTTCAATAAGGGACTTAATTTGAAGGTGAATCTCAAATTCCAATGATTTGACTAATCATTATTGTGGCTCATTTCACACAGGTAAATGAACCTATCCGAACTGTCTGTCTGTCGATGGTGATGGGAGAGCTGGCCTCAGTTTCATGCTAAGCATCGCGCTAGCACTTACTACTCCCTCAACGGTCCGTGCTGCATTTTGTTACCGGTATTCACACATTTCGTCAGTAGTAGTCAATAATTCTCGATTATCAGAAGGTATAACGGTAATTGTTTTTGAAAGCTGCAAAAAGTGTCGACTTTTCATGGTCTGATAAACATTTAGCAATTTGAGCAGATAAAAATAGGTTTTTAAAAAATGAAAAGATTAGGTCTCAATGTTTTGCCAAGGCTGCACTGCAGCATCTACTCACAGGTATTATCCCACTACTGGACAGCACGGGGGATTTGACCTGCTTCGTTTCCAAAAGGGGCCGGTTCACCCCTCCTTAGACAACCTGGTGGTCCCGGGCTCCCCCAGAAACACCATATCGATACCGAACTTAGCGTGGACACCCGTTCCACATAGTGTGCTGCAGCCCAGAACTCCTCAGCTCACTTGATCCACCAACCTCAGCCTCCCAGTGACTTGGATTACAGGCACATGCCACCGCACCCGGCGAGATATTCCGCTGCAGGTAAAGGTGATAGAGGTAGGAGTCTGTGACGTAATTACGAAGGATGGTTGTAGGCTAAAGGCCTTTGCATGGGAAAAACTAAGAAGTGCTGCTTCTATAAAGCTAGTGCATACAATGTCATTGGATGTTCAGTTGGGCCATTGGTAGGTTTAGGTTGATTTGAAGATATTGGTACATAATGCAGAAACACACATGAAATGTGATGTCATGCAAAAACAGGTAAAAATGTATAATCTGCCTAAATATATCATCAAAGGTGTATCATCAAAAGTTGTACACAACAAATAGGCAAAACACCAAATCAATAGATATGCATATCAAATGCCTTTAGTGATGGAGAATGTAATTTGCCTAGTTTGATAGCTATTTGCCCAATGCAATTATGCAGTCTAAAATATCCACAGTGTGATTTCAAATGTTTTCTGATTATTGTCAAATATATTAATTATTATATTTTAAATTATGTAACAACATTCCAACCTTGTATAACTTAATCTAGTACAAACATATGACATGATTCCACTTTTTGTATTCGTTTGCATCACCTTCAATAAGGGACTTAATTTGAAGGTGAATCTCAAATTCCAATGATTTGACTAATCATTATTGTGGCTCATTTCACACAGGTAAATGAACCTATCCGAACTGTCTGTCTGTCGATGGTGATGGGAGAGCTGGCCTCAGTTTCATGCTAAGCATCGCGCTAGCACTTACTACTCCCTCAACGGTCCGTGCTGCATTTTGTTACCGGTATTCACACATTTCGTCAGTAGTAGTCAGTATAATTCTCGATTATCAGAAGGTATAACGGTAATTGTTTTTGGAAAGCTGCAAAAAGTGTCGACTTTTCATGGTCTGATAAACATTTAGAAGTGACAATTCGTGTAGCAGATAAAAATAGGTTTTTAAAAAATGAAAAGATTAGGTCTCGATGTTTTGCCAAGGCTGCACTGCAGCATCTACTCACAGGTATTATCCCACTACTGGACAGCACGGGGATTTGACCTGCTTCGTTTCCGACCTGGGCCGGTTCACCCTCCTTAGACAACCTGGTGGTCCCGGGCTCCCCAGGAACACCATATCGATACCGAACTTAGCGTGGACACCCGTTCGACATAGTGTGCTGCAGCCCAGAGCTCCTCAGCTCACTTGATCCACCAACCTCAGCCTCCCAGTGACTTGGATTACAGGCACATGCCACTGCACCCGGCGAGATATTCCGCTGCAGGTAAAGGTGATAGAGGTAGGAGTCTGTGACGTAATTACGAAGGATGGTTGTAGGCTAAAGGCCTTTGCATGGGAAAAACTAAGAAGTGCTGCTTCTATAAAGCTAGTGCATACAATGTCATTGGATGTTCAGTTGGGCCCTTGGTAGGTTTAGGTTGATTTGAAGATATTGGTACATATGCAGAAACACACATGAAATGTGATGTCATGCAAAAACAGGTAAAAATATATAATCTGCCTAAATATATCATCAAAGGTGTATCATCAAAAGTTGTACACAACAAATAGGCAAAACACCAAATCAATAGATATGCATATCAAATGCCTTTAGTGATGGAGAATGTAATTTGCCTAGTTTGATAGCTATTTGCCCAATGCAATTATGCAGTCTAAAATATCCACAGTGTGATTTCAAATGTTTTCTGATTATTGTCAAATATATTAATTATTATATTTTAAATTATGTAACAACATTCCAACCTTGTATAACTTAATCTAGTACAAACATATGACATGATTCCACTTTTTGTATTCGTTTGCATCACCTTCAATAAGGGACTTAATTTGAAGGTGAATCTCAAATTCCAATGATTTGACTAATCATTATTGTGGCTCATTTCACACAGGTAAATGAACCTATCCGAACTGTCTGTCTGTCGATGGTGATGGGAGAGCTGGCCTCAGTTTCATGCTAAGCATCGCGCTAGCACTTACTACTCCCTCAACGGTCCGTGCTGCATTTTGTTACCGGTATTCACACATTTCGTCAGTAGTAGTCAGTATAATTCTCGATTATCAGAAGGTATAACGGTAATTGTTTTTGGAAAGCTGCAAAAAAGTGTCGACTTTTCATGGTCTGATAAACATTTAGAAGTGACAATTTGTGTAGCAGATAAAAATAGGTTTTTAAAAATGAAAAGATTAGGTCTCGATGTTTTGCCAAGGCTGCACTGCAGCATCTACTCACAGGTATTATCCCACTACTGGACAGCACGGGGGATTTGACCTGCTTCGTTTCCAACCTGGGCCGGTTCACCCCTCCTTAGACAACCTGGTGGTCCCGGGCTCCCCCAGGAACACCATATCGATACCGAACTTAGCGTGGACACCCGTTCGACATAGTGTGCTGCAGCCCAGAGCTCCTCAGCTCACTTGATCCACCAACCTCAGCCTCCCAGTGACTTGGATTACAGGCACATGCCACCACACCCGGCGAGATATTCCGCTGCAGGTAAAGGTGATAGAGGTAGGAGTCTGTGACGTAATTACGAAGGATGGTTGTAGGCTAAAGGCCTTTGCATGGGAAAAACTAAGAAGTGCTGCTTCTATAAAGCTAGTGCATACAATGTCATTGGATGTTCAGTTGGGCCCTTGGTAGGTTTAGGTTGATTTGAAGATATTGGTACATATGCAGAAACACACATGAAATGTGATGTCATGCAAAAACAGGTAAAAATATATAATCTGCCTAAATATATCATCAAAGGTGTATCATCAAAAGTTGTACACAACAAATAGGCAAAACACCAAATCAATAGATATGCATATCAAATGCCTTTAGTGATGGAGAATGTAATTTGCCTAGTTTGATAGCTATTTGCCCAATGCAATTATGCAGTCTAAAATATCCACAGTGTGATTTCAAATGTTTTCTGATTATTGTCAAATATATTAATTATTATATTTTAAATTATGTAACAACATTCCAACCTTGTATAACTTAATCTAGTACAAACATATGACATGATTCCACTTTTTGTATTCGTTTGCATCACCTTCAATAAGGGACTTAATTTGAAGGTGAATCTCAAATTCCAATGATTTGACTAATCATTATTGTGGCTCATTTCACACAGGTAAATGAACCTATCCGAACTGTCTGTCTGTCGATGGTGATGGGAGAGCTGGCCTCAGTTTCATGCTAAGCATCGCGCTAGCACTTACTACTCCCTCAACGGTCCGTGCTGCATTTTGTTACCGGTATTCACACATTTCGTCAGTAGTAGTCAGTATAATTCTCGATTATCAGAAGGTATAACGGTTATTTGTTTTTGGAAAGCTGCAAAAAAGTGTCGACTTTTCATGGTCTGATAAACATTTAGAAGTGACAATTCGTGTAGCAGATAAAAATAGGTTTTTAAAAAATGAAAAGATTAGGTCTCGATGTTTTGCCAAGGCTGCACTGCAGCATCTACTCACAGGTATTATCCCACTACTGGACAGCACGGGGGATTTGACCTGCTTCGTTTCCGACCTGGGCCGGTTCACCCCTCCTTAGACAACCTGGTGGTCCCGGGCTCCCCCAGGAACACCATATCGATACCGAACTTAGCGTGGACACCCGTTCGACATAGTGTGCTGCAGCCCAGAGCTCCTCAGCTCACTTGATCCACCAACCTCAGCCTCCCAGTGACTTGGATTACAGGCACATGCCACTGCACCCGGCGAGATATTCCGCTGCAGGTAAAGGTGATAGAGGTAGGAGTCTGTGACGTAATTACGAAGGATGGTTGTAGGCTAAAGGCCTTTGCATGGGAAAAACTAAGAAGTGCTGCTTCTATAAAGCTAGTGCATACAATGTCATTGGATGTTCAGTTGGGCCCTTGGTAGGTTTAGGTTGATTTGAAGATATTGGTACATATGCAGAAACACACATGAAATGTGATGTCATGCAAAAACAGGTAAAAATATATAATCTGCCTAAATATATCATCAAAGGTGTATCATCAAAAGTTGTACACAACAAATAGGCAAAACACCAAATCAATAGATATGCATATCAAATGCCTTTAGTGATGGAGAATGTAATTTGCCTAGTTTGATAGCTATTTGCCCAATGCAATTATGCAGTCTAAAATATCCACAGTGTGATTTCAAATGTTTTCTGATTATTGTCAAATATATTAATTATTATATTTTAAATTATGTAACAACATTCCAACCTTGTATAACTTAATCTAGTACAAACATATGACATGATTCCACTTTTTGTATTCGTTTGCATCACCTTCAATAAGGGACTTAATTTGAAGGTGAATCTCAAATTCCAATGATTTGACTAATCATTATTGTGGCTCATTTCACACAGGTAAATGAACCTATCCGAACTGTCTGTCTGTCGATGGTGATGGGAGAGCTGGCCTCAGTTTCATGCTAAGCATCGCGCTAGCACTTACTACTCCCTCAACGGTCCGTGCTGCATTTTGTTACCGGTATTCACACATTTCGTCAGTAGTAGTCAGTATAATTCTCGATTATCAGAAGGTATAACGGTAATTGTTTTTGAAAGCTGCAAAAAGTGTCGACTTTTCATGGTCTGATAAACATTTAGAAGTGACAATTCGTGTAGCAGATAAAAATAGGTTTTTAAAAAATGAAAAGATTAGGTCTCGATGTTTTGCCAAGGCTGCACTGCAGCATCTACTCACAGGTATTATCCCACTACTGGACAGCACGGGGGATTTGACCTGCTTCGTTTCCGACCTGGGCCGGTTCACCCCTCCTTAGACAACCTGGTGGTCCCGGGCTCCCCCAGGAACACCATATCGATACCGAACTTAGCGTGGACACCCGTTCGACATAGTGTGCTGCAGCCCAGAGCTCCTCAGCTCACTTGATCCACCAACCTCAGCCTCCCAGTGACTTGGATTACAGGCACATGCCACCGCACCCGGCGAGATATTCCGCTGCAGGTAAAGGTGATAGAGGTAGGAGTCTGTGACGTAATTACGAAGGATGGTTGTAGGCTAAAGGCCTTTGCATGGGAAAAACTAAGAAGTGCTGCTTCTATAAAGCTAGTGCATACAATGTCATTGGATGTTCAGTTGGGCCCTTGGTAGGTTTAGGTTGATTTGAAGATATTGGTACATATGCAGAAACACACATGAAATGTGATGTCATGCAAAAACAGGTAAAAATATATAATCTGCCTAAATATATCATCAAAGGTGTATCATCAAAAGTTGTACACAACAAATAGGCAAAACACCAAATCAATAGATATGCATATCAAATGCCTTTAGTGATGGAGAATGTAATTTGCCTAGTTTGATAGCTATTTGCCCAATGCAATTATGCAGTCTAAAATATCCACAGTGTGATTTCAAATGTTTTCTGATTATTGTCAAATATATTAATTATTATATTTTAAATTATGTAACAACATTCCAACCTTGTATAACTTAATCTAGTACAAACATATGACATGATTCCACTTTTTGTATTCGTTTGCATCACCTTCAATAAGGGACTTAATTTGAAGGTGAATCTCAAATTCCAATGATTTGACTAATCATTATTGTGGCTCATTTCACACAGGTAAATGAACCTATCCGAACTGTCTGTCTGTCGATGGTGATGGGAGAGCTGGCCTCAGTTTCATGCTAAGCATCGCGCTAGCACTTACTACTCCCTCAACGGTCCGTGCTGCATTTTGTTACCGGTATTCACACATTTCGTCAGTAGTAGTCAGTATAATTCTCGATTATCAGAAGGTATAACGGTAATTGTTTTTGGAAAGCTGCAAAAAAGTGTCGACTTTTCATGGTCTGATAAACATTTAGAAGTGACAATTCGTGTAGCAGATAAAAATAGGTTTTTAAAAAATGAAAAGATTAGGTCTCGATGTTTTGCCAAGGCTGCACTGCAGCATCTACTCACAGGTATTATCCCACTACTGGACAGCACGGGGGATTTGACCTGCTTCGTTTCCGACCTGGGCCGGTTCACCCCTCCTTAGACAACCTGGTGGTCCCGGGCTCCCCAGGAACACCATATCGATACCGAACTTAGCGTGGACACCCGTTCGACATAGTGTGCTGCAGCCCAGAGCTCCTCAGCTCACTTGATCCACCAACCTCAGCCTCCCAGTGACTTGGATTACAGGCACATGCCACTGCACCCGGCGAGATATTCCGCTGCAGGTAAAGGTGATAGAGGTAGGAGTCTGTGACGTAATTACGAAGGATGGTTGTAGGCTAAAGGCCTTTGCATGGGAAAAACTAAGAAGTGCTGCTTCTATAAAGCTAGTGCATACAATGTCATTGGATGTTCAGTTGGGCCCTTGGTAGGTTTAGGTTGATTTGAAGATATTGGTACATATGCAGAAACACACATGAAATGTGATGTCATGCAAAAACAGGTAAAAATATATAATCTGCCTAAATATATCATCAAAGGTGTATCATCAAAAGTTGTACACAACAAATAGGCAAAACACCAAATCAATAGATATGCATATCAAATGCCTTTAGTGATGGAGAATGTAATTTGCCTAGTTTGATAGCTATTTGCCCAATGCAATTATGCAGTCTAAAATATCCACAGTGTGATTTCAAATGTTTTCTGATTATTGTCAAATATATTAATTATTATATTTTAAATTATGTAACAACATTCCAACCTTGTATAACTTAATCTAGTACAAACATATGACATGATTCCACTTTTTGTATTCGTTTGCATCACCTTCAATAAGGGACTTAATTTGAAGGTGAATCTCAAATTCCAATGATTTGACTAATCATTATTGTGGCTCATTTCACACAGGTAAATGAACCTATCCGAACTGTCTGTCTGTCGATGGTGATGGGAGAGCTGGCCTCAGTTTCATGCTAAGCATCGCGCTAGCACTTACTACTCCCTCAACGGTCCGTGCTGCATTTTGTTACCGGTATTCACACATTTCGTCAGTAGTAGTCAGTATAATTCTCGATTATCAGAAGGTATAACGGTAATTGTTTTTGAAAGCTGCAAAAAGTGTCGACTTTTCATGGTCTGATAAACATTTAGAAGTGACAATTCGTGTAGCAGATAAAAATAGGTTTTTAAAAAATGAAAAGATTAGGTCTCGATGTTTTGCCAAGGCTGCACTGCAGCATCTACTCACAGGTATTATCCCACTACTGGACAGCACGGGGATTTGACCTGCTTCGTTTCCGACCTGGGCCGGTTCACCCCTCCTTAGACAACCTGGTGGTCCCGGGCTCCCCCAGGAACACCATATCGATACCGAACTTAGCGTGGACACCCGTTCGACATAGTGTGCTGCAGCCCAGAGCTCCTCAGCTCACTTGATCCACCAACCTCAGCCTCCCAGTGACTTGGATTACAGGCACATGCCACCGCACCCGGCGAGATATTCCGCTGCAGGTAACGGTGATAGAGGTAGGAGTCTGTGACGTAATTACAAAGGATGGTTGTAGGCTAAAGGCCTTTGCATGGGAAAAACTAAGAAGTGCTGCTTCTATAAAGCTAGTGCATACAATGTCATTGGATGTTCAGTTGGGCCCTTGGTAGGTTTAGGTTGATTTGAAGATATTGGTACATATGCAGAAACACACATGAAATGTGATGTCATGCAAAAACAGGTAAAAATATATCATCTGCCTAAATATATCATCAAAGGTGTATCATCAAAAGTTGTACACAACAAATAGGCAAAACACCAAATCAATAGATATGCATATCAAATGCCTTTAGTGATGGAGAATGTAATTTGCCTAGTTTGATAGCTATTTGCCCAATGCAATTATGCAGTCTAAAATATCCACAGTGTGATTTCAAATGTTTTCTGATTATTGTCAAATATATTAATTATTATATTTTAAATTATGTAACAACATTCCAACCTTGTATAACTTAATCTAGTACAAACATATGACATGATTCCACTTTTTGTATTCGTTTGCATCACCTTCAATAAGGGACTTAATTTGAAGGTGAATCTCAAATTCCAATGATTTGACTAATCATTATTGTGGCTCATTTCACACAGGTAAATGAACCTATCCGAACTGTCTGTCTGTCGATGGTGATGGGAGAGCTGGCCTCAGTTTCATGCTAAGCATCGCGCTAGCACTTACTACTCCCTCAACGGTCCGTGCTGCATTTTGTTACCGGTATTCACACATTTCGTCAGTAGTAGTCAGTATAATTCTCGATTATCAGAAGGTATAACGGTAATTGTTTTTGAAAGCTGCAAAAAGTGTCGACTTTTCATGGTCTGATAAACATTTAGAAGTGACAATTCGTGTAGCAGATAAAAATAGGTTTTTAAAAAATGAAAAGATTAGGTCTCGATGTTTTGCCAAGGCTGCACTGCAGCATCTACTCACAGGTATTATCCCACTACTGGACAGCACGGGGATTTGACCTGCTTCGTTTCCGACCTGGGCCGGTTCACCCCTCCTTAGACAACCTGGTGGTCCCGGGCTCCCCCAGGAACACCATATCGATACCGAACTTAGCGTGGACACCCGTTCGACATAGTGTGCTGCAGCCCAGAGCTCCTCAGCTCACTTGATCCACCAACCTCAGCCTCCCAGTGACTTGGATTACAGGCACATGCCACTGCACCCGGCGAGATATTCCGCTGCAGGTAAAGGTGATAGAGGTAGGAGTCTGTGACGTAATTACAAAGGATGGTTGTAGGCTAAAGGCCTTTGCATGGGAAAAACTAAGAAGTGCTGCTTCTATAAAGCTAGTGCATACAATGTCATTGGATGTTCAGTTGGGCCCTTGGTAGGTTTAGGTTGATTTGAAGATATTGGTACATATGCAGAAACACACATGAAATGTGATGTCATGCAAAAACAGGTAAAAATATATCATCTGCCTAAATATATCATCAAAGGTGTATCATCAAAAGTTGTACACAACAAATAGGCAAAACACCAAATCAATAGATATGCATATCAAATGCCTTTAGTGATGGAGAATGTAATTTGCCTAGTTTGATAGCTATTTGCCCAATGCAATTATGCAGTCTAAAATATCCACAGTGTGATTTCAAATGTTTTCTGATTATTGTCAAATATATTAATTATTATATTTTAAATTATGTAACAACATTCCAACCTTGTATAACTTAATCTAGTACAAACATATGACATGATTCCACTTTTTGTATTCGTTTGCATCACCTTCAATAAGGGACTTAATTTGAAGGTGAATCTCAAATTCCAATGATTTGACTAATCATTATTGTGGCTCATTTCACACAGGTAAATGAACCTATCCGAACTGTCTGTCTGTCGATGGTGATGGGAGAGCTGGCCTCAGTTTCATGCTAAGCATCGCGCTAGCACTTACTACTCCCTCAACGGTCCGTGCTGCATTTTGTTACCGGTATTCACACATTTCGTCAGTAGTAGTCAGTATAATTCTCGATTATCAGAAGGTATAACGGTAATTGTTTTTGGAAAGCTGCAAAAAAGTGTCGACTTTTCATGGTCTGATAAACATTTCGAAGTGACAATTTGTGTAGCAGATAAAAAGAGGTTTTTAAAAAATTAAAAGATTAGGTCTCGATGTTTTGCCAAGGCTGCACTGCAGCGTCTACTCACAGGTATTATCCCATTACTGGACAGCACGGGGGATTTGACCTGCTTCGTTTCCGACCTGGGCCGGTTCACCCCTCCTTAGACAACCTGGTGGTCCCGGGCTCCCCCAGGAACACCATATCGATACCGAACTTAGCGTGGACACCCGTTCGACATAGTGTGCTGCAGCCCAGAGCTCCTCAGCTCACTTGATCCACCAACCTCAGCCTCCCAGTGACTTGGATTACAGGCACATGCCACTGCACCCGGCGAGATATTCCGCTGCAGGTAACGGTGATAGAGGTAGGAGTCTGTGACGTAATTACGAAGGATGGTTGTAGGCTAAAGGCCTTTGCATGGGAAAAACTAAGAAGTGCTGCTTCTATAAAGCTAGTGCATACAATGTCATTGGATGTTCAGTTGGGCCCTTGGTAGGTTTAGGTTGATTTGAAGATATTGGTACATATGCAGAAACACACATGAAATGTGATGTCATGCAAAAACAGGTAAAAATATATCATCTGCCTAAATATATCATCAAAGGTGTATCATCAAAAGTTGTACACAACAAATAGGCAAAACACCAAATCAATAGATATGCATATCAAATGCCTTTAGTGATGGAGAATGTAATTTGCCTAGTTTGATAGCTATTTGCCCAATGCAATTATGCAGTCTAAAATATCCACAGTGTGATTTCAAATGTTTTCTGATTATTGTCAAATATATTAATTATTATATTTTAAATTATGTAACAACATTCCAACCTTGTATAACTTAATCTAGTACAAACATATGACATGATTCCACTTTTTGTATTCGTTTGCATCACCTTCAATAAGGGACTTAATTTGAAGGTGAATCTCAAATTCCAATGATTTGACTAATCATTATTGTGGCTCATTTCACACAGGTAAATGAACCTATCCGAACTGTCTGTCTGTCGATGGTGATGGGAGAGCTGGCCTCAGTTTCATGCTAAGCATCGCGCTAGCACTTACTACTCCCTCAACGGTCCGTGCTGCATTTTGTTACCGGTATTCACACATTTCGTCAGTAGTAGTCAGTATAATTCTCGATTATCAGAAGGTATAACGGTAATTGTTTTTGGAAAGCTGCAAAAAAGTGTCGACTTTTCATGGTCTGATAAACATTTCGAAGTGACAATTTGTGTAGCAGATAAAAAGAGGTTTTTAAAAAATTAAAAGATTAGGTCTCGATGTTTTGCCAGGGCTGCACTGCAGCGTCTACTCACAGGTATTATCCCACTACTGGACAGCACGGGGGATTTGACCTGCTTCGTTTCCGACCTGGGCCGGTTCACCCCTCCTTAGACAACCTGGTGGTCCCGGGCTCCCCAGGAACACCATATCGATACCGAACTTAGCGTGGACACCCGTTCGACATAGTGTGCTGCAGCCCAGAGCTCCTCAGCTCACTTGATCCACCAACCTCAGCCTCCCAGTGACTTGGATTACAGGCACATGCCACTGCACCCGGCGAGATATTCCGCTGCAGGTAACGGTGATAGAGGTAGGAGTCTGTGACGTAATTACGAAGGATGGTTGTAGGCTAAAGGCCTTTGCATGGGAAAAACTAAGAAGTGCTGCTTCTATAAAGCTAGTGCATACAATGTCATTGGATGTTCAGTTGGGCCCTTGGTAGGTTTAGGTTGATTTGAAGATATTGGTACATATGCAGAAACACACATGAAATGTGATGTCATGCAAAAACAGGTAAAAATATATCATCTGCCTAAATATATCATCAAAGGTGTATCATCAAAAGTTGTACACAACAAATAGGCAAAACACCAAATCAATAGATATGCATATCAAATGCCTTTAGTGATGGAGAATGTAATTTGCCTAGTTTGATAGCTATTTGCCCAATGCAATTATGCAGTCTAAAATATCCACAGTGTGATTTCAAATGTTTTCTGATTATTGTCAAATATATTAATTATTATATTTTAAATTATGTAACAACATTCCAACCTTGTATAACTTAATCTAGTACAAACATATGACATGATTCCACTTTTTGTATTCGTTTGCATCACCTTCAATAAGGGACTTAATTTGAAGGTGAATCTCAAATTCCAATGATTTGACTAATCATTATTGTGGCTCATTTCACACAGGTAAATGAACCTATCCGAACTGTCTGTCTGTCGATGGTGATGGGAGAGCTGGCCTCAGTTTCATGCTAAGCATCGCGCTAGCACTTACTACTCCCTCAACGGTCCGTGCTGCATTTTGTTACCGGTATTCACACATTTCGTCAGTAGTAGTCAGTATAATTCTCGATTATCAGAAGGTATAACGGTAATTGTTTTTGGAAAGCTGCAAAAAGTGTCGACTTTTCATGGTCTGATAAACATTTAGAAGTGACAATTCGTGTAGCAGATAAAAATAGGTTTTTAAAAAATGAAAAGATTAGGTCTCGATGTTTTGCCAAGGCTGCACTGCAGCATCTACTCACAGGTATTATCCCACTACTGGACAGCACGGGGATTTGACCTGCTTCGTTTCCGACCTGGGCCGGTTCACCCCTCCTTAGACAACCTGGTGGTCCCGGGCTCCCCAGGAACACCATATCGATACCGAACTTAGCGTGGACACCCGTTCGACATAGTGTGCTGCAGCCCAGAGCTCCTCAGCTCACTTGATCCACCAACCTCAGCCTCCCAGTGACTTGGATTACAGGCACATGCCACTGCACCCGGCGAGATATTCCGCTGCAGGTAACGGTGATAGAGGTAGGAGTCTGTGACGTAATTACGAAGGATGGTTGTAGGCTAAAGGCCTTTGCATGGGAAAAACTAAGAAGTGCTGCTTCTATAAAGCTAGTGCATACAATGTCATTGGATGTTCAGTTGGGCCCTTGGTAGGTTTAGGTTGATTTGAAGATATTGGTACATATGCAGAAACACACATGAAATGTGATGTCATGCAAAAACAGGTAAAAATATATCATCTGCCTAAATATATCATCAAAGGTGTATCATCAAAAGTTGTACACAACAAATAGGCAAAACACCAAATCAATAGATATGCATATCAAATGCCTTTAGTGATGGAGAATGTAATTTGCCTAGTTTGATAGCTATTTGCCCAATGCAATTATGCAGTCTAAAATATCCACAGTGTGATTTCAAATGTTTTCTGATTATTGTCAAATATATTAATTATTATATTTTAAATTATGTAACAACATTCCAACCTTGTATAACTTAATCTAGTACAAACATATGACATGATTCCACTTTTTGTATTCGTTTGCATCACCTTCAATAAGGGACTTAATTTGAAGGTGAATCTCAAATTCCAATGATTTGACTAATCATTATTGTGGCTCATTTCACACAGGTAAATGAACCTATCCGAACTGTCTGTCTGTCGATGGTGATGGGAGAGCTGGCCTCAGTTTCATGCTAAGCATCGCGCTAGCACTTACTACTCCCTCAACGGTCCGTGCTGCATTTTGTTACCGGTATTCACACATTTCGTCAGTAGTAGTCAGTATAATTCTCGATTATCAGAAGGTATAACGGTAATTGTTTTTGGAAAGCTGCAAAAAAGTGTCGACTTTTCATGGTCTGATAAACATTTCGAAGTGACAATTTGTGTAGCAGATAAAAAGAGGTTTTTAAAAAATTAAAAGATTAGGTCTCGATGTTTTGCCAAGGCTGCACTGCAGCGTCTACTCACAGGTATTATCCCATTACTGGACAGCACGGGGATTTGACCTGCTTCGTTTCCGACCTGGGCCGGTTCACCCCTCCTTAGACAACCTGGTGGTCCCGGGCTCCCCCAGGAACACCATATCGATACCGAACTTAGCGTGGACACCCGTTCGACATAGTGTGCTGCAGCCCAGAGCTCCTCAGCTCACTTGATCCACCAACCTCAGCCTCCCAGTGACTTGGATTACAGGCACATGCCACTGCACCCGGCGAGATATTCCGCTGCAGGTAACGGTGATAGAGGTAGGAGTCTGTGACGTAATTACAAAGGATGGTTGTAGGCTAAAGGCCTTTGCATGGGAAAAACTAAGAAGTGCTGCTTCTATAAAGCTAGTGCATACAATGTCATTGGATGTTCAGTTGGGCCCTTGGTAGGTTTAGGTTGATTTGAAGATATTGGTACATATGCAGAAACACACATGAAATGTGATGTCATGCAAAAACAGGTAAAAATATATCATCTGCCTAAATATATCATCAAAGGTGTATCATCAAAAGTTGTACACAACAAATAGGCAAAACACCAAATCAATAGATATGCATATCAAATGCCTTTAGTGATGGAGAATGTAATTTGCCTAGTTTGATAGCTATTTGCCCAATGCAATTATGCAGTCTAAAATATCCACAGTGTGATTTCAAATGTTTTCTGATTATTGTCAAATATATTAATTATTATATTTTAAATTATGTAACAACATTCCAACCTTGTATAACTTAATCTAGTACAAACATATGACATGATTCCACTTTTTGTATTCGTTTGCATCACCTTCAATAAGGGACTTAATTTGAAGGTGAATCTCAAATTCCAATGATTTGACTAATCATTATTGTGGCTCATTTCACACAGGTAAATGAACCTATCCGAACTGTCTGTCTGTCGATGGTGATGGGAGAGATGGCCTCAGTTTCACGCTAAGCATCGCGCTAGCACTTACTACTCCCTCAACGGTCTGTGCTGCATTTTGTTACCGGTATTCACACATTTCGTCAGTAGTAGTCAGTATAATTCTAGATTATCAGAAGGTATAACGGTAATTGTTTTTGGAAAGCTGCAAAAAGTGTCGACTTTTCATGGTCTGATAAACATTTAGAAGTGACAATTCGTGTAGCAGATAAAAATAGGTTTTTAAAAAATGAAAAGATTAGGTCTCGATGTTTTGCCAAGGCTGCACTGCAGCGTCTACTCACAGGTATTATCCCACTACTGGACAGCACGGGGATTTGACCTGCTTCGTTTCCGACCTGGGCCGGTTCACCCCTCCTTAGACAACCTGGTGGTCCCGGGCTCCCCAGGAACACCATATCGATACCGAACTTAGCGTGGACACCCGTTCGACATAGTGTGCTGCAGCCCAGAGCTCCTCAGCTCACTTGATCCACCAACCTCAGCCTCCCAGTGACTTGGATTACAGGCACATGCCACTGCACCCGGCGAGATATTCCGCTGCAGGTAACGGTGATAGAGGTAGGAGTCTGTGACGTAATTACGAAGGATGGTTGTAGGCTAAAGGCCTTTGCATGGGAAAAACTAAGAAGTGCTGCTTCTATAAAGCTAGTGCATACAATGTCATTGGATGTTCAGTTGGGCCCTTGGTAGGTTTAGGTTGATTTGAAGATATTGGTACATATGCAGAAACACACATGAAATGTGATGTCATGCAAAAACAGGTAAAAATATATCATCTGCCTAAATATATCATCAAAGGTGTATCATCAAAAGTTGTACACAACAAATAGGCAAAACACCAAATCAATAGATATGCATATCAAATGCCTTTAGTGATGGAGAATGTAATTTGCCTAGTTTGATAGCTATTTGCCCAATGCAATTATGCAGTCTAAAATATCCACAGTGTGATTTCAAATGTTTTCTGATTATTGTCAAATATATTAATTATTATATTTTAAATTATGTAACAACATTCCAACCTTGTATAACTTAATCTAGTACAAACATATGACATGATTCCACTTTTTGTATTCGTTTGCATCACCTTCAATAAGGGACTTAATTTGAAGGTGAATCTCAAATTCCAATGATTTGACTAATCATTATTGTGGCTCATTTCACACAGGTAAATGAACCTATCCGAACTGTCTGTCTGTCGATGGTGATGGGAGAGCTGGCCTCAGTTTCATGCTAAGCATCGCGCTAGCACTTACTACTCCCTCAACGGTCCGTGCTGCATTTTGTTACCGGTATTCACACATTTCGTCAGTAGTAGTCAGTATAATTCTCGATTATCAGAAGGTATAACGGTAATTGTTTTTGGAAAGCTGCAAAAAAGTGTCGACTTTTCATGGTCTGATAAACATTTCGAAGTGACAATTTGCGTAGCAGATAAAAAGAGGTTTTTAAAAAATTAGGTCTCGATGTTTTGCCAAGGCTGCACTGCAGCGTCTACTCACAGGTATTATCCCACTACTGGACAGCACGGGGTATTTGACCTGCTTCGTTTCCGACCTGGGCCGGTTCACCCCTCCTTAGACAACCTGGTGGTCCCGGGCTCCCATATCGATACCGAACTTAGCGTGGACACCCGTTCGACATAGTGTGCTGCAGCCCAGAGCTCCTCAGCTCACTTGATCCACCAACCTCAGCCTCCCAGTGACTTGGATTACAGGCACATGCCACTGCACCCGGCGAGATATTCCGCTGCAGGTAACGGTGATAGAGGTAGGAGTCTGTGACGTAATTACAAAGGATGGTTGTAGGCTAAAGGCCTTTGCATGGGAAAAACTAAGAAGTGCTGCTTCTATAAAGCTAGTGCATACAATGTCATTGGATGTTCAGTTGGGCCCTTGGTAGGTTTAGGTTGATTTGAAGATATTGGTACATATGCAGAAACACACATGAAATGTGATGTCATGCAAAAACAGGTAAAAATATATCATCTGCCTAAATATATCATCAAAGGTGTATCATCAAAAGTTGTACACAACAAATAGGCAAAACACCAAATCAATAGATATGCATATCAAATGCCTTTAGTGATGGAGAATGTAATTTGCCTAGTTTGATAGCTATTTGCCCAATGCAATTATGCAGTCTAAAATATCCACAGTGTGATTTCAAATGTTTTCTGATTATTGTCAAATATATTAATTATTATATTTTAAATTATGTAACAACATTCCAACCTTGTATAACTTAATCTAGTACAAACATATGACATGATTCCACTTTTTGTATTCGTTTGCATCACCTTCAATAAGGGACTTAATTTGAAGGTGAATCTCAAATTCCAATGATTTGACTAATCATTATTGTGGCTCATTTCACACAGGTAAATGAACCTATCCGAACTGTCTGTCTGTCGATGGTGATGGGAGAGATGGCCTCAGTTTCACGCTAAGCATCGCGCTAGCACTTACTACTCCCTCAACGGTCTGTGCTGCATTTTGTTACCGGTATTCACACATTTCGTCAGTAGTAGTCAGTATAATTCTAGATTATCAGAAGGTATAACGGTAATTGTTTTTGGAAAGCTGCAAAAAAGTGTCGACTTTTCATGGTCTGATAAACATTTAGAAGTGACAATTCGTGTAGCAGATAAAAATAGGTTTTTAAAAAATGAAAAGATTAGGTCTCGATGTTTTGCCAAGGCTGCACTGCAGCGTCTACTCACAGGTATTATCCCACTACTGGACAGCACGGGGGATTTGACCTGCTTCGTTTCCGACCTGGGCCGGTTCACCCTCCTTAGACAACCTGGTGGTCCCGGGCTCCCCAGGAACACCATATCGATACCGAACTTAGCGTGGACACCCGTTCGACATAGTGTGCTGCAGCCCAGAGCTCCTCAGCTCACTTGATCCACCAACCTCAGCCTCCCAGTGACTTGGATTACAGGCACATGCCACTGCACCCGGCGAGATATTCCGCTGCAGGTAACGGTGATAGAGGTAGGAGTCTGTGACGTAATTACAAAGGATGGTTGTAGGCTAAAGGCCTTTGCATGGGAAAAACTAAGAAGTGCTGCTTCTATAAAGCTAGTGCATACAATGTCATTGGATGTTCAGTTGGGCCCTTGGTAGGTTTAGGTTGATTTGAAGATATTGGTACATATGCAGAAACACACATGAAATGTGATGTCATGCAAAAACAGGTAAAAATATATCATCTGCCTAAATATATCATCAAAGGTGTATCATCAAAAGTTGTACACAACAAATAGGCAAAACACCAAATCAATAGATATGCATATCAAATGCCTTTAGTGATGGAGAATGTAATTTGCCTAGTTTGATAGCTATTTGCCCAATGCAATTATGCAGTCTAAAATATCCACAGTGTGATTTCAAATGTTTTCTGATTATTGTCAAATATATTAATTATTATATTTTAAATTATGTAACAACATTCCAACCTTGTATAACTTAATCTAGTACAAACATATGACATGATTCCACTTTTTGTATTCGTTTGCATCACCTTCAATAAGGGACTTAATTTGAAGGTGAATCTCAAATTCCAATGATTTGACTAATCATTATTGTGGCTCATTTCACACAGGTAAATGAACCTATCCGAACTGTCTGTCTGTCGATGGTGATGGGAGAGCTGGCCTCAGTTTCATGCTAAGCATCGCGCTAGCACTTACTACTCCCTCAACGGTCCGTGCTGCATTTTGTTACCGGTATTCACACATTTCGTCAGTAGTAGTCAGTATAATTCTCGATTATCAGAAGGTATAACGGTAATTGTTTTTGGAAAGCTGCAAAAAGTGTCGACTTTTCATGGTCTGATAAACATTTAGAAGTGACAATTCGTGTAGCAGATAAAAATAGGTTTTTAAAAATGAAAAGATTAGGTCTCGATGTTTTGCCAAGGCTGCACTGCAGCGTCTACTCACAGGTATTATCCCACTACTGGACAGCACGGGGATTTGACCTGCTTCGTTTCCGACCTGGGCCGGTTCACCCCTCCTTAGACAACCTGGTGGTCCCGGGCTCCCCATATCGATACCGAACTTAGCGTGGACACCCGTTCGACATAGTGTGCTGCAGCCCAGAGCTCCTCAGCTCACTTGATCCACCAACCTCAGCCTCCCAGTGACTTGGATTACAGGCACATGCCACTGCACCCGGCGAGATATTCCGCTGCAGGTAACGGTGATAGAGGTAGGAGTCTGTGACGTAATTACAAGGATGGTTGTAGGCTAAAGGCCTTTGCATGGGAAAAACTAAGAAGTGCTGCTTCTATAAAGCTAGTGCATACAATGTCATTGGATGTTCAGTTGGGCCCTTGGTAGGTTTAGGTTGATTTGAAGATATTGGTACATATGCAGAAACACACATGAAATGTGATGTCATGCAAAAACAGGTAAAAATATATCATCTGCCTAAATATATCATCAAAGGTGTATCATCAAAAGTTGTACACAACAAATAGGCAAAACACCAAATCAATAGATATGCATATCAAATGCCTTTAGTGATGGAGAATGTAATTTGCCTAGTTTGATAGCTATTTGCCCAATGCAATTATGCAGTCTAAAATATCCACAGTGTGATTTCAAATGTTTTCTGATTATTGTCAAATATATTAATTATTATATTTTAAATTATGTAACAACATTCCAACCTTGTATAACTTAATCTAGTACAAACATATGACATGATTCCACTTTTTGTATTCGTTTGCATCACCTTCAATAAGGGACTTAATTTGAAGGTGAATCTCAAATTCCAATGATTTGACTAATCATTATTGTGGCTCATTTCACACAGGTAAATGAACCTATCCGAACTGTCTGTCTGTCGATGGTGATGGGAGAGATGGCCTCAGTTTCACGCTAAGCATCGCGCTAGCACTTACTACTCCCTCAACGGTCCGTGCTGCATTTTGTTACCGGTATTCACACATTTCGTCAGTAGTAGTCAGTATAATTCTAGATTATCAGAAGGTATAACGGTAATTGTTTTTGGAAAGCTGCAAAAAGTGTCGACTTTTCATGGTCTGATAAACATTTAGAAGTGACAATTCGTGTAGCAGATAAAAATAGGTTTTTAAAAATGAAAAGATTAGGTCTCGATGTTTTGCCAAGGCTGCACTGCAGCGTCTACTCACAGGTATTATCCCACTACTGGACAGCACGGGGATTTGACCTGCTTCGTTTCCGACCTGGGCCGGTTCACCCCTCCTTAGACAACCTGGTGGTCCCGGGCTCCCCAGGAACACCATATCGATACCGAACTTAGCGTGGACACCCGTTCGACATAGTGTGCTGCAGCCCAGAGCTCCTCAGCTCACTTGATCCACCAACCTCAGCCTCCCAGTGACTTGGATTACAGGCACATGCCACTGCACCCGGCGAGATATTCCGCTGCAGGTAACGGTGATAGAGGTAGGAGTCTGTGACGTAATTACGAAGGATGGTTGTAGGCTAAAGGCCTTTGCATGGGAAAAACTAAGAAGTGCTGCTTCTATAAAGCTAGTGCATACAATGTCATTGGATGTTCAGTTGGGCCCTTGGTAGGTTTAGGTTGATTTGAAGATATTGGTACATATGCAGAAACACACATGAAATGTGATGTCATGCAAAAACAGGTAAAAATATATCATCTGCCTAAATATATCATCAAAGGTGTATCATCAAAAGTTGTACACAACAAATAGGCAAAACACCAAATCAATAGATATGCATATCAAATGCCTTTAGTGATGGAGAATGTAATTTGCCTAGTTTGATAGCTATTTGCCCAATGCAATTATGCAGTCTAAAATATCCACAGTGTGATTTCAAATGTTTTCTGATTATTGTCAAATATATTAATTATTATATTTTAAATTATGTAACAACATTCCAACCTTGTATAACTTAATCTAGTACAAACATATGACATGATTCCACTTTTTGTATTCGTTTGCATCACCTTCAATAAGGGACTTAATTTGAAGGTGAATCTCAAATTCCAATGATTTGACTAATCATTATTGTGGCTCATTTCACACAGGTAAATGAACCTATCCGAACTGTCTGTCTGTCGATGGTGATGGGAGAGATGGCCTCAGTTTCACGCTAAGCATCGCGCTAGCACTTACTACTCCCTCAACGGTCCGTGCTGCATTTTGTTACCGGTATTCACACATTTCGTCAGTAGTAGTCAGTATAATTCTAGATTATCAGAAGGTATAACGGTAATTGTTTTTGGAAAGCTGCAAAAAGTGTCGACTTTTCATGGTCTGATAAACATTTAGAAGTGACAATTCGTGTAGCAGATAAAAATAGGTTTTTAAAAAATGAAAAGATTAGGTCTCGATGTTTTGCCAAGGCTGCACTGCAGCGTCTACTCACAGGTATTATCCCACTACTGGACAGCACGGGGATTTGACCTGCTTCGTTTCCGACCTGGGCCGGTTCACCCCTCCTTAGACAACCTGGTGGTCCCGGGCTCCCCAGGAACACCATATCGATACCGAACTTAGCGTGGACACCCGTTCGACATAGTGTGCTGCAGCCCAGAGCTCCTCAGCTCACTTGATCCACCAACCTCAGCCTCCCAGTGACTTGGATTACAGGCACATGCCACTGCACCCGGCGAGATATTCCGCTGCAGGTAACGGTGATAGAGGTAGGAGTCTGTGACGTAATTACAAAGGATGGTTGTAGGCTAAAGGCCTTTGCATGGGAAAAACTAAGAAGTGCTGCTTCTATAAAGCTAGTGCATACAATGTCATTGGATGTTCAGTTGGGCCCTTGGTAGGTTTAGGTTGATTTGAAGATATTGGTACATATGCAGAAACACACATGAAATGTGATGTCATGCAAAAACAGGTAAAAATATATCATCTGCCTAAATATATCATCAAAGGTGTATCATCAAAAGTTGTACACAACAAATAGGCAAAACACCAAATCAATAGATATGCATATCAAATGCCTTTAGTGATGGAGAATGTAATTTGCCTAGTTTGATAGCTATTTGCCCAATGCAATTATGCAGTCTAAAATATCCACAGTGTGATTTCAAATGTTTTCTGATTATTGTCAAATATATTAATTATTATATTTTAAATTATGTAACAACATTCCAACCTTGTATAACTTAATCTAGTACAAACATATGACATGATTCCACTTTTTGTATTCGTTTGCATCACCTTCAATAAGGGACTTAATTTGAAGGTGAATCTCAAATTCCAATGATTTGACTAATCATTATTGTGGCTCATTTCACACAGGTAAATGAACCTATCCGAACTGTCTGTCTGTCGATGGTGATGGGAGAGATGGCCTCAGTTTCACGCTAAGCATCGCGCTAGCACTTACTACTCCTCAACGGTCTGTGCTGCATTTTGTTACCGGTATTCACACATTTCGTCAGTAGTAGTCAGTATAATTCTAGATTATCAGAAGGTATAACGGTAATTGTTTTTGGAAAGCTGCAAAAAGTGTCGACTTTTCATGGTCTGATAAACATTTAGAAGTGACAATTCGTGTAGCAGATAAAAATAGGTTTTTAAAAAATGAAAAGATTAGGTCTCGATGTTTTGCCAAGGCTGCACTGCAGCGTCTACTCACAGGTATTATCCCACTACTGGACAGCACGGGGATTTGACCTGCTTCGTTTCCGACCTGGGCCGGTTCACCCCTCCTTAGACAACCTGGTGGTCCCGGGCTCCCCAGGAACACCATATCGATACCGAACTTAGCGTGGACACCCGTTCGACATAGTGTGCTGCAGCCCAGAGCTCCTCAGCTCACTTGATCCACCAACCTCAGCCTCCCAGTGACTTGGATTACAGGCACATGCCACTGCACCCGGCGAGATATTCCGCTGCAGGTAACGGTGATAGAGGTAGGAGTCTGTGACGTAATTACAAGGATGGTTGTAGGCTAAAGGCCTTTGCATGGGAAAAACTAAGAAGTGCTGCTTCTATAAAGCTAGTGCATACAATGTCATTGGATGTTCAGTTGGGCCCTTGGTAGGTTTAGGTTGATTTGAAGATATTGGTACATATGCAGAAACACACATGAAATGTGATGTCATGCAAAAACAGGTAAAAATATATCATCTGCCTAAATATATCATCAAAGGTGTATCATCAAAAGTTGTACACAACAAATAGGCAAAACACCAAATCAATAGATATGCATATCAAATGCCTTTAGTGATGGAGAATGTAATTTGCCTAGTTTGATAGCTATTTGCCCAATGCAATTATGCAGTCTAAAATATCCACAGTGTGATTTCAAATGTTTTCTGATTATTGTCAAATATATTAATTATTATATTTTAAATTATGTAACAACATTCCAACCTTGTATAACTTAATCTAGTACAAACATATGACATGATTCCACTTTTTGTATTCGTTTGCATCACCTTCAATAAGGGACTTAATTTGAAGGTGAATCTCAAATTCCAATGATTTGACTAATCATTATTGTGGCTCATTTCACACAGGTAAATGAACCTATCCGAACTGTCTGTCTGTCGATGGTGATGGGAGAGATGGCCTCAGTTTCACGCTAAGCATCGCGCTAGCACTTACTACTCCCTCAACGGTCTGTGCTGCATTTTGTTACCGGTATTCACACATTTCGTCAGTAGTAGTCAGTATAATTCTAGATTATCAGAAGGTATAACGGTAATTGTTTTTGGAAAGCTGCAAAAAGTGTCGACTTTTCATGGTCTGATAAACATTTAGAAGTGACAATTCGTGTAGCAGATAAAAATAGGTTTTTAAAAATGAAAAGATTAGGTCTCGATGTTTTGCCAAGGCTGCACTGCAGCGTCTACTCACAGGTATTATCCCACTACTGGACAGCACGGGGATTTGACCTGCTTCGTTTCCGACCTGGGCCGGTTCACCCCTCCTTAGACAACCTGGTGGTCCCGGGCTCCCCAGGAACACCATATCGATACCGAACTTAGCGTGGACACCCGTTCGACATAGTGTGCTGCAGCCCAGAGCTCCTCAGCTCACTTGATCCACCAACCTCAGCCTCCCAGTGACTTGGATTACAGGCACATGCCACTGCACCCGGCGAGATATTCCGCTGCAGGTAACGGTGATAGAGGTAGGAGTCTGTGACGTAATTACGAAGGATGGTTGTAGGCTAAAGGCCTTTGCATGGGAAAAACTAAGAAGTGCTGCTTCTATAAAGCTAGTGCATACAATGTCATTGGATGTTCAGTTGGGCCCTTGGTAGGTTTAGGTTGATTTGAAGATATTGGTACATATGCAGAAACACACATGAAATGTGATGTCATGCAAAAACAGGTAAAAATATATCATCTGCCTAAATATATCATCAAAGGTGTATCATCAAAAGTTGTACACAACAAATAGGCAAAACACCAAATCAATAGATATGCATATCAAATGCCTTTAGTGATGGAGAATGTAATTTGCCTAGTTTGATAGCTATTTGCCCAATGCAATTATGCAGTCTAAAATATCCACAGTGTGATTTCAAATGTTTTCTGATTATTGTCAAATATATTAATTATTATATTTTAAATTATGTAACAACATTCCAACCTTGTATAACTTAATCTAGTACAAACATATGACATGATTCCACTTTTTGTATTCGTTTGCATCACCTTCAATAAGGGACTTAATTTGAAGGTGAATCTCAAATTCCAATGATTTGACTAATCATTATTGTGGCTCATTTCACACAGGTAAATGAACCTATCCGAACTGTCTGTCTGTCGATGGTGATGGGAGAGATGGCCTCAGTTTCACGCTAAGCATCGCGCTAGCACTTACTACTCCTCAACGGTCTGTGCTGCATTTTGTTACCGGTATTCACACATTTCGTCAGTAGTAGTCAGTATAATTCTAGATTATCAGAAGGTATAACGGTAATTGTTTTTGGAAAGCTGCAAAAAGTGTCGACTTTTCATGGTCTGATAAACATTTAGAAGTGACAATTCGTGTAGCAGATAAAAATAGGTTTTTAAAAAATGAAAAGATTAGGTCTCGATGTTTTGCCAAGGCTGCACTGCAGCGTCTACTCACAGGTATTATCCCACTACTGGACAGCACGGGGATTTGACCTGCTTCGTTTCCGACCTGGGCCGGTTCACCCCTCCTTAGACAACCTGGTGGTCCCGGGCTCCCCAGGAACACCATATCGATACCGAACTTAGCGTGGACACCCGTTCGACATAGTGTGCTGCAGCCCAGAGCTCCTCAGCTCACTTGATCCACCAACCTCAGCCTCCCAGTGACTTGGATTACAGGCACATGCCACTGCACCCGGCGAGATATTCCGCTGCAGGTAACGGTGATAGAGGTAGGAGTCTGTGACGTAATTACAAAGGATGGTTGTAGGCTAAAGGCCTTTGCATGGGAAAAACTAAGAAGTGCTGCTTCTATAAAGCTAGTGCATACAATGTCATTGGATGTTCAGTTGGGCCCTTGGTAGGTTTAGGTTGATTTGAAGATATTGGTACATATGCAGAAACACACATGAAATGTGATGTCATGCAAAAACAGGTAAAAATATATCATCTGCCTAAATATATCATCAAAGGTGTATCATCAAAAGTTGTACACAACAAATAGGCAAAACACCAAATCAATAGATATGCATATCAAATGCCTTTAGTGATGGAGAATGTAATTTGCCTAGTTTGATAGCTATTTGCCCAATGCAATTATGCAGTCTAAAATATCCACAGTGTGATTTCAAATGTTTTCTGATTATTGTCAAATATATTAATTATTATATTTTAAATTATGTAACAACATTCCAACCTTGTATAACTTAATCTAGTACAAACATATGACATGATTCCACTTTTTGTATTCGTTTGCATCACCTTCAATAAGGGACTTAATTTGAAGGTGAATCTCAAATTCCAATGATTTGACTAATCATTATTGTGGCTCATTTCACACAGGTAAATGAACCTATCCGAACTGTCTGTCTGTCGATGGTGATGGGAGAGATGGCCTCAGTTTCACGCTAAGCATCGCGCTAGCACTTACTACTCCCTCAACGGTCTGTGCTGCATTTTGTTACCGGTATTCACACATTTCGTCAGTAGTAGTCAGTATAATTCTAGATTATCAGAAGGTATAACGGTAATTGTTTTTGGAAAGCTGCAAAAAGTGTCGACTTTTCATGGTCTGATAAACATTTAGAAGTGACAATTCGTGTAGCAGATAAAAATAGGTTTTTAAAAAATGAAAAGATTAGGTCTCGATGTTTTGCCAAGGCTGCACTGCAGCGTCTACTCACAGGTATTATCCCACTACTGGACAGCACGGGGATTTGACCTGCTTCGTTTCCGACCTGGGCCGGTTCACCCCTCCTTAGACAACCTGGTGGTCCCGGGCTCCCCAGGAACACCATATCGATACCGAACTTAGCGTGGACACCCGTTCGACATAGTGTGCTGCAGCCCAGAGCTCCTCAGCTCACTTGATCCACCAACCTCAGCCTCCCAGTGACTTGGATTACAGGCACATGCCACTGCACCCGGCGAGATATTCCGCTGCAGGTAACGGTGATAGAGGTAGGAGTCTGTGACGTAATTACGAAGGATGGTTGTAGGCTAAAGGCCTTTGCATGGGAAAAACTAAGAAGTGCTGCTTCTATAAAGCTAGTGCATACAATGTCATTGGATGTTCAGTTGGGCCCTTGGTAGGTTTAGGTTGATTTGAAGATATTGGTACATATGCAGAAACACACATGAAATGTGATGTCATGCAAAAACAGGTAAAAATATATCATCTGCCTAAATATATCATCAAAGGTGTATCATCAAAAGTTGTACACAACAAATAGGCAAAACACCAAATCAATAGATATGCATATCAAATGCCTTTAGTGATGGAGAATGTAATTTGCCTAGTTTGATAGCTATTTGCCCAATGCAATTATGCAGTCTAAAATATCCACAGTGTGATTTCAAATGTTTTCTGATTATTGTCAAATATATTAATTATTATATTTTAAATTATGTAACAACATTCCAACCTTGTATAACTTAATCTAGTACAAACATATGACATGATTCCACTTTTTGTATTCGTTTGCATCACCTTCAATAAGGGACTTAATTTGAAGGTGAATCTCAAATTCCAATGATTTGACTAATCATTATTGTGGCTCATTTCACACAGGTAAATGAACCTATCCGAACTGTCTGTCTGTCGATGGTGATGGGAGAGATGGCCTCAGTTTCACGCTAAGCATCGCGCTAGCACTTACTACTCCCTCAACGGTCTGTGCTGCATTTTGTTACCGGTATTCACACATTTCGTCAGTAGTAGTCAGTATAATTCTAGATTATCAGAAGGTATAACGGTAATTGTTTTTGGAAAGCTGCAAAAAGTGTCGACTTTTCATGGTCTGATAAACATTTAGAAGTGACAATTCGTGTAGCAGATAAAAATAGGTTTTTAAAAAATGAAAAGATTAGGTCTCGATGTTTTGCCAAGGCTGCACTGCAGCGTCTACTCACAGGTATTATCCCACTACTGGACAGCACGGGGATTTGACCTGCTTCGTTTCCGACCTGGGCCGGTTCACCCCTCCTTAGACAACCTGGTGGTCCCGGGCTCCCCCAGGAACACCATATCGATACCGAACTTAGCGTGGACACCCGTTCGACATAGTGTGCTGCAGCCCAGAGCTCCTCAGCTCACTTGATCCACCAACCTCAGCCTCCCAGTGACTTGGATTACAGGCACATGCCACTGCACCCGGCGAGATATTCCGCTGCAGGTAACGGTGATAGAGGTAGGAGTCTGTGACGTAATTACAAAGGATGGTTGTAGGCTAAAGGCCTTTGCATGGGAAAAACTAAGAAGTGCTGCTTCTATAAAGCTAGTGCATACAATGTCATTGGATGTTCAGTTGGGCCCTTGGTAGGTTTAGGTTGATTTGAAGATATTGGTACATATGCAGAAACACACATGAAATGTGATGTCATGCAAAAACAGGTAAAAATATATCATCTGCCTAAATATATCATCAAAGGTGTATCATCAAAAGTTGTACACAACAAATAGGCAAAACACCAAATCAATAGATATGCATATCAAATGCCTTTAGTGATGGAGAATGTAATTTGCCTAGTTTGATAGCTATTTGCCCAATGCAATTATGCAGTCTAAAATATCCACAGTGTGATTTCAAATGTTTTCTGATTATTGTCAAATATATTAATTATTATATTTTAAATTATGTAACAACATTCCAACCTTGTATAACTTAATCTAGTACAAACATATGACATGATTCCACTTTTTGTATTCGTTTGCATCACCTTCAATAAGGGACTTAATTTGAAGGTGAATCTCAAATTCCAATGATTTGACTAATCATTATTGTGGCTCATTTCACACAGGTAAATGAACCTATCCGAACTGTCTGTCTGTCGATGGTGATGGGAGAGATGGCCTCAGTTTCACGCTAAGCATCGCGCTAGCACTTACTACTCCCTCAACGGTCTGTGCTGCATTTTGTTACCGGTATTCACACATTTCGTCAGTAGTAGTCAGTATAATTCTAGATTATCAGAAGGTATAACGGTAATTGTTTTTGAAAGCTGCAAAAAGTGTCGACTTTTCATGGTCTGATAAACATTTAGAAGTGACAATTCGTGTAGCAGATAAAAATAGGTTTTTAAAAATGAAAAGATTAGGTCTCGATGTTTTGCCAAGGCTGCACTGCAGCGTCTACTCACAGGTATTATCCCACTACTGGACAGCACGGGGATTTGACCTGCTTCGTTTCCGACCTGGGCCGGTTCACCCCTCCTTAGACAACCTGGTGGTCCCGGGCTCCCCCAGGAACACCATATCGATACCGAACTTAGCGTGGACACCCGTTCGACATAGTGTGCTGCAGCCCAGAGCTCCTCAGCTCACTTGATCCACCAACCTCAGCCTCCCAGTGACTTGGATTACAGGCACATGCCACTGCACCCGGCGAGATATTCCGCTGCAGGTAACGGTGATAGAGGTAGGAGTCTGTGACGTAATTACAAAGGATGGTTGTAGGCTAAAGGCCTTTGCATGGGAAAAACTAAGAAGTGCTGCTTCTATAAAGCTAGTGCATACAATGTCATTGGATGTTCAGTTGGGCCCTTGGTAGGTTTAGGTTGATTTGAAGATATTGGTACATATGCAGAAACACACATGAAATGTGATGTCATGCAAAAACAGGTAAAAATATATCATCTGCCTAAATATATCATCAAAGGTGTATCATCAAAAGTTGTACACAACAAATAGGCAAAACACCAAATCAATAGATATGCATATCAAATGCCTTTAGTGATGGAGAATGTAATTTGCCTAGTTTGATAGCTATTTGCCCAATGCAATTATGCAGTCTAAAATATCCACAGTGTGATTTCAAATGTTTTCTGATTATTGTCAAATATATTAATTATTATATTTTAAATTATGTAACAACATTCCAACCTTGTATAACTTAATCTAGTACAAACATATGACATGATTCCACTTTTTGTATTCGTTTGCATCACCTTCAATAAGGGACTTAATTTGAAGGTGAATCTCAAATTCCAATGATTTGACTAATCATTATTGTGGCTCATTTCACACAGGTAAATGAACCTATCCGAACTGTCTGTCTGTCGATGGTGATGGGAGAGATGGCCTCAGTTTCACGCTAAGCATCGCGCTAGCACTTACTACTCCTCAACGGTCTGTGCTGCATTTTGTTACCGGTATTCACACATTTCGTCAGTAGTAGTCAGTATAATTCTAGATTATCAGAAGGTATAACGGTAATTGTTTTTGGAAAGCTGCAAAAAGTGTCGACTTTTCATGGTCTGATAAACATTTAGAAGTGACAATTCGTGTAGCAGATAAAAATAGGTTTTTAAAAAATGAAAAGATTAGGTCTCGATGTTTTGCCAAGGCTGCACTGCAGCGTCTACTCACAGGTATTATCCCACTACTGGACAGCACGGGGATTTGACCTGCTTCGTTTCCGACCTGGGCCGGTTCACCCCTCCTTAGACAACCTGGTGGTCCCGGGCTCCCCCAGGAACACCATATCGATACCGAACTTAGCGTGGACACCCGTTCGACATAGTGTGCTGCAGCCCAGAGCTCCTCAGCTCACTTGATCCACCAACCTCAGCCTCCCAGTGACTTGGATTACAGGCACATGCCACTGCACCCGGCGAGATATTCCGCTGCAGGTAACGGTGATAGAGGTAGGAGTCTGTGACGTAATTACAAAGGATGGTTGTAGGCTAAAGGCCTTTGCATGGGAAAAACTAAGAAGTGCTGCTTCTATAAAGCTAGTGCATACAATGTCATTGGATGTTCAGTTGGGCCCTTGGTAGGTTTAGGTTGATTTGAAGATATTGGTACATATGCAGAAACACACATGAAATGTGATGTCATGCAAAAACAGGTAAAAATATATCATCTGCCTAAATATATCATCAAAGGTGTATCATCAAAAGTTGTACACAACAAATAGGCAAAACACCAAATCAATAGATATGCATATCAAATGCCTTTAGTGATGGAGAATGTAATTTGCCTAGTTTGATAGCTATTTGCCCAATGCAATTATGCAGTCTAAAATATCCACAGTGTGATTTCAAATGTTTTCTGATTATTGTCAAATATATTAATTATTATATTTTAAATTATGTAACAACATTCCAACCTTGTATAACTTAATCTAGTACAAACATATGACATGATTCCACTTTTTGTATTCGTTTGCATCACCTTCAATAAGGGACTTAATTTGAAGGTGAATCTCAAATTCCAATGATTTGACTAATCATTATTGTGGCTCATTTCACACAGGTAAATGAACCTATCCGAACTGTCTGTCTGTCGATGGTGATGGGAGAGATGGCCTCAGTTTCACGCTAAGCATCGCGCTAGCACTTACTACTCCCTCAACGGTCTGTGCTGCATTTTGTTACCGGTATTCACACATTTCGTCAGTAGTAGTCAGTATAATTCTAGATTATCAGAAGGTATAACGGTAATTGTTTTTGGAAAGCTGCAAAAAGTGTCGACTTTTCATGGTCTGATAAACATTTAGAAGTGACAATTCGTGTAGCAGATAAAAATAGGTTTTTAAAAAATGAAAAGATTAGGTCTCGATGTTTTGCCAAGGCTGCACTGCAGCGTCTACTCACAGGTATTATCCCACTACTGGACAGCACGGGGATTTGACCTGCTTCGTTTCCGACCTGGGCCGGTTCACCCCTCCTTAGACAACCTGGTGGTCCCGGGCTCCCCCAGGAACACCATATCGATACCGAACTTAGCGTGGACACCCGTTCGACATAGTGTGCTGCAGCCCAGAGCTCCTCAGCTCACTTGATCCACCAACCTCAGCCTCCCAGTGACTTGGATTACAGGCACATGCCACTGCACCCGGCGAGATATTCCGCTGCAGGTAACGGTGATAGAGGTAGGAGTCTGTGACGTAATTACAAAGGATGGTTGTAGGCTAAAGGCCTTTGCATGGGAAAAACTAAGAAGTGCTGCTTCTATAAAGCTAGTGCATACAATGTCATTGGATGTTCAGTTGGGCCCTTGGTAGGTTTAGGTTGATTTGAAGATATTGGTACATATGCAGAAACACACATGAAATGTGATGTCATGCAAAAACAGGTAAAAATATATCATCTGCCTAAATATATCATCAAAGGTGTATCATCAAAAGTTGTACACAACAAATAGGCAAAACACCAAATCAATAGATATGCATATCAAATGCCTTTAGTGATGGAGAATGTAATTTGCCTAGTTTGATAGCTATTTGCCCAATGCAATTATGCAGTCTAAAATATCCACAGTGTGATTTCAAATGTTTTCTGATTATTGTCAAATATATTAATTATTATATTTTAAATTATGTAACAACATTCCAACCTTGTATAACTTAATCTAGTACAAACATATGACATGATTCCACTTTTTGTATTCGTTTGCATCACCTTCAATAAGGGACTTAATTTGAAGGTGAATCTCAAATTCCAATGATTTGACTAATCATTATTGTGGCTCATTTCACACAGGTAAATGAACCTATCCGAACTGTCTGTCTGTCGATGGTGATGGGAGAGATGGCCTCAGTTTCACGCTAAGCATCGCGCTAGCACTTACTACTCCCTCAACGGTCTGTGCTGCATTTTGTTACCGGTATTCACACATTTCGTCAGTAGTAGTCAGTATAATTCTAGATTATCAGAAGGTATAACGGTAATTGTTTTTGGAAAGCTGCAAAAAGTGTCGACTTTTCATGGTCTGATAAACATTTAGAAGTGACAATTCGTGTAGCAGATAAAAATAGGTTTTTAAAAAATGAAAAGATTAGGTCTCGATGTTTTGCCAAGGCTGCACTGCAGCGTCTACTCACAGGTATTATCCCACTACTGGACAGCACGGGGATTTGACCTGCTTCGTTTCCGACCTGGGCCGGTTCACCCCTCCTTAGACAACCTGGTGGTCCCGGGCTCCCCCAGGAACACCATATCGATACCGAACTTAGCGTGGACACCCGTTCGACATAGTGTGCTGCAGCCCAGAGCTCCTCAGCTCACTTGATCCACCAACCTCAGCCTCCCAGTGACTTGGATTACAGGCACATGCCACTGCACCCGGCGAGATATTCCGCTGCAGGTAACGGTGATAGAGGTAGGAGTCTGTGACGTAATTACAAAGGATGGTTGTAGGCTAAAGGCCTTTGCATGGGAAAAACTAAGAAGTGCTGCTTCTATAAAGCTAGTGCATACAATGTCATTGGATGTTCAGTTGGGCCCTTGGTAGGTTTAGGTTGATTTGAAGATATTGGTACATATGCAGAAACACACATGAAATGTGATGTCATGCAAAAACAGGTAAAAATATATCATCTGCCTAAATATATCATCAAAGGTGTATCATCAAAAGTTGTACACAACAAATAGGCAAAACACCAAATCAATAGATATGCATATCAAATGCCTTTAGTGATGGAGAATGTAATTTGCCTAGTTTGATAGCTATTTGCCCAATGCAATTATGCAGTCTAAAATATCCACAGTGTGATTTCAAATGTTTTCTGATTATTGTCAAATATATTAATTATTATATTTTAAATTATGTAACAACATTCCAACCTTGTATAACTTAATCTAGTACAAACATATGACATGATTCCACTTTTTGTATTCGTTTGCATCACCTTCAATAAGGGACTTAATTTGAAGGTGAATCTCAAATTCCAATGATTTGACTAATCATTATTGTGGCTCATTTCACACAGGTAAATGAACCTATCCGAACTGTCTGTCTGTCGATGGTGATGGGAGAGATGGCCTCAGTTTCACGCTAAGCATCGCGCTAGCACTTACTACTCCTCAACGGTCTGTGCTGCATTTTGTTACCGGTATTCACACATTTCGTCAGTAGTAGTCAGTATAATTCTAGATTATCAGAAGGTATAACGGTAATTGTTTTTGGAAAGCTGCAAAAAGTGTCGACTTTTCATGGTCTGATAAACATTTAGAAGTGACAATTCGTGTAGCAGATAAAAATAGGTTTTTAAAAAATGAAAAGATTAGGTCTCGATGTTTTGCCAAGGCTGCACTGCAGCGTCTACTCACAGGTATTATCCCACTACTGGACAGCACGGGGATTTGACCTGCTTCGTTTCCGACCTGGGCCGGTTCACCCCTCCTTAGACAACCTGGTGGTCCCGGGCTCCCCCAGGAACACCATATCGATACCGAACTTAGCGTGGACACCCGTTCGACATAGTGTGCTGCAGCCCAGAGCTCCTCAGCTCACTTGATCCACCAACCTCAGCCTCCCAGTGACTTGGATTACAGGCACATGCCACTGCACCCGGCGAGATATTCCGCTGCAGGTAACGGTGATAGAGGTAGGAGTCTGTGACGTAATTACAAAGGATGGTTGTAGGCTAAAGGCCTTTGCATGGGAAAACTAAGAAGTGCTGCTTCTATAAAGCTAGTGCATACAATGTCATTGGATGTTCAGTTGGGCCCTTGGTAGGTTTAGGTTGATTTGAAGATATTGGTACATATGCAGAAACACACATGAAATGTGATGTCATGCAAAAACAGGTAAAAATATATCATCTGCCTAAATATATCATCAAAGGTGTATCATCAAAAGTTGTACACAACAAATAGGCAAAACACCAAATCAATAGATATGCATATCAAATGCCTTTAGTGATGGAGAATGTAATTTGCCTAGTTTGATAGCTATTTGCCCAATGCAATTATGCAGTCTAAAATATCCACAGTGTGATTTCAAATGTTTTCTGATTATTGTCAAATATATTAATTATTATATTTTAAATTATGTAACAACATTCCAACCTTGTATAACTTAATCTAGTACAAACATATGACATGATTCCACTTTTTGTATTCGTTTGCATCACCTTCAATAAGGGACTTAATTTGAAGGTGAATCTCAAATTCCAATGATTTGACTAATCATTATTGTGGCTCATTTCACACAGGTAAATGAACCTATCCGAACTGTCTGTCTGTCGATGGTGATGGGAGAGATGGCCTCAGTTTCACGCTAAGCATCGCGCTAGCACTTACTACTCCCTCAACGGTCTGTGCTGCATTTTGTTACCGGTATTCACACATTTCGTCAGTAGTAGTCAGTATAATTCTAGATTATCAGAAGGTATAACGGTAATTGTTTTTGGAAAGCTGCAAAAAGTGTCGACTTTTCATGGTCTGATAAACATTTAGAAGTGACAATTCGTGTAGCAGATAAAAATAGGTTTTTAAAAAATGAAAAGATTAGGTCTCGATGTTTTGCCAAGGCTGCACTGCAGCGTCTACTCACAGGTATTATCCCACTACTGGACAGCACGGGGGATTTGACCTGCTTCGTTTCCGACCTGGGCCGGTTCACCCCTCCTTAGACAACCTGGTGGTCCCGGGCTCCCATATCGATACCGAACTTAGCGTGGACACCCGTTCGACATAGTGTGCTGCAGCCCAGAGCTCCTCAGCTCACTTGATCCACCAACCTCAGCCTCCCAGTGACTTGGATTACAGGCACATGCCACTGCACCCGGCGAGATATTCCGCTGCAGGTAACGGTGATAGAGGTAGGAGTCTGTGACGTAATTACAAAGGATGGTTGTAGGCTAAAGGCCTTTGCATGGGAAAAACTAAGAAGTGCTGCTTCTATAAAGCTAGTGCATACAATGTCATTGGATGTTCAGTTGGGCCCTTGGTAGGTTTAGGTTGATTTGAAGATATTGGTACATATGCAGAAACACACATGAAATGTGATGTCATGCAAAAACAGGTAAAAATATATCATCTGCCTAAATATATCATCAAAGGTGTATCATCAAAAGTTGTACACAACAAATAGGCAAAACACCAAATCAATAGATATGCATATCAAATGCCTTTAGTGATGGAGAATGTAATTTGCCTAGTTTGATAGCTATTTGCCCAATGCAATTATGCAGTCTAAAATATCCACAGTGTGATTTCAAATGTTTTCTGATTATTGTCAAATATATTAATTATTATATTTTAAATTATGTAACAACATTCCAACCTTGTATAACTTAATCTAGTACAAACATATGACATGATTCCACTTTTTGTATTCGTTTGCATCACCTTCAATAAGGGACTTAATTTGAAGGTGAATCTCAAATTCCAATGATTTGACTAATCATTATTGTGGCTCATTTCACACAGGTAAATGAACCTATCCGAACTGTCTGTCTGTCGATGGTGATGGGAGAGATGGCCTCAGTTTCACGCTAAGCATCGCGCTAGCACTTACTACTCCCTCAACGGTCTGTGCTGCATTTTGTTACCGGTATTCACACATTTCGTCAGTAGTAGTCAGTATAATTCTAGATTATCAGAAGGTATAACGGTAATTGTTTTTGGAAAGCTGCAAAAAAGTGTCGACTTTTCATGGTCTGATAAACATTTAGAAGTGACAATTCGTGTAGCAGATAAAAATAGGTTTTTAAAAATGAAAAGATTAGGTCTCGATGTTTTGCCAAGGCTGCACTGCAGCGTCTACTCACAGGTATTATCCCACTACTGGACAGCACGGGGATTTGACCTGCTTCGTTTCCGACCTGGGCCGGTTCACCCCTCCTTAGACAACCTGGTGGTCCCGGGCTCCCCAGGAACACCATATCGATACCGAACTTAGCGTGGACACCCGTTCGACATAGTGTGCTGCAGCCCAGAGCTCCTCAGCTCACTTGATCCACCAACCTCAGCCTCCCAGTGACTTGGATTACAGGCACATGCCACTGCACCCGGCGAGATATTCCGCTGCAGGTAACGGTGATAGAGGTAGGAGTCTGTGACGTAATTACAAAGGATGGTTGTAGGCTAAAGGCCTTTGCATGGGAAAAACTAAGAAGTGCTGCTTCTATAAAGCTAGTGCATACAATGTCATTGGATGTTCAGTTGGGCCCTTGGTAGGTTTAGGTTGATTTGAAGATATTGGTACATATGCAGAAACACACATGAAATGTGATGTCATGCAAAAACAGGTAAAAATATATCATCTGCCTAAATATATCATCAAAGGTGTATCATCAAAAGTTGTACACAACAAATAGGCAAAACACCAAATCAATAGATATGCATATCAAATGCCTTTAGTGATGGAGAATGTAATTTGCCTAGTTTGATAGCTATTTGCCCAATGCAATTATGCAGTCTAAAATATCCACAGTGTGATTTCAAATGTTTTCTGATTATTGTCAAATATATTAATTATTATATTTTAAATTATGTAACAACATTCCAACCTTGTATAACTTAATCTAGTACAAACATATGACATGATTCCACTTTTTGTATTCGTTTGCATCACCTTCAATAAGGGACTTAATTTGAAGGTGAATCTCAAATTCCAATGATTTGACTAATCATTATTGTGGCTCATTTCACACAGGTAAATGAACCTATCCGAACTGTCTGTCTGTCGATGGTGATGGGAGAGATGGCCTCAGTTTCACGCTAAGCATCGCGCTAGCACTTACTACTCCTCAACGGTCTGTGCTGCATTTTGTTACCGGTATTCACACATTTCGTCAGTAGTAGTCAGTATAATTCTAGATTATCAGAAGGTATAACGGTAATTGTTTTTGGAAAGCTGCAAAAAAGTGTCGACTTTTCATGGTCTGATAAACATTTAGAAGTGACAATTCGTGTAGCAGATAAAAATAGGTTTTTAAAAATGAAAAGATTAGGTCTCGATGTTTTGCCAAGGCTGCACTGCAGCGTCTACTCACAGGTATTATCCCACTACTGGACAGCACGGGGATTTGACCTGCTTCGTTTCCGACCTGGGCCGGTTCACCCCTCCTTAGACAACCTGGTGGTCCCGGGCTCCCCCAGGAACACCATATCGATACCGAACTTAGCGTGGACACCCGTTCGACATAGTGTGCTGCAGCCCAGAGCTCCTCAGCTCACTTGATCCACCAACCTCAGCCTCCCAGTGACTTGGATTACAGGCACATGCCACTGCACCCGGCGAGATATTCCGCTGCAGGTAACGGTGATAGAGGTAGGAGTCTGTGACGTAATTACAAAGGATGGTTGTAGGCTAAAGGCCTTTGCATGGGAAAAACTAAGAAGTGCTGCTTCTATAAAGCTAGTGCATACAATGTCATTGGATGTTCAGTTGGGCCCTTGGTAGGTTTAGGTTGATTTGAAGATATTGGTACATATGCAGAAACACACATGAAATGTGATGTCATGCAAAAACAGGTAAAAATATATCATCTGCCTAAATATATCATCAAAGGTGTATCATCAAAAGTTGTACACAACAAATAGGCAAAACACCAAATCAATAGATATGCATATCAAATGCCTTTAGTGATGGAGAATGTAATTTGCCTAGTTTGATAGCTATTTGCCCAATGCAATTATGCAGTCTAAAATATCCACAGTGTGATTTCAAATGTTTTCTGATTATTGTCAAATATATTAATTATTATATTTTAAATTATGTAACAACATTCCAACCTTGTATAACTTAATCTAGTACAAACATATGACATGATTCCACTTTTTGTATTCGTTTGCATCACCTTCAATAAGGGACTTAATTTGAAGGTGAATCTCAAATTCCAATGATTTGACTAATCATTATTGTGGCTCATTTCACACAGGTAAATGAACCTATCCGAACTGTCTGTCTGTCGATGGTGATGGGAGAGATGGCCTCAGTTTCACGCTAAGCATCGCGCTAGCACTTACTACTCCTCAACGGTCTGTGCTGCATTTTGTTACCGGTATTCACACATTTCGTCAGTAGTAGTCAGTATAATTCTAGATTATCAGAAGGTATAACGGTAATTGTTTTTGGAAAGCTGCAAAAAAGTGTCGACTTTTCATGGTCTGATAAACATTTAGAAGTGACAATTCGTGTAGCAGATAAAAATAGGTTTTTAAAAATGAAAAGATTAGGTCTCGATGTTTTGCCAAGGCTGCACTGCAGCGTCTACTCACAGGTATTATCCCACTACTGGACAGCACGGGGATTTGACCTGCTTCGTTTCCGACCTGGGCCGGTTCACCCCTCCTTAGACAACCTGGTGGTCCCGGGCTCCCCAGGAACACCATATCGATACCGAACTTAGCGTGGACACCCGTTCGACATAGTGTGCTGCAGCCCAGAGCTCCTCAGCTCACTTGATCCACCAACCTCAGCCTCCCAGTGACTTGGATTACAGGCACATGCCACTGCACCCGGCGAGATATTCCGCTGCAGGTAACGGTGATAGAGGTAGGAGTCTGTGACGTAATTACAAAGGATGGTTGTAGGCTAAAGGCCTTTGCATGGGAAAAACTAAGAAGTGCTGCTTCTATAAAGCTAGTGCATACAATGTCATTGGATGTTCAGTTGGGCCCTTGGTAGGTTTAGGTTGATTTGAAGATATTGGTACATATGCAGAAACACACATGAAATGTGATGTCATGCAAAAACAGGTAAAAATATATCATCTGCCTAAATATATCATCAAAGGTGTATCATCAAAAGTTGTACACAACAAATAGGCAAAACACCAAATCAATAGATATGCATATCAAATGCCTTTAGTGATGGAGAATGTAATTTGCCTAGTTTGATAGCTATTTGCCCAATGCAATTATGCAGTCTAAAATATCCACAGTGTGATTTCAAATGTTTTCTGATTATTGTCAAATATATTAATTATTATATTTTAAATTATGTAACAACATTCCAACCTTGTATAACTTAATCTAGTACAAACATATGACATGATTCCACTTTTTGTATTCGTTTGCATCACCTTCAATAAGGGACTTAATTTGAAGGTGAATCTCAAATTCCAATGATTTGACTAATCATTATTGTGGCTCATTTCACACAGGTAAATGAACCTATCCGAACTGTCTGTCTGTCGATGGTGATGGGAGAGATGGCCTCAGTTTCACGCTAAGCATCGCGCTAGCACTTACTACTCCCTCAACGGTCTGTGCTGCATTTTGTTACCGGTATTCACACATTTCGTCAGTAGTAGTCAGTATAATTCTAGATTATCAGAAGGTATAACGGTAATTGTTTTTGGAAAGCTGCAAAAAGTGTCGACTTTTCATGGTCTGATAAACATTTAGAAGTGACAATTCGTGTAGCAGATAAAAATAGGTTTTTAAAAAATGAAAAGATTAGGTCTCGATGTTTTGCCAAGGCTGCACTGCAGCGTCTACTCACAGGTATTATCCCACTACTGGACAGCACGGGGATTTGACCTGCTTCGTTTCCGACCTGGGCCGGTTCACCCCTCCTTAGACAACCTGGTGGTCCCGGGCTCCCCCAGGAACACCATATCGATACCGAACTTAGCGTGGACACCCGTTCGACATAGTGTGCTGCAGCCCAGAGCTCCTCAGCTCACTTGATCCACCAACCTCAGCCTCCCAGTGACTTGGATTACAGGCACATGCCACTGCACCCGGCGAGATATTCCGCTGCAGGTAACGGTGATAGAGGTAGGAGTCTGTGACGTAATTACAAAGGATGGTTGTAGGCTAAAGGCCTTTGCATGGGAAAAACTAAGAAGTGCTGCTTCTATAAAGCTAGTGCATACAATGTCATTGGATGTTCAGTTGGGCCCTTGGTAGGTTTAGGTTGATTTGAAGATATTGGTACATATGCAGAAACACACATGAAATGTGATGTCATGCAAAAACAGGTAAAAATATATCATCTGCCTAAATATATCATCAAAGGTGTATCATCAAAAGTTGTACACAACAAATAGGCAAAACACCAAATCAATAGATATGCATATCAAATGCCTTTAGTGATGGAGAATGTAATTTGCCTAGTTTGATAGCTATTTGCCCAATGCAATTATGCAGTCTAAAATATCCACAGTGTGATTTCAAATGTTTTCTGATTATTGTCAAATATATTAATTATTATATTTTAAATTATGTAACAACATTCCAACCTTGTATAACTTAATCTAGTACAAACATATGACATGATTCCACTTTTTGTATTCGTTTGCATCACCTTCAATAAGGGACTTAATTTGAAGGTGAATCTCAAATTCCAATGATTTGACTAATCATTATTGTGGCTCATTTCACACAGGTAAATGAACCTATCCGAACTGTCTGTCTGTCGATGGTGATGGGAGAGATGGCCTCAGTTTCACGCTAAGCATCGCGCTAGCACTTACTACTCCCTCAACGGTCTGTGCTGCATTTTGTTACCGGTATTCACACATTTCGTCAGTAGTAGTCAGTATAATTCTAGATTATCAGAAGGTATAACGGTAATTGTTTTTGGAAAGCTGCAAAAAGTGTCGACTTTTCATGGTCTGATAAACATTTAGAAGTGACAATTCGTGTAGCAGATAAAAATAGGTTTTTAAAAAATGAAAAGATTAGGTCTCGATGTTTTGCCAAGGCTGCACTGCAGCGTCTACTCACAGGTATTATCCCACTACTGGACAGCACGGGGATTTGACCTGCTTCGTTTCCGACCTGGGCCGGTTCACCCCTCCTTAGACAACCTGGTGGTCCCGGGCTCCCCAGGAACACCATATCGATACCGAACTTAGCGTGGACACCCGTTCGACATAGTGTGCTGCAGCCCAGAGCTCCTCAGCTCACTTGATCCACCAACCTCAGCCTCCCAGTGACTTGGATTACAGGCACATGCCACTGCACCCGGCGAGATATTCCGCTGCAGGTAACGGTGATAGAGGTAGGAGTCTGTGACGTAATTACAAAGGATGGTTGTAGGCTAAAGGCCTTTGCATGGGAAAAACTAAGAAGTGCTGCTTCTATAAAGCTAGTGCATACAATGTCATTGGATGTTCAGTTGGGCCCTTGGTAGGTTTAGGTTGATTTGAAGATATTGGTACATATGCAGAAACACACATGAAATGTGATGTCATGCAAAAACAGGTAAAAATATATCATCTGCCTAAATATATCATCAAAGGTGTATCATCAAAAGTTGTACACAACAAATAGGCAAAACACCAAATCAATAGATATGCATATCAAATGCCTTTAGTGATGGAGAATGTAATTTGCCTAGTTTGATAGCTATTTGCCCAATGCAATTATGCAGTCTAAAATATCCACAGTGTGATTTCAAATGTTTTCTGATTATTGTCAAATATATTAATTATTATATTTTAAATTATGTAACAACATTCCAACCTTGTATAACTTAATCTAGTACAAACATATGACATGATTCCACTTTTTGTATTCGTTTGCATCACCTTCAATAAGGGACTTAATTTGAAGGTGAATCTCAAATTCCAATGATTTGACTAATCATTATTGTGGCTCATTTCACACAGGTAAATGAACCTATCCGAACTGTCTGTCTGTCGATGGTGATGGGAGAGATGGCCTCAGTTTCACGCTAAGCATCGCGCTAGCACTTACTACTCCCTCAACGGTCTGTGCTGCATTTTGTTACCGGTATTCACACATTTCGTCAGTAGTAGTCAGTATAATTCTAGATTATCAGAAGGTATAACGGTAATTGTTTTTGGAAAGCTGCAAAAAGTGTCGACTTTTCATGGTCTGATAAACATTTAGAAGTGACAATTCGTGTAGCAGATAAAAATAGGTTTTTAAAAAATGAAAAGATTAGGTCTCGATGTTTTGCCAAGGCTGCACTGCAGCGTCTACTCACAGGTATTATCCCACTACTGGACAGCACGGGGATTTGACCTGCTTCGTTTCCGACCTGGGCCGGTTCACCCCTCCTTAGACAACCTGGTGGTCCCGGCTCCCCAGGAACACCATATCGATACCGAACTTAGCGTGGACACCCGTTCGACATAGTGTGCTGCAGCCCAGAGCTCCTCAGCTCACTTGATCCACCAACCTCAGCCTCCCAGTGACTTGGATTACAGGCACATGCCACTGCACCCGGCGAGATATTCCGCTGCAGGTAACGGTGATAGAGGTAGGAGTCTGTGACGTAATTACAAGGATGGTTGTAGGCTAAAGGCCTTTGCATGGGAAAAACTAAGAAGTGCTGCTTCTATAAAGCTAGTGCATACAATGTCATTGGATGTTCAGTTGGGCCCTTGGTAGGTTTAGGTTGATTTGAAGATATTGGTACATATGCAGAAACACACATGAAATGTGATGTCATGCAAAAACAGGTAAAAATATATCATCTGCCTAAATATATCATCAAAGGTGTATCATCAAAAGTTGTACACAACAAATAGGCAAAACACCAAATCAATAGATATGCATATCAAATGCCTTTAGTGATGGAGAATGTAATTTGCCTAGTTTGATAGCTATTTGCCCAATGCAATTATGCAGTCTAAAATATCCACAGTGTGATTTCAAATGTTTTCTGATTATTGTCAAATATATTAATTATTATATTTTAAATTATGTAACAACATTCCAACCTTGTATAACTTAATCTAGTACAAACATATGACATGATTCCACTTTTTGTATTCGTTTGCATCACCTTCAATAAGGGACTTAATTTGAAGGTGAATCTCAAATTCCAATGATTTGACTAATCATTATTGTGGCTCATTTCACACAGGTAAATGAACCTATCCGAACTGTCTGTCTGTCGATGGTGATGGGAGAGATGGCCTCAGTTTCACGCTAAGCATCGCGCTAGCACTTACTACTCCCCTCAACGGTCTGTGCTGCATTTTGTTACCGGTATTCACACATTTCGTCAGTAGTAGTCAGTATAATTCTAGATTATCAGAAGGTATAACGGTAATTGTTTTTGGAAAGCTGCAAAAAGTGTCGACTTTTCATGGTCTGATAAACATTTAGAAGTGACAATTCGTGTAGCAGATAAAAATAGGTTTTTAAAAAATGAAAAGATTAGGTCTCGATGTTTTGCCAAGGCTGCACTGCAGCGTCTACTCACAGGTATTATCCCACTACTGGACAGCACGGGGATTTGACCTGCTTCGTTTCCGACCTGGGCCGGTTCACCCCTCCTTAGACAACCTGGTGGTCCCGGGCTCCCCCAGGAACACCATATCGATACCGAACTTAGCGTGGACACCCGTTCGACATAGTGTGCTGCAGCCCAGAGCTCCTCAGCTCACTTGATCCACCAACCTCAGCCTCCCAGTGACTTGGATTACAGGCACATGCCACTGCACCCGGCGAGATATTCCGCTGCAGGTAACGGTGATAGAGGTAGGAGTCTGTGACGTAATTACAAAGGATGGTTGTAGGCTAAAGGCCTTTGCATGGGAAAAACTAAGAAGTGCTGCTTCTATAAAGCTAGTGCATACAATGTCATTGGATGTTCAGTTGGGCCCTTGGTAGGTTTAGGTTGATTTGAAGATATTGGTACATATGCAGAAACACACATGAAATGTGATGTCATGCAAAAACAGGTAAAAATATATCATCTGCCTAAATATATCATCAAAGGTGTATCATCAAAAGTTGTACACAACAAATAGGCAAAACACCAAATCAATAGATATGCATATCAAATGCCTTTAGTGATGGAGAATGTAATTTGCCTAGTTTGATAGCTATTTGCCCAATGCAATTATGCAGTCTAAAATATCCACAGTGTGATTTCAAATGTTTTCTGATTATTGTCAAATATATTAATTATTATATTTTAAATTATGTAACAACATTCCAACCTTGTATAACTTAATCTAGTACAAACATATGACATGATTCCACTTTTTGTATTCGTTTGCATCACCTTCAATAAGGGACTTAATTTGAAGGTGAATCTCAAATTCCAATGATTTGACTAATCATTATTGTGGCTCATTTCACACAGGTAAATGAACCTATCCGAACTGTCTGTCTGTCGATGGTGATGGGAGAGATGGCCTCAGTTTCACGCTAAGCATCGCGCTAGCACTTACTACTCCCTCAACGGTCTGTGCTGCATTTTGTTACCGGTATTCACACATTTCGTCAGTAGTAGTCAGTATAATTCTAGATTATCAGAAGGTATAACGGTAATTGTTTTTGGAAAGCTGCAAAAAGTGTCGACTTTTCATGGTCTGATAAACATTTAGAAGTGACAATTCGTGTAGCAGATAAAAATAGGTTTTTAAAAAATGAAAAGATTAGGTCTCGATGTTTTGCCAAGGCTGCACTGCAGCGTCTACTCACAGGTATTATCCCACTACTGGACAGCACGGGGATTTGACCTGCTTCGTTTCCGACCTGGGCCGGTTCACCCCTCCTTAGACAACCTGGTGGTCCCGGGCTCCCCAGGAACACCATATCGATACCGAACTTAGCGTGGACACCCGTTCGACATAGTGTGCTGCAGCCCAGAGCTCCTCAGCTCACTTGATCCACCAACCTCAGCCTCCCAGTGACTTGGATTACAGGCACATGCCACTGCACCCGGCGAGATATTCCGCTGCAGGTAACGGTGATAGAGGTAGGAGTCTGTGACGTAATTACAAAGGATGGTTGTAGGCTAAAGGCCTTTGCATGGGAAAAACTAAGAAGTGCTGCTTCTATAAAGCTAGTGCATACAATGTCATTGGATGTTCAGTTGGGCCCTTGGTAGGTTTAGGTTGATTTGAAGATATTGGTACATATGCAGAAACACACATGAAATGTGATGTCATGCAAAAACAGGTAAAAATATATCATCTGCCTAAATATATCATCAAAGGTGTATCATCAAAAGTTGTACACAACAAATAGGCAAAACACCAAATCAATAGATATGCATATCAAATGCCTTTAGTGATGGAGAATGTAATTTGCCTAGTTTGATAGCTATTTGCCCAATGCAATTATGCAGTCTAAAATATCCACAGTGTGATTTCAAATGTTTTCTGATTATTGTCAAATATATTAATTATTATATTTTAAATTATGTAACAACATTCCAACCTTGTATAACTTAATCTAGTACAAACATATGACATGATTCCACTTTTTGTATTCGTTTGCATCACCTTCAATAAGGGACTTAATTTGAAGGTGAATCTCAAATTCCAATGATTTGACTAATCATTATTGTGGCTCATTTCACACAGGTAAATGAACCTATCCGAACTGTCTGTCTGTCGATGGTGATGGGAGAGATGGCCTCAGTTTCACGCTAAGCATCGCGCTAGCACTTACTACTCCCTCAACGGTCTGTGCTGCATTTTGTTACCGGTATTCACACATTTCGTCAGTAGTAGTCAGTATAATTCTAGATTATCAGAAGGTATAACGGTAATTGTTTTTGGAAAGCTGCAAAAAGTGTCGACTTTTCATGGTCTGATAAACATTTAGAAGTGACAATTCGTGTAGCAGATAAAAATAGGTTTTTAAAAAATGAAAAGATTAGGTCTCGATGTTTTGCCAAGGCTGCACTGCAGCGTCTACTCACAGGTATTATCCCACTACTGGACAGCACGGGGGATTTGACCTGCTTCGTTTCCGACCTGGGCCGGTTCACCCCTCCTTAGACAACCTGGTGGTCCCGGGCTCCCCCAGGAACACCATATCGATACCGAACTTAGCGTGGACACCCGTTCGACATAGTGTGCTGCAGCCCAGAGCTCCTCAGCTCACTTGATCCACCAACCTCAGCCTCCCAGTGACTTGGATTACAGGCACATGCCACTGCACCCGGCGAGATATTCCGCTGCAGGTAACGGTGATAGAGGTAGGAGTCTGTGACGTAATTACAAGGATGGTTGTAGGCTAAAGGCCTTTGCATGGGAAAAACTAAGAAGTGCTGCTTCTATAAAGCTAGTGCATACAATGTCATTGGATGTTCAGTTGGGCCCTTGGTAGGTTTAGGTTGATTTGAAGATATTGGTACATATGCAGAAACACACATGAAATGTGATGTCATGCAAAAACAGGTAAAAATATATCATCTGCCTAAATATATCATCAAAGGTGTATCATCAAAAGTTGTACACAACAAATAGGCAAAACACCAAATCAATAGATATGCATATCAAATGCCTTTAGTGATGGAGAATGTAATTTGCCTAGTTTGATAGCTATTTGCCCAATGCAATTATGCAGTCTAAAATATCCACAGTGTGATTTCAAATGTTTTCTGATTATTGTCAAATATATTAATTATTATATTTTAAATTATGTAACAACATTCCAACCTTGTATAACTTAATCTAGTACAAACATATGACATGATTCCACTTTTTGTATTCGTTTGCATCACCTTCAATAAGGGACTTAATTTGAAGGTGAATCTCAAATTCCAATGATTTGACTAATCATTATTGTGGCTCATTTCACACAGGTAAATGAACCTATCCGAACTGTCTGTCTGTCGATGGTGATGGGAGAGATGGCCTCAGTTTCACGCTAAGCATCGCGCTAGCACTTACTACTCCCTCAACGGTCTGTGCTGCATTTTGTTACCGGTATTCACACATTTCGTCAGTAGTAGTCAGTATAATTCTAGATTATCAGAAGGTATAACGGTAATTGTTTTTGGAAAGCTGCAAAAAGTGTCGACTTTTCATGGTCTGATAAACATTTAGAAGTGACAATTCGTGTAGCAGATAAAAATAGGTTTTTAAAAAATGAAAAGATTAGGTCTCGATGTTTTGCCAAGGCTGCACTGCAGCGTCTACTCACAGGTATTATCCCACTACTGGACAGCACGGGGATTTGACCTGCTTCGTTTCCGACCTGGGCCGGTTCACCCTCCTTAGACAACCTGGTGGTCCCGGGCTCCCCCAGGAACACCATATCGATACCGAACTTAGCGTGGACACCCGTTCGACATAGTGTGCTGCAGCCCAGAGCTCCTCAGCTCACTTGATCCACCAACCTCAGCCTCCCAGTGACTTGGATTACAGGCACATGCCACTGCACCCGGCGAGATATTCCGCTGCAGGTAACGGTGATAGAGGTAGGAGTCTGTGACGTAATTACAAAGGATGGTTGTAGGCTAAAGGCCTTTGCATGGGAAAAACTAAGAAGTGCTGCTTCTATAAAGCTAGTGCATACAATGTCATTGGATGTTCAGTTGGGCCCTTGGTAGGTTTAGGTTGATTTGAAGATATTGGTACATATGCAGAAACACACATGAAATGTGATGTCATGCAAAAACAGGTAAAAATATATCATCTGCCTAAATATATCATCAAAGGTGTATCATCAAAAGTTGTACACAACAAATAGGCAAAACACCAAATCAATAGATATGCATATCAAATGCCTTTAGTGATGGAGAATGTAATTTGCCTAGTTTGATAGCTATTTGCCCAATGCAATTATGCAGTCTAAAATATCCACAGTGTGATTTCAAATGTTTTCTGATTATTGTCAAATATATTAATTATTATATTTTAAATTATGTAACAACATTCCAACCTTGTATAACTTAATCTAGTACAAACATATGACATGATTCCACTTTTTGTATTCGTTTGCATCACCTTCAATAAGGGACTTAATTTGAAGGTGAATCTCAAATTCCAATGATTTGACTAATCATTATTGTGGCTCATTTCACACAGGTAAATGAACCTATCCGAACTGTCTGTCTGTCGATGGTGATGGGAGAGATGGCCTCAGTTTCACGCTAAGCATCGCGCTAGCACTTACTACTCCCTCAACGGTCTGTGCTGCATTTTGTTACCGGTATTCACACATTTCGTCAGTAGTAGTCAGTATAATTCTAGATTATCAGAAGGTATAACGGTAATTGTTTTTGGAAAGCTGCAAAAAAGTGTCGACTTTTCATGGTCTGATAAACATTTAGAAGTGACAATTCGTGTAGCAGATAAAAATAGGTTTTTAAAAAATGAAAAGATTAGGTCTCGATGTTTTGCCAAGGCTGCACTGCAGCGTCTACTCACAGGTATTATCCCACTACTGGACAGCACGGGGATTTGACCTGCTTCGTTTCCGACCTGGGCCGGTTCACCCTCCTTAGACAACCTGGTGGTCCCGGGCTCCCCCAGGAACACCATATCGATACCGAACTTAGCGTGGACACCCGTTCGACATAGTGTGCTGCAGCCCAGAGCTCCTCAGCTCACTTGATCCACCAACCTCAGCCTCCCAGTGACTTGGATTACAGGCACATGCCACTGCACCCGGCGAGATATTCCGCTGCAGGTAACGGTGATAGAGGTAGGAGTCTGTGACGTAATTACAAAGGATGGTTGTAGGCTAAAGGCCTTTGCATGGGAAAAACTAAGAAGTGCTGCTTCTATAAAGCTAGTGCATACAATGTCATTGGATGTTCAGTTGGGCCCTTGGTAGGTTTAGGTTGATTTGAAGATATTGGTACATATGCAGAAACACACATGAAATGTGATGTCATGCAAAAACAGGTAAAAATATATCATCTGCCTAAATATATCATCAAAGGTGTATCATCAAAAGTTGTACACAACAAATAGGCAAAACACCAAATCAATAGATATGCATATCAAATGCCTTTAGTGATGGAGAATGTAATTTGCCTAGTTTGATAGCTATTTGCCCAATGCAATTATGCAGTCTAAAATATCCACAGTGTGATTTCAAATGTTTTCTGATTATTGTCAAATATATTAATTATTATATTTTAAATTATGTAACAACATTCCAACCTTGTATAACTTAATCTAGTACAAACATATGACATGATTCCACTTTTTGTATTCGTTTGCATCACCTTCAATAAGGGACTTAATTTGAAGGTGAATCTCAAATTCCAATGATTTGACTAATCATTATTGTGGCTCATTTCACACAGGTAAATGAACCTATCCGAACTGTCTGTCTGTCGATGGTGATGGGAGAGATGGCCTCAGTTTCACGCTAAGCATCGCGCTAGCACTTACTACTCCCTCAACGGTCTGTGCTGCATTTTGTTACCGGTATTCACACATTTCGTCAGTAGTAGTCAGTATAATTCTAGATTATCAGAAGGTATAACGGTAATTGTTTTTGGAAAGCTGCAAAAAAGTGTCGACTTTTCATGGTCTGATAAACATTTAGAAGTGACAATTCGTGTAGCAGATAAAAATAGGTTTTTAAAAAATGAAAAGATTAGGTCTCGATGTTTTGCCAAGGCTGCACTGCAGCGTCTACTCACAGGTATTATCCCACTACTGGACAGCACGGGGATTTGACCTGCTTCGTTTCCGACCTGGGCCGGTTCACCCCTCCTTAGACAACCTGGTGGTCCCGGGCTCCCCAGGAACACCATATCGATACCGAACTTAGCGTGGACACCCGTTCGACATAGTGTGCTGCAGCCCAGAGCTCCTCAGCTCACTTGATCCACCAACCTCAGCCTCCCAGTGACTTGGATTACAGGCACATGCCACTGCACCCGGCGAGATATTCCGCTGCAGGTAACGGTGATAGAGGTAGGAGTCTGTGACGTAATTACAAAGGATGGTTGTAGGCTAAAGGCCTTTGCATGGGAAAAACTAAGAAGTGCTGCTTCTATAAAGCTAGTGCATACAATGTCATTGGATGTTCAGTTGGGCCCTTGGTAGGTTTAGGTTGATTTGAAGATATTGGTACATATGCAGAAACACACATGAAATGTGATGTCATGCAAAAACAGGTAAAAATATATCATCTGCCTAAATATATCATCAAAGGTGTATCATCAAAAGTTGTACACAACAAATAGGCAAAACACCAAATCAATAGATATGCATATCAAATGCCTTTAGTGATGGAGAATGTAATTTGCCTAGTTTGATAGCTATTTGCCCAATGCAATTATGCAGTCTAAAATATCCACAGTGTGATTTCAAATGTTTTCTGATTATTGTCAAATATATTAATTATTATATTTTAAATTATGTAACAACATTCCAACCTTGTATAACTTAATCTAGTACAAACATATGACATGATTCCACTTTTTGTATTCGTTTGCATCACCTTCAATAAGGGACTTAATTTGAAGGTGAATCTCAAATTCCAATGATTTGACTAATCATTATTGTGGCTCATTTCACACAGGTAAATGAACCTATCCGAACTGTCTGTCTGTCGATGGTGATGGGAGAGCTGGCCTCAGTTTCATGCTAAGCATCGCGCTAGCACTTACTACTCCCTCAACGGTCCGTGCTGCATTTTGTTACCGGTATTCACACATTTCGTCAGTAGTAGTCAGTATAATTCTCGATTATCAGAAGGTATAACGGTAATTGTTTTTGGAAAGCTGCAAAAAAGTGTTGACTTTTCATGGTCTGATAAACATTTCGAAGTGACAATTTGTGTAGCAGATAAAAAGAGGTTTTTAAAAAATGAAAAGATTAGGTCTGGATGTTTTGCCAAGGCTGCACTGCAGCGTCTACTCACAGGTATTATCCCATTACTGGACAGCACGGGGGATTTGACCTGCTTCGTTTCCGACCTGGGCCGGTTCACCCTCCTTAGACAACCTGGTGGTCCCGGCTCCCCAGGAACACCATATCGATACCGAACTTAGCGTGGACACCCGTTCGACATAGTGTGCTGCAGCCCAGAGCTCCTCAGCTCACTTGATCCACCAACCTCAGCCTCCCAGTGACTTGGATTACAGGCACATGCCACTGCACCCGGCGAGATATTCCGCTGCAGGTAACGGTGATAGAGGTAGGAGTCTGTGACGTAATTACAAAGGATGGTTGTAGGCTAAAGGCCTTTGCATGGGAAAAACTAAGAAGTGCTGCTTCTATAAAGCTAGTGCATACAATGTCATTGGATGTTCAGTTGGGCCCTTGGTAGGTTTAGGTTGATTTGAAGATATTGGTACATATGCAGAAACACACATGAAATGTGATGTCATGCAAAAACAGGTAAAAATATATCATCTGCCTAAATATATCATCAAAGGTGTATCATCAAAAGTTGTACACAACAAATAGGCAAAACACCAAATCAATAGATATGCATATCAAATGCCTTTAGTGATGGAGAATGTAATTTGCCTAGTTTGATAGCTATTTGCCCAATGCAATTATGCAGTCTAAAATATCCACAGTGTGATTTCAAATGTTTTCTGATTATTGTCAAATATATTAATTATTATATTTTAAATTATGTAACAACATTCCAACCTTGTATAACTTAATCTAGTACAAACATATGACATGATTCCACTTTTTGTATTCGTTTGCATCACCTTCAATAAGGGACTTAATTTGAAGGTGAATCTCAAATTCCAATGATTTGACTAATCATTATTGTGGCTCATTTCACACAGGTAAATGAACCTATCCGAACTGTCTGTCTGTCGATGGTGATGGGAGAGATGGCCTCAGTTTCACGCTAAGCATCGCGCTAGCACTTACTACTCCTCAACGGTCTGTGCTGCATTTTGTTACCGGTATTCACACATTTCGTCAGTAGTAGTCAGTATAATTCTAGATTATCAGAAGGTATAACGGTAATTGTTTTTGGAAAGCTGCAAAAAGTGTCGACTTTTCATGGTCTGATAAACATTTAGAAGTGACAATTCGTGTAGCAGATAAAAATAGGTTTTTAAAAAATGAAAAGATTAGGTCTCGATGTTTTGCCAAGGCTGCACTGCAGCATCTACTCACAGGTATTATCCCACTACTGGACAGCACGGGGATTTGACCTGCTTCGTTTCCGACCTGGGCCGGTTCACCCCTCCTTAGACAACCTGGTGGTCCCGGGCTCCCCCAGGAACACCATATCGATACCGAACTTAGCGTGGACACCCGTTCGACATAGTGTGCTGCAGCCCAGAGCTCCTCAGCTCACTTGATCCACCAACCTCAGCCTCCCAGTGACTTGGATTACAGGCACATGCCACTGCACCCGGCGAGATATTCCGCTGCAGGTAACGGTGATAGAGGTAGGAGTCTGTGACGTAATTACGAAGGATGGTTGTAGGCTAAAGGCCTTTGCATGGGAAAAACTAAGAAGTGCTGCTTCTATAAAGCTAGTGCATACAATGTCATTGGATGTTCAGTTGGGCCCTTGGTAGGTTTAGGTTGATTTGAAGATATTGGTACATATGCAGAAACACACATGAAATGTGATGTCATGCAAAAACAGGTAAAAATATATCATCTGCCTAAATATATCATCAAAGGTGTATCATCAAAAGTTGTACACAACAAATAGGCAAAACACCAAATCAATAGATATGCATATCAAATGCCTTTAGTGATGGAGAATGTAATTTGCCTAGTTTGATAGCTATTTGCCCAATGCAATTATGCAGTCTAAAATATCCACAGTGTGATTTCAAATGTTTTCTGATTATTGTCAAATATATTAATTATTATATTTTAAATTATGTAACAACATTCCAACCTTGTATAACTTAATCTAGTACAAACATATGACATGATTCCACTTTTTGTATTCGTTTGCATCACCTTCAATAAGGGACTTAATTTGAAGGTGAATCTCAAATTCCAATGATTTGACTAATCATTATTGTGGCTCATTTCACACAGGTAAATGAACCTATCCGAACTGTCTGTCTGTCGATGGTGATGGGAGAGATGGCCTCAGTTTCACGCTAAGCATCGCGCTAGCACTTACTACTCCCTCAACGGTCTGTGCTGCATTTTGTTACCGGTATTCACACATTTCGTCAGTAGTAGTCAGTATAATTCTAGATTATCAGAAGGTATAACGGTAATTGTTTTTGGAAAGCTGCAAAAAGTGTCGACTTTTCATGGTCTGATAAACATTTAGAAGTGACAATTCGTGTAGCAGATAAAAATAGGTTTTTAAAAAATGAAAAGATTAGGTCTCGATGTTTTGCCAAGGCTGCACTGCAGCGTCTACTCACAGGTATTATCCCACTACTGGACAGCACGGGGATTTGACCTGCTTCGTTTCCGACCTGGGCCGGTTCACCCCTCCTTAGACAACCTGGTGGTCCCGGGCTCCCCAGGAACACCATATCGATACCGAACTTAGCGTGGACACCCGTTCGACATAGTGTGCTGCAGCCCAGAGCTCCTCAGCTCACTTGATCCACCAACCTCAGCCTCCCAGTGACTTGGATTACAGGCACATGCCACTGCACCCGGCGAGATATTCCGCTGCAGGTAACGGTGATAGAGGTAGGAGTCTGTGACGTAATTACAAAGGATGGTTGTAGGCTAAAGGCCTTTGCATGGGAAAAACTAAGAAGTGCTGCTTCTATAAAGCTAGTGCATACAATGTCATTGGATGTTCAGTTGGGCCCTTGGTAGGTTTAGGTTGATTTGAAGATATTGGTACATATGCAGAAACACACATGAAATGTGATGTCATGCAAAAACAGGTAAAAATATATCATCTGCCTAAATATATCATCAAAGGTGTATCATCAAAAGTTGTACACAACAAATAGGCAAAACACCAAATCAATAGATATGCATATCAAATGCCTTTAGTGATGGAGAATGTAATTTGCCTAGTTTGATAGCTATTTGCCCAATGCAATTATGCAGTCTAAAATATCCACAGTGTGATTTCAAATGTTTTCTGATTATTGTCAAATATATTAATTATTATATTTTAAATTATGTAACAACATTCCAACCTTGTATAACTTAATCTAGTACAAACATATGACATGATTCCACTTTTTGTATTCGTTTGCATCACCTTCAATAAGGGACTTAATTTGAAGGTGAATCTCAAATTCCAATGATTTGACTAATCATTATTGTGGCTCATTTCACACAGGTAAATGAACCTATCCGAACTGTCTGTCTGTCGATGGTGATGGGAGAGATGGCCTCAGTTTCACGCTAAGCATCGCGCTAGCACTTACTACTCCCTCAACGGTCTGTGCTGCATTTTGTTACCGGTATTCACACATTTCGTCAGTAGTAGTCAGTATAATTCTAGATTATCAGAAGGTATAACGGTAATTGTTTTTGGAAAGCTGCAAAAAGTGTCGACTTTTCATGGTCTGATAAACATTTAGAAGTGACAATTCGTGTAGCAGATAAAAATAGGTTTTTAAAAAATGAAAAGATTAGGTCTCGATGTTTTGCCAAGGCTGCACTGCAGCGTCTACTCACAGGTATTATCCCACTACTGGACAGCACGGGGATTTGACCTGCTTCGTTTCCGACCTGGGCCGGTTCACCCCTCCTTAGACAACCTGGTGGTCCCGGGCTCCCCAGGAACACCATATCGATACCGAACTTAGCGTGGACACCCGTTCGACATAGTGTGCTGCAGCCCAGAGCTCCTCAGCTCACTTGATCCACCAACCTCAGCCTCCCAGTGACTTGGATTACAGGCACATGCCACTGCACCCGGCGAGATATTCCGCTGCAGGTAACGGTGATAGAGGTAGGAGTCTGTGACGTAATTACAAAGGATGGTTGTAGGCTAAAGGCCTTTGCATGGGAAAAACTAAGAAGTGCTGCTTCTATAAAGCTAGTGCATACAATGTCATTGGATGTTCAGTTGGGCCCTTGGTAGGTTTAGGTTGATTTGAAGATATTGGTACATATGCAGAAACACACATGAAATGTGATGTCATGCAAAAACAGGTAAAAATATATCATCTGCCTAAATATATCATCAAAGGTGTATCATCAAAAGTTGTACACAACAAATAGGCAAAACACCAAATCAATAGATATGCATATCAAATGCCTTTAGTGATGGAGAATGTAATTTGCCTAGTTTGATAGCTATTTGCCCAATGCAATTATGCAGTCTAAAATATCCACAGTGTGATTTCAAATGTTTTCTGATTATTGTCAAATATATTAATTATTATATTTTAAATTATGTAACAACATTCCAACCTTGTATAACTTAATCTAGTACAAACATATGACATGATTCCACTTTTTGTATTCGTTTGCATCACCTTCAATAAGGGACTTAATTTGAAGGTGAATCTCAAATTCCAATGATTTGACTAATCATTATTGTGGCTCATTTCACACAGGTAAATGAACCTATCCGAACTGTCTGTCTGTCGATGGTGATGGGAGAGATGGCCTCAGTTTCATGCTAAGCATCGCGCTAGCACTTACTACTCCCTCAACGGTCCGTGCTGCATTTTGTTACCGGTATTCACACATTTCGTCAGTAGTAGTCAGTATAATTCTCGATTATCAGAAGGTATAACGGTAATTGTTTTTGGAAAGCTGCAAAAAGTGTCGACTTTTCATGGTCTGATAAACATTTAGAAGTGACAATTCGTGTAGCAGATAAAAATAGGTTTTTAAAAAATGAAAAGATTAGGTCTCGATGTTTTGCCAAGGCTGCACTGCAGCGTCTACTCACAGGTATTATCCCACTACTGGACAGCACGGGGATTTGACCTGCTTCGTTTCCGACCTGGGCCGGTTCACCCCTCCTTAGACAACCTGGTGGTCCCGGGCTCCCCAGGAACACCATATCGATACCGAACTTAGCGTGGACACCCGTTCGACATAGTGTGCTGCAGCCCAGAGCTCCTCAGCTCACTTGATCCACCAACCTCAGCCTCCCAGTGACTTGGATTACAGGCACATGCCACTGCACCCGGCGAGATATTCCGCTGCAGGTAACGGTGATAGAGGTAGGAGTCTGTGACGTAATTACAAAGGATGGTTGTAGGCTAAAGGCCTTTGCATGGGAAAAACTAAGAAGTGCTGCTTCTATAAAGCTAGTGCATACAATGTCATTGGATGTTCAGTTGGGCCCTTGGTAGGTTTAGGTTGATTTGAAGATATTGGTACATATGCAGAAACACACATGAAATGTGATGTCATGCAAAAACAGGTAAAAATATATCATCTGCCTAAATATATCATCAAAGGTGTATCATCAAAAGTTGTACACAACAAATAGGCAAAACACCAAATCAATAGATATGCATATCAAATGCCTTTAGTGATGGAGAATGTAATTTGCCTAGTTTGATAGCTATTTGCCCAATGCAATTATGCAGTCTAAAATATCCACAGTGTGATTTCAAATGTTTTCTGATTATTGTCAAATATATTAATTATTATATTTTAAATTATGTAACAACATTCCAACCTTGTATAACTTAATCTAGTACAAACATATGACATGATTCCACTTTTTGTATTCGTTTGCATCACCTTCAATAAGGGACTTAATTTGAAGGTGAATCTCAAATTCCAATGATTTGACTAATCATTATTGTGGCTCATTTCACACAGGTAAATGAACCTATCCGAACTGTCTGTCTGTCGATGGTGATGGGAGAGATGGCCTCAGTTTCACGCTAAGCATCGCGCTAGCACTTACTACTCCCTCAACGGTCTGTGCTGCATTTTGTTACCGGTATTCACACATTTCGTCAGTAGTAGTCAGTATAATTCTAGATTATCAGAAGGTATAACGGTAATTGTTTTTGGAAAGCTGCAAAAAGTGTCGACTTTTCATGGTCTGATAAACATTTAGAAGTGACAATTCGTGTAGCAGATAAAAATAGGTTTTTAAAAAATGAAAAGATTAGGTCTCGATGTTTTGCCAAGGCTGCACTGCAGCGTCTACTCACAGGTATTATCCCACTACTGGACAGCACGGGGATTTGACCTGCTTCGTTTCCGACCTGGGCCGGTTCACCCCTCCTTAGACAACCTGGTGGTCCCGGGCTCCCCAGGAACACCATATCGATACCGAACTTAGCGTGGACACCCGTTCGACATAGTGTGCTGCAGCCCAGAGCTCCTCAGCTCACTTGATCCACCAACCTCAGCCTCCCAGTGACTTGGATTACAGGCACATGCCACTGCACCCGGCGAGATATTCCGCTGCAGGTAACGGTGATAGAGGTAGGAGTCTGTGACGTAATTACAAAGGATGGTTGTAGGCTAAAGGCCTTTGCATGGGAAAAACTAAGAAGTGCTGCTTCTATAAAGCTAGTGCATACAATGTCATTGGATGTTCAGTTGGGCCCTTGGTAGGTTTAGGTTGATTTGAAGATATTGGTACATATGCAGAAACACACATGAAATGTGATGTCATGCAAAAACAGGTAAAAATATATCATCTGCCTAAATATATCATCAAAGGTGTATCATCAAAAGTTGTACACAACAAATAGGCAAAACACCAAATCAATAGATATGCATATCAAATGCCTTTAGTGATGGAGAATGTAATTTGCCTAGTTTGATAGCTATTTGCCCAATGCAATTATGCAGTCTAAAATATCCACAGTGTGATTTCAAATGTTTTCTGATTATTGTCAAATATATTAATTATTATATTTTAAATTATGTAACAACATTCCAACCTTGTATAACTTAATCTAGTACAAACATATGACATGATTCCACTTTTTGTATTCGTTTGCATCACCTTCAATAAGGGACTTAATTTGAAGGTGAATCTCAAATTCCAATGATTTGACTAATCATTATTGTGGCTCATTTCACACAGGTAAATGAACCTATCCGAACTGTCTGTCTGTCGATGGTGATGGGAGAGATGGCCTCAGTTTCACGCTAAGCATCGCGCTAGCACTTACTACTCCCTCAACGGTCTGTGCTGCATTTTGTTACCGGTATTCACACATTTCGTCAGTAGTAGTCAGTATAATTCTAGATTATCAGAAGGTATAACGGTAATTGTTTTTGGAAAGCTGCAAAAAGTGTCGACTTTTCATGGTCTGATAAACATTTAGAAGTGACAATTCGTGTAGCAGATAAAAATAGGTTTTTAAAAAATGAAAAGATTAGGTCTCGATGTTTTGCCAAGGCTGCACTGCAGCGTCTACTCACAGGTATTATCCCACTACTGGACAGCACGGGGGATTTGACCTGCTTCGTTTCCGACCTGGGCCGGTTCACCCTCCTTAGACAACCTGGTGGTCCCGGGCTCCCCCAGGAACACCATATCGATACCGAACTTAGCGTGGACACCCGTTCGACATAGTGTGCTGCAGCCCAGAGCTCCTCAGCTCACTTGATCCACCAACCTCAGCCTCCCAGTGACTTGGATTACAGGCACATGCCACTGCACCCGGCGAGATATTCCGCTGCAGGTAACGGTGATAGAGGTAGGAGTCTGTGACGTAATTACAAAGGATGGTTGTAGGCTAAAGGCCTTTGCATGGGAAAAACTAAGAAGTGCTGCTTCTATAAAGCTAGTGCATACAATGTCATTGGATGTTCAGTTGGGCCCTTGGTAGGTTTAGGTTGATTTGAAGATATTGGTACATATGCAGAAACACACATGAAATGTGATGTCATGCAAAAACAGGTAAAAATATATCATCTGCCTAAATATATCATCAAAGGTGTATCATCAAAAGTTGTACACAACAAATAGGCAAAACACCAAATCAATAGATATGCATATCAAATGCCTTTAGTGATGGAGAATGTAATTTGCCTAGTTTGATAGCTATTTGCCCAATGCAATTATGCAGTCTAAAATATCCACAGTGTGATTTCAAATGTTTTCTGATTATTGTCAAATATATTAATTATTATATTTTAAATTATGTAACAACATTCCAACCTTGTATAACTTAATCTAGTACAAACATATGACATGATTCCACTTTTTGTATTCGTTTGCATCACCTTCAATAAGGGACTTAATTTGAAGGTGAATCTCAAATTCCAATGATTTGACTAATCATTATTGTGGCTCATTTCACACAGGTAAATGAACCTATCCGAACTGTCTGTCTGTCGATGGTGATGGGAGAGATGGCCTCAGTTTCACGCTAAGCATCGCGCTAGCACTTACTACTCCCTCAACGGTCTGTGCTGCATTTTGTTACCGGTATTCACACATTTCGTCAGTAGTAGTCAGTATAATTCTAGATTATCAGAAGGTATAACGGTAATTGTTTTTGGAAAGCTGCAAAAAAGTGTCGACTTTTCATGGTCTGATAAATATTTAGAAGTTTCAATTCGTGTAGCAGATAAAAATAGGTTTTTAAAAAATGAAAAGATTAGGTCTCGATGTTTTGCCAAGACTGCACTGCAGCGTCTACTCACAGGTATTATCCCACTACTGGACAGCACGGGGGATTTGACCTGCTTCGTTTCCGACCTGGGCAGGTTCACCCCTCCTTAGACAACCTGGTGGTCCCGGGCTCCCCCAGGAACACCATATCGATACCGAACTTAGCGTGGACACCCGTTCGACATAGTGTGCTGCAGCCCAGAGCTCCTCAGCTCACTTGATCCACCAACCTCAGCCTCCCAGTGACTTGGATTACAGGCACATGCCACTGCACCCGGGGAGATATTCCGCTGCAGGTAACGGTGATAGAGGTAGGAGTCTGTGACGTATTTACAAAGGATGGTTGTAGGCTAAAGGCCTTTGCATGGGAAAAACTAAGAAGTGCTGCTTCTATAAAGCTAGTGCATACAATGTCATTGGATGTTCAGTTGGGCCCTTGGTAGGTTTAGGTTGATTTGAAGATATTGGTACATATGCAGAAACACACATGAAATGTGATGTCATGCAAAAACAGGTAAAAATATATCATCTGCCTAAATATATCATCAAAGGTGTATCATCAAAAGTTGTACACAACAAATAGGCAAAACACCAAATCAATAGATATGCATATCAAATGCCTTTAGTGATGGAGAATGTAATTTGCCTAGTTTGATAGCTATTTGCCCAATGCAATTATGCAGTCTAAAATATCCACAGTGTGATTTCAAATGTTTTCTGATTATTGTCAAATATATTAATTATTATATTTTAAATTATGTAACAACATTCCAACCTTGTATAACTTAATCTAGTACAAACATATGACATGATTCCACTTTTTGTATTCGTTTGCATCACCTTCAATAAGGGACTTAATTTGAAGGTGAATCTCAAATTCCAATGATTTGACTAATCATTATTGTGGCTCATTTCACACAGGTAAATGAACCTATCCGAACTGTCTGTCTGTCGATGGTGATGGGAGAGATGGCCTCAGTTTCACGCTAAGCATCGCGCTAGCACTTACTACTCCCTCAACGGTCTGTGCTGCATTTTGTTACCGGTATTCACACATTTCGTCAGTAGTAGTCAGTATAATTCTAGATTATCAGAAGGTATAACGGTAATTGTTTTTGGAAAGCTGCAAAAAAGTGTCGACTTTTCATGGTCTGATAAACATTTAGAAGTGACAATTCGTGTAGCAGATAAAAATAGGTTTTTAAAAAATGAAAAGATTAGGTCTCGATGTTTTGCCAAGGCTGCACTGCAGCGTCTACTCACAGGTAACATTTAGAAGTGACAATTCGTGTAGCAGATAAAAATAGGTTTTTAAAAAATGAAAAGATTAGGTCTCGATGTTTTGCCAAGGCTGCACTGCAGCGTCTACTCACAGGTATTATCCCACTACTGGACAGCACGGGGATTTGACCTGCTTCGTTTCCGACCTGGGCCGGTTCACCCCTCCTTAGACAACCTGGTGGTCCCGGGCTCCCCAGGAACACCATATCGATACCGAACTTAGCGTGGACACCCGTTCGACATAGTGTGCTGCAGCCCAGAGCTCCTCAGCTCACTTGATCCACCAACCTCAGCCTCCCAGTGACTTGGATTACAGGCACATGCCACTGCACCCGGCGAGATATTCCGCTGCAGGTAACGGTGATAGAGGTAGGAGTCTGTGACGTAATTACAAAGGATGGTTGTAGGCTAAAGGCCTTTGCATGGGAAAAACTAAGAAGTGCTGCTTCTATAAAGCTAGTGCATACAATGTCATTGGATGTTCAGTTGGGCCCTTGGTAGGTTTAGGTTGATTTGAAGATATTGGTACATATGCAGAAACACACATGAAATGTGATGTCATGCAAAAACAGGTAAAAATATATCATCTGCCTAAATATATCATCAAAGGTGTATCATCAAAAGTTGTACACAACAAATAGGCAAAACACCAAATCAATAGATATGCATATCAAATGCCTTTAGTGATGGAGAATGTAATTTGCCTAGTTTGATAGCTATTTGCCCAATGCAATTATGCAGTCTAAAATATCCACAGTGTGATTTCAAATGTTTTCTGATTATTGTCAAATATATTAATTATTATATTTTAAATTATGTAACAACATTCCAACCTTGTATAACTTAATCTAGTACAAACATATGACATGATTCCACTTTTTGTATTCGTTTGCATCACCTTCAATAAGGGACTTAATTTGAAGGTGAATCTCAAATTCCAATGATTTGACTAATCATTATTGTGGCTCATTTCACACAGGTAAATGAACCTATCCGAACTGTCTGTCTGTCGATGGTGATGGGAGAGATGGCCTCAGTTTCACGCTAAGCATCGAGCTAGCACTTACTACTCCCTCAACGGTCTGTGCTGCATTTTGTTACCGGTATTCACACATTTCGTCAGTAGTAGTCAGTATAATTCTAGATTATCAGAAGGTATAACGGTAATTGTTTTTGGAAAGCTGCAAAAAAGTGTCGACTTTTCATGGTCTGATAAACATTTAGAAGTGACAATTCGTGTAGCAGATAAAAATAGGTTTTTAAAAAATGAAAAGATTAGGTCTCGATGTTTTGCCAAGGCTGCACTGCAGCGTCTACTCACAGGTATTATCCCACTACTGGACAGCACGGGCGATTTGACCTGCTTCGTTTCCGACCTGGGCCGGTTCACCCCTCCTTAGACAACCTGGTGGTCCCGGGCTCCCCATATCGATACCGAACTTAGCGTGGACACCCGTTCGACATAGTGTGCTGCAGCCCAGAGCTCCTCAGCTCACTTGATCCACCAACCTCAGCCTCCCAGTGACTTGGATTACAGGCACATGCCACTGCACCCGGCGAGATATTCCGCTGCAGGTAACGGTGATAGAGGTAGGAGTCTGTGACGTAATTACAAAGGATGGTTGTAGGCTAAAGGCCTTTGCATGGGAAAAACTAAGAAGTGCTGCTTCTATAAAGCTAGTGCATACAATGTCATTGGATGTTCAGTTGGGCCCTTGGTAGGTTTAGGTTGATTTGAAGATATTGGTACATATGCAGAAACACACATGAAATGTGATGTCATGCAAAAACAGGTAAAAATATATCATCTGCCTAAATATATCATCAAAGGTGTATCATCAAAAGTTGTACACAACAAATAGGCAAAACACCAAATCAATAGATATGCATATCAAATGCCTTTAGTGATGGAGAATGTAATTTGCCTAGTTTGATAGCTATTTGCCCAATGCAATTATGCAGTCTAAAATATCCACAGTGTGATTTCAAATGTTTTCTGATTATTGTCAAATATATTAATTATTATATTTTAAATTATGTAACAACATTCCAACCTTGTATAACTTAATCTAGTACAAACATATGACATGATTCCACTTTTTGTATTCGTTTGCATCACCTTCAATAAGGGACTTAATTTGAAGGTGAATCTCAAATTCCAATGATTTGACTAATCATTATTGTGGCTCATTTCACACAGGTAAATGAACCTATCCGAACTGTCTGTCTGTCGATGGTGATGGGAGAGATGGCCTCAGTTTCACGCTAAGCATCGAGCTAGCACTTACTACTCCCTCAACGGTCTGTGCTGCATTTTGTTACCGGTATTCACACATTTCGTCAGTAGTAGTCAGTATAATTCTAGATTATCAGAAGGTATAACGGTAATTGTTTTTGGAAAGCTGCAAAAAGTGTCGACTTTTCATGGTCTGATAAACATTTAGAAGTGACAATTCGTGTAGCAGATAAAAATAGGTTTTTAAAAAATGAAAAGATTAGGTCTCGATGTTTTGCCAAGGCTGCACTGCAGCATCTACTCACAGGTATTATCCCACTACTGGACAGCACGGGGATTTGACCTGCTTCGTTTCCGACCTGGGCCGGTTCACCCCTCCTTAGACAACCTGGTGGTCCCGGGCTCCCCAGGAACACCATATCGATACCGAACTTAGCGTGGACACCCGTTCGACATAGTGTGCTGCAGCCCAGAGCTCCTCAGCTCACTTGATCCACCAACCTCAGCCTCCCAGTGACTTGGATTACAGGCACATGCCACTGCACCCGGCGAGATATTCCGCTGCAGGTAACGGTGATAGAGGTAGGAGTCTGTGACGTAATTACAAAGGATGGTTGTAGGCTAAAGGCCTTTGCATGGGAAAAACTAAGAAGTGCTGCTTCTATAAAGCTAGTGCATACAATGTCATTGGATGTTCAGTTGGGCCCTTGGTAGGTTTAGGTTGATTTGAAGATATTGGTACATATGCAGAAACACACATGAAATGTGATGTCATGCAAAAACAGGTAAAAATATATCATCTGCCTAAATATATCATCAAAGGTGTATCATCAAAAGTTGTACACAACAAATAGGCAAAACACCAAATCAATAGATATGCATATCAAATGCCTTTAGTGATGGAGAATGTAATTTGCCTAGTTTGATAGCTATTTGCCCAATGCAATTATGCAGTCTAAAATATCCACAGTGTGATTTCAAATGTTTTCTGATTATTGTCAAATATATTAATTATTATATTTTAAATTATGTAACAACATTCCAACCTTGTATAACTTAATCTAGTACAAACATATGACATGATTCCACTTTTTGTATTCGTTTGCATCACCTTCAATAAGGGACTTAATTTGAAGGTGAATCTCAAATTCCAATGATTTGACTAATCATTATTGTGGCTCATTTCACACAGGTAAATGAACCTATCCGAACTGTCTGTCTGTCGATGGTGATGGGAGAGATGGCCTCAGTTTCACGCTAAGCATCGCGCTAGCACTTACTACTCCCTCAACGGTCTGTGCTGCATTTTGTTACCGGTATTCACACATTTCGTCAGTAGTAGTCAGTATAATTCTAGATTATCAGAAGGTATAACGGTAATTGTTTTTGGAAAGCTGCAAAAAAGTGTCGACTTTTCATGGTCTGATAAACATTTAGAAGTGACAATTCGTGTAGCAGATAAAAATAGGTTTTTAAAAAATGAAAAGATTAGGTCTCGATGTTTTGCCAAGGCTGCACTGCAGCGTCTACTCACAGGTAACATTTAGAAGTGACAATTCGTGTAGCAGATAAAAATAGGTTTTTAAAAAATGAAAAGATTAGGTCTCGATGTTTTGCCAAGGCTGCACTGCAGCGTCTACTCACAGGTATTATCCCACTACTGGACAGCACGGGGGATTTGACCTGCTTCGTTTCCGACCTGGGCCGGTTCACCCCTCCTTAGACAACCTGGTGGTCCCGGGCTCCCCCAGGAACACCATATCGATACCGAACTTAGCGTGGACACCCGTTCGACATAGTGTGCTGCAGCCCAGAGCTCCTCAGCTCACTTGATCCACCAACCTCAGCCTCCCAGTGACTTGGATTACAGGCACATGCCACTGCACCCGGCGAGATATTCCGCTGCAGGTAACGGTGATAGAGGTAGGAGTCTGTGACGTAATTACGAAGGATGGTTGTAGGCTAAAGGCCTTTGCATGGGAAAAACTAAGAAGTGCTGCTTCTATAAAGCTAGTGCATACAATGTCATTGGATGTTCAGTTGGGCCCTTGGTAGGTTTAGGTTGATTTGAAGATATTGGTACATATGCAGAAACACACATGAAATGTGATGTCATGCAAAAACAGGTAAAAATATATCATCTGCCTAAATATATCATCAAAGGTGTATCATCAAAAGTTGTACACAACAAATAGGCAAAACACCAAATCAATAGATATGCATATCAAATGCCTTTAGTGATGGAGAATGTAATTTGCCTAGTTTGATAGCTATTTGCCCAATGCAATTATGCAGTCTAAAATATCCACAGTGTGATTTCAAATGTTTTCTGATTATTGTCAAATATATTAATTATTATATTTTAAATTATGTAACAACATTCCAACCTTGTATAACTTAATCTAGTACAAACATATGACATGATTCCACTTTTTGTATTCGTTTGCATCACCTTCAATAAGGGACTTAATTTGAAGGTGAATCTCAAATTCCAATGATTTGACTAATCATTATTGTGGCTCATTTCACACAGGTAAATGAACCTATCCGAACTGTCTGTCTGTCGATGGTGATGGGAGAGATGGCCTCAGTTTCACGCTAAGCATCGAGCTAGCACTTACTACTCCCTCAACGGTCTGTGCTGCATTTTGTTACCGGTATTCACACATTTCGTCAGTAGTAGTCAGTATAATTCTAGATTATCAGAAGGTATAACGGTAATTGTTTTTGGAAAGCTGCAAAAAAGTGTCGACTTTTCATGGTCTGATAAACATTTAGAAGTGACAATTCGTGTAGCAGATAAAAATAGGTTTTTAAAAAATGAAAAGATTAGGTCTCGATGTTTTGCCAAGGCTGCACTGCAGCGTCTACTCACAGGTATTATCCCACTACTGGACAGCACGGGGGATTTGACCTGCTTCGTTTCCGACCTGGGCCGGTTCACCCCTCCTTAGACAACCTGGTGGTCCCGGGCTCCCCCAGGAACACCATATCGATACCGAACTTAGCGTGGACACCCGTTCGACATAGTGTGCTGCAGCCCAGAGCTCCTCAGCTCACTTGATCCACCAACCTCAGCCTCCCAGTGACTTGGATTACAGGCACATGCCACTGCACCCGGCGAGATATTCCGCTGCAGGTAACGGTGATAGAGGTAGGAGTCTGTGACGTAATTACAAAGGATGGTTGTAGGCTAAAGGCCTTTGCATGGGAAAAACTAAGAAGTGCTGCTTCTATAAAGCTAGTGCATACAATGTCATTGGATGTTCAGTTGGGCCCTTGGTAGGTTTAGGTTGATTTGAAGATATTGGTACATATGCAGAAACACACATGAAATGTGATGTCATGCAAAAACAGGTAAAAATATATCATCTGCCTAAATATATCATCAAAGGTGTATCATCAAAAGTTGTACACAACAAATAGGCAAAACACCAAATCAATAGATATGCATATCAAATGCCTTTAGTGATGGAGAATGTAATTTGCCTAGTTTGATAGCTATTTGCCCAATGCAATTATGCAGTCTAAAATATCCACAGTGTGATTTCAAATGTTTTCTGATTATTGTCAAATATATTAATTATTATATTTTAAATTATGTAACAACATTCCAACCTTGTATAACTTAATCTAGTACAAACATATGACATGATTCCACTTTTTGTATTCGTTTGCATCACCTTCAATAAGGGACTTAATTTGAAGGTGAATCTCAAATTCCAATGATTTGACTAATCATTATTGTGGCTCATTTCACACAGGTAAATGAACCTATCCGAACTGTCTGTCTGTCGATGGTGATGGGAGAGATGGCCTCAGTTTCACGCTAAGCATCGAGCTAGCACTTACTACTCCCTCAACGGTCTGTGCTGCATTTTGTTACCGGTATTCACACATTTCGTCAGTAGTAGTCAGTATAATTCTAGATTATCAGAAGGTATAACGGTAATTGTTTTTGGAAAGCTGCAAAAAGTGTCGACTTTTCATGGTCTGATAAACATTTAGAAGTGACAATTCGTGTAGCAGATAAAAATAGGTTTTTAAAAAATGAAAAGATTAGGTCTCGATGTTTTGCCAAGGCTGCACTGCAGCGTCTACTCACAGGTATTATCCCACTACTGGACAGCACGGGGATTTGACCTGCTTCGTTTCCGACCTGGGCCGGTTCACCCCTCCTTAGACAACCTGGTGGTCCCGGGCTCCCCAGGAACACCATATCGATACCGAACTTAGCGTGGACACCCGTTCGACATAGTGTGCTGCAGCCCAGAGCTCCTCAGCTCACTTGATCCACCAACCTCAGCCTCCCAGTGACTTGGATTACAGGCACATGCCACTGCACCCGGCGAGATATTCCGCTGCAGGTAACGGTGATAGAGGTAGGAGTCTGTGACGTAATTACAAAGGATGGTTGTAGGCTAAAGGCCTTTGCATGGGAAAAACTAAGAAGTGCTGCTTCTATAAAGCTAGTGCATACAATGTCATTGGATGTTCAGTTGGGCCCTTGGTAGGTTTAGGTTGATTTGAAGATATTGGTACATATGCAGAAACACACATGAAATGTGATGTCATGCAAAAACAGGTAAAAATATATCATCTGCCTAAATATATCATCAAAGGTGTATCATCAAAAGTTGTACACAACAAATAGGCAAAACACCAAATCAATAGATATGCATATCAAATGCCTTTAGTGATGGAGAATGTAATTTGCCTAGTTTGATAGCTATTTGCCCAATGCAATTATGCAGTCTAAAATATCCACAGTGTGATTTCAAATGTTTTCTGATTATTGTCAAATATATTAATTATTATATTTTAAATTATGTAACAACATTCCAACCTTGTATAACTTAATCTAGTACAAACATATGACATGATTCCACTTTTTGTATTCGTTTGCATCACCTTCAATAAGGGACTTAATTTGAAGGTGAATCTCAAATTCCAATGATTTGACTAATCATTATTGTGGCTCATTTCACACAGGTAAATGAACCTATCCGAACTGTCTGTCTGTCGATGGTGATGGGAGAGATGGCCTCAGTTTCACGCTAAGCATCGCGCTAGCACTTACTACTCCCTCAACGGTCTGTGCTGCATTTTGTTACCGGTATTCACACATTTCGTCAGTAGTAGTCAGTATAATTCTAGATTATCAGAAGGTATAACGGTAATTGTTTTTGGAAAGCTGCAAAAAAGTGTCGACTTTTCATGGTCTGATAAACATTTAGAAGTGACAATTCGTGTAGCAGATAAAAATAGGTTTTTAAAAAATGAAAAGATTAGGTCTCGATGTTTTGCCAAGGCTGCACTGCAGCGTCATCTACTAACATTTAGAAGTGACAGGTATTATCCCACTACTGGACAGCACTACTGGGGGGGATTTGACCTGCTTCGTTTCCGACCTGGGCCGGTTCACCCCTCCTTAGACAACCTGGTGGTCCCGGGCTCCCCCAGGAACACCATATCGATACCGAACTTAGCGTGGACACCCGTTCGACATAGTGTGCTGCAGCCCAGAGCTCCTCAGCTCACTTGATCCACCAACCTCAGCCTCCCAGTGACTTGGATTACAGGCACATGCCACTGCACCCGGCGAGATATTCCGCTGCAGGTAACGGTGATAGAGGTAGGAGTCTGTGACGTAATTACAAAGGATGGTTGTAGGCTAAAGGCCTTTGCATGGGAAAAACTAAGAAGTGCTGCTTCTATAAAGCTAGTGCATACAATGTCATTGGATGTTCAGTTGGGCCCTTGGTAGGTTTAGGTTGATTTGAAGATATTGGTACATATGCAGAAACACACATGAAATGTGATGTCATGCAAAAACAGGTAAAAATATATCATCTGCCTAAATATATCATCAAAGGTGTATCATCAAAAGTTGTACACAACAAATAGGCAAAACACCAAATCAATAGATATGCATATCAAATGCCTTTAGTGATGGAGAATGTAATTTGCCTAGTTTGATAGCTATTTGCCCAATGCAATTATGCAGTCTAAAATATCCACAGTGTGATTTCAAATGTTTTCTGATTATTGTCAAATATATTAATTATTATATTTTAAATTATGTAACAACATTCCAACCTTGTATAACTTAATCTAGTACAAACATATGACATGATTCCACTTTTTGTATTCGTTTGCATCACCTTCAATAAGGGACTTAATTTGAAGGTGAATCTCAAATTCCAATGATTTGACTAATCATTATTGTGGCTCATTTCACACAGGTAAATGAACCTATCCGAACTGTCTGTCTGTCGATGGTGATGGGAGAGATGGCCTCAGTTTCACGCTAAGCATCGCGCTAGCACTTACTACTCCCTCAACGGTCTGTGCTGCATTTTGTTACCGGTATTCACACATTTCGTCAGTAGTAGTCAGTATAATTCTAGATTATCAGAAGGTATAACGGTAATTGTTTTTGGAAAGCTGCAAAAAAGTGTCGACTTTTCATGGTCTGATAAACATTTAGAAGTGACAATTCGTGTAGCAGATAAAAATAGGTTTTTAAAAATGAAAAGATTAGGTCTCGATGTTTTGCCAAGGCTGCACTGCAGCGTCTACTCACAGGTATTATCCCACTACTGGACAGCACGGGGGATTTGACCTGCTTCGTTTCCGACCTGGGCCGGTTCACCCCTCCTTAGACAACCTGGTGGTCCCGGGCTCCCCAGGAACACCATATCGATACCGAACTTAGCGTGGACACCCGTTCGACATAGTGTGCTGCAGCCCAGAGCTCCTCAGCTCACTTGATCCACCAACCTCAGCCTCCCAGTGACTTGGATTACAGGCACATGCCACTGCACCCGGCGAGATATTCCGCTGCAGGTAACGGTGATAGAGGTAGGAGTCTGTGACGTAATTACAAAGGATGGTTGTAGGCTAAAGGCCTTTGCATGGGAAAAACTAAGAAGTGCTGCTTCTATAAAGCTAGTGCATACAATGTCATTGGATGTTCAGTTGGGCCCTTGGTAGGTTTAGGTTGATTTGAAGATATTGGTACATATGCAGAAACACACATGAAATGTGATGTCATGCAAAAACAGGTAAAAATATATCATCTGCCTAAATATATCATCAAAGGTGTATCATCAAAAGTTGTACACAACAAATAGGCAAAACACCAAATCAATAGATATGCATATCAAATGCCTTTAGTGATGGAGAATGTAATTTGCCTAGTTTGATAGCTATTTGCCCAATGCAATTATGCAGTCTAAAATATCCACAGTGTGATTTCAAATGTTTTCTGATTATTGTCAAATATATTAATTATTATATTTTAAATTATGTAACAACATTCCAACCTTGTATAACTTAATCTAGTACAAACATATGACATGATTCCACTTTTTGTATTCGTTTGCATCACCTTCAATAAGGGACTTAATTTGAAGGTGAATCTCAAATTCCAATGATTTGACTAATCATTATTGTGGCTCATTTCACACAGGTAAATGAACCTATCCGAACTGTCTGTCTGTCGATGGTGATGGGAGAGATGGCCTCAGTTTCACGCTAAGCATCGCGCTAGCACTTACTACTCCCTCAACGGTCTGTGCTGCATTTTGTTACCGGTATTCACACATTTCGTCAGTAGTAGTCAGTATAATTCTAGATTATCAGAAGGTATAACGGTAATTGTTTTTGGAAAGCTGCAAAAAAGTGTCGACTTTTCATGGTCTGATAAACATTTAGAAGTGACAATTCGTGTAGCAGATAAAAATAGGTTTTTAAAAATGAAAAGATTAGGTCTCGATGTTTTGCCAAGGCTGCACTGCAGCGTCTACTCACAGGTATTATCCCACTACTGGACAGCACGGGGATTTGACCTGCTTCGTTTCCGACCTGGGCGGTTCACCCTCCTTAGACAACCTGGTGGTCCCGGGCTCCCCAGGAACACCATATCGATACCGAACTTAGCGTGGACACCCGTTCGACATAGTGTGCTGCAGCCCAGAGCTCCTCAGCTCACTTGATCCACCAACCTCAGCCTCCCAGTGACTTGGATTACAGGCACATGCCACTGCACCCGGCGAGATATTCCGCTGCAGGTAACGGTGATAGAGGTAGGAGTCTGTGACGTAATTACAAAGGATGGTTGTAGGCTAAAGGCCTTTGCATGGGAAAAACTAAGAAGTGCTGCTTCTATAAAGCTAGTGCATACAATGTCATTGGATGTTCAGTTGGGCCCTTGGTAGGTTTAGGTTGATTTGAAGATATTGGTACATATGCAGAAACACACATGAAATGTGATGTCATGCAAAAACAGGTAAAAATATATCATCTGCCTAAATATATCATCAAAGGTGTATCATCAAAAGTTGTACACAACAAATAGGCAAAACACCAAATCAATAGATATGCATATCAAATGCCTTTAGTGATGGAGAATGTAATTTGCCTAGTTTGATAGCTATTTGCCCAATGCAATTATGCAGTCTAAAATATCCACAGTGTGATTTCAAATGTTTTCTGATTATTGTCAAATATATTAATTATTATATTTTAAATTATGTAACAACATTCCAACCTTGTATAACTTAATCTAGTACAAACATATGACATGATTCCACTTTTTGTATTCGTTTGCATCACCTTCAATAAGGGACTTAATTTGAAGGTGAATCTCAAATTCCAATGATTTGACTAATCATTATTGTGGCTCATTTCACAGGTAAATGAACCTATCCGAACTGTCTGTCTGTCGATGGTGATGGGAGAGATGGCCTCAGTTTCACGCTAAGCATCGCGCTAGCACTTACTACTCCCTCAACGGTCTGTGCTGCATTTTGTTACCGGTATTCACACATTTCGTCAGTAGTAGTCAGTATAATTCTAGATTATCAGAAGGTATAACGGTAATTGTTTTTGAAAGCTGCAAAAAAGTGTCGACTTTTCATGGTCTGATAAACATTTAGAAGTTTCAATTCGTGTAGCAGATAAAAATAGGTTTTTAAAAAATGAAAAGATTAGGTCTCGATG